>NW_028255144.1:600000-1100353 GCF_964263255.1 Lissotriton vulgaris
TGGACATTGGGGGGGTTTGTAATGATTTTAATTAATCAAACAATAAACTTATACTTGAAGACAGAGTGGTCCCCTAACAGGATGGCCAAACAGAAGTTCTAAGGGGGAAAACCATACTCCCTTCTGAGGCACCTCTCTGTTGGCAAAAAGCAAGCATGGTAAGAGAACATCCCATCTCCTTGTGAGTTTTTCAGGGAGCCCCATAATCATGCCTTTCAATGTCTTGTTAAACCTCTCGACAAGACCATTGGTTTGTGGGTGGTAGGGTATAGTGATCTTGAATGGCATCCACACTCTTTACACATGTGTTTTAGGGAAGCAGACATGAAGTTGGAACCTCTGTCTGAAACCACCTCCTTGGGAAACCTTACACTGGTGAAGACACGAATGAAGGGCTTGGCTACTGCAGGAGCTTGTAGTACTCATAATGGGAATTGCCTCAGGATACCTAGTGGCATGATCCACTAGCACTAGAATAAACTTGTTTCCTGATGCCGTGGGAGGTTCAAGTGGACCCACTATGTCCACACCTACCCTTTCAAAGGGGAACCCCAACCACAGGTAGTGGTTTCAAAGGAGCCTTTGGGTGCCCACCTGTTTTGCCTCTGGCTTGACAGGTGACACAGGTGCTGACAAACTCCTTTACTTTCTCAGACATCTGGGGCCGTAAAAGTGGCCAACTAGCCTCTCCCAGGTTTTGGGTTGGCCAGATATCCAGCTAAGGGGATGTCATGAGCTAAAGTTAGTAGGAATTCCCTGTACTTCTGAGGCACTATCACTCACCTAGTGGCTCCAGGGTTTGGGTCTCTGGCCTCAGTGTACAGTAGTCCCTCTTTCCAATAAACTCTGTGTCTACCACTGACATCTCCTTTATCCTGGGTAGCAGCTTGCTGGCTTAGGCTTTCAAGAGTTGGACAGTCCTGCTGTCCAAGACACAGCTCTTCCCTAGAGGGTACCCCTGGGCCTAAGAGTTCAACCTGGTAAGGTTCAAGCTCCATGGGCTCAGTTCCCTCTGGGGTGTCCAGATCCTCTTCCTGAGGAGAGGGGCCCTGATTGTCTTGCTGTACATAAGCTAGTTTCCCAGTCTTCCTACCTTTTCTCTTGGAAGGTTGAGGCATACTTTCAGGCTCCAACATTTCTTTTTCACCTTGTTTTCTTCTTGGTGCTCTTGTTTTTACACACACCATCTCAGGGATGTCCAGCATTACTGCATGGGTTTTCAATTCTACCTCAGTCCATGCTGAGGTTTCCAGGTCATTACCAATCAGACCTGCAGCTGATGGAAGCTTTGGAGAAACCACTATTTGTTTCAGGCCAGTAACTCCCCCCCTACCAGCCTAATGTCACCATAGCCATTGCATGGTTAGTGGGAACACTGTCCACATTGGTGACTGGGTAAGTTCTCCCAATCAAGTATTGCTCTGGGGAAACCAGTGTATCTCTCACATAAAAACTAAAAAACGATCCCTCCACCAAGCAGAAAGAAACTGAAGAAGTAGTTACTCCTCGGCCACAAAAGAGATCTTTCTAGTCAAAATTAAACTTTATAAAAAAGCTATTTGCACAGCTAAGACCACACATTTATCAGCTAAAATCATGAACTCCTCTAACAAGTCGATAGAAATCTTCTCCATTATTAATGAACTTTTGAACCCTGATCGAGTCTCACTGAAACCCACACCATCCCAAGCATTGTGTGATTCTCTTAACACTTTCTTCATAGATAAAATCACTCGACAAGGACAGCATCCTAAAGAACACTATGCCTATGGCATCATTAACGATGCAGGAAAATCGTCACTTCTTGGAGCAGTTTCCAGTGATCGATAGGCTGGATTTTCCAGACCTCCTATCCAAATTAAAATCAGGATCTCCAATGGATAGTTGCCCACCTTATGTTCTAAAAGAGGTTTTTTCCCTACTTCCTATGTTATGTTATGTTATGTTATGTTAGTATGAATTTGTAAAGCGCACTGACACCATAGGTTTCCTGGCGCTAGGTATGTATGAAGAAGGCGCGGCAAAGCAGGTTAACAGGACTGAGCATGCCTGCACTCTCTCTTCTAAATGAGTCGTTGACTCAGGGTATTGTCCAAAATGCTTTTGAAGAGGCAATTATTGTCCCCACCTGAAGAAATCAGGGGATGACCCTGAGATACTGACTAACTGCCGGTCAATCTCGCTGCATCCATACCTGGCCAAGCCACTGTCATCTCATTTAGCCAGATGTCTATGCGCCTTCATTGAACAGTCCGAATATCTCAATCCTCATCAAGCAGGTTTCCGCCCAGCTCACTCCACCGAGACAGTCATACTGACTGTCCCGGACACTCTTCAGAACGAAATAGACAACAGGTCTCCTCAGGCCCTGGTACTGCTGGACCTGTCAGGGGCATTTGACACTGTTGATCATGACATCCTAATCGACCGTTTCGGTGCCACTGGCCTGCAGGGATCAGCCCTCATAGGGATACGTTCCTTTCTGGAGGGCCGCCTGCAATCAGTACGTCTAGGTGACTTCACCGCGCCGAAAAAGAGTGTCGCCTGCAGAGTTCCCCAGGACTCTTCATTATCCCTCACTTATTCAATATATACCTCCTCCCATTGATCCAGGCCCTAGAAAACAGGAAGGTGTGCACCTTTAACTATGCAGACGATCTACAGCTCATATTCACTATTAATAATACCCCTGAATCGGCATCAGAATTTCAAGCCACAATGTTACATATGATGATTGGATGAATAACAACCAACAGAAACTCAACCCGGATAAAACAGAATTGATATTGTTATGAGGCACCAACAACCTTTAGAGTCCTCGGTTTTGGCCACGTGAGCTGGGCGCCCACTCCGTCTTCCTCAGCAAAAAGTCTTGGTGTGATAATAAACAACGACCTATCAATGAAAACCCACATCTCATCAGTAACCTCGACCTGCCATCACCAACTTAGGAAAATTAGGAAGATCCCCAGGTTGCACACGAGAAAAGCACCAATACATGTTGTTCTTGTCATGGTGATCTCCCACTTAGACTAAGCCAACTCACTCTAATTTTGCATACCACTGTATCTCACTAAGAGATTGCAGTTGGTTCAAAATCAGGCAGCCAGGCTGGTCTTTCTGCAACCCAGGTGGGAACATGTGTAGGAAGCTGGCTCTGTATATACTATGCCAAAATGAGGTATAGTGTGCACAGAGTCCAGTGGAACCCCAAAGGTAGGCAGAGGTAAAAGTAGATCGCACCTTTTCTCTCTATTTGTGGTATTGTGGGCGAGCAGTAAGGCTTTATCAGAGGGTAGTGTTAAGCATTTGTTGTACACACTCAATCAGCAAATTATTGCATTCACTCAAAGACTGAACTTCATACTAATTGGTTTTGTATAAAAATATTCCTTTAGTTAGTTTCCTTTTTTTTAGCACCAATCAAGCCTGGTAGAGGTAAGTGATGTATACTTTGCAGTAATAATACAGTTTGAATTGCTGTTGTATATATACTTTAGTTTGGTTACAGTAGAAGTACTGGTAATGCAATACTTTGAGTTGTTGTACATATACTTTGTATTGGCTTTTCAATTTGATGTCAAATAAATTACTTTACAGATTACTTTTCTTACACAGTGTAGTATACCTGGATATTGTACTGGGACATTTCCTGTAAACAGGGTAAGTAAAAGCGTTTTGGTTATTTGGTTACAGTTTTAAAGACTTTTATAGATTTTCCAACTCCACACTTAAAACCTTTTTCATAGAAAAACCGTCAATGTTATCCTACGGGAGGAAATAGTGTTATCAGTTCAGATATAAGTACTTTGTTGTTGGAGTTGGGTTTCTGGGGTTAGATTCTGGGGTCCCCCAAGTTCAAGGATGCACTCTTGTTACACCCTCAGCGGCACTAGAGCGCCGGTTGCAGAGTGCTTAGGCCCAGTGTTATCCAACGGGGGATAGGTGGCCTCCGGTTGGTGGCTGCTCTTGAGCAGGCCACCAGTTTGTGTGAGCAAAGCTCTTAGACTTGGGGGGCGTGGTTAGCCAGGCTGCAAAATGGCCGCTTTCTGAGCGAGCTCCGCTGGCCATGGGGGAAATCCTGCAATAATCCTGCATAACCAGTAGCTGTAGGGGCCTGTTGCTACTGCCCGTGAGTCCTGCGTACCTGGTGACTGTCGCGATCTACTCGCTAATCCCTGACGACGTCTCCCGAGGCCCCGGTGCGTGGTCCTGCGGCTCCCGGAGCGGCGTGCTTGCTGGCGGCCGGGATCAGATGTGCTCTCCCCTGCGAGGCTCCACACTAGAGACCGGGTCGAGTGGGCCTCCTGCTGCTGTGATCGCGGAGCCGCCGGGTCCCCTGTCACACTGCCGGAGCCCCTGTGGGGAGGGGCGCACCCCTCCCAGGGAGAGCCTGGTGATCGGCCAGAGTAACTGCGAAGTGGAAGCCTGGGACGAGGCGCGAAGAGCAGGTGAGGGCAGTGACGGGCGGCGCCATATTTCCTATTGGCGTGAAGGCCCGTGTGTGCGCTGCGGGGCCGCCGCGACAGGGGGCCCATATCTGCAATCCGTGGGGACATAAACCGTGACACCCACAAATAAACTGCACATCCCCACCCCCGTGTGGTTGATTGCGAGAGGCCAGTACGATCGACGCACCGGAGAACTGACCCTGGGGAGGTAGCGCACTCATAACTATTGCACAGACACTAAGAACCGTGAAGTTTGGGGGGGCAAATAAAACATAAGCTGAAGATCATACGGATTCCCCAAGCTGGTGGTCCATTCATTCGAAGACGGAGGGCGAGGCTGCCATCTTGCCTGCTGAAGTGCTGACGCTAAAGTCCATCTGGAGGTGGGGGGCCGTGGGCCTCAGGCGCGTTGGATGCAAGGAGAGACCTGTGTATCGGTGGGGTGACAGAGTGGGTCTGCCTGCCCCTGGAGCTGGCGTTGGACCCCCCCTGCACACCCCGGGTTAGCAACTAATCTGGGACACGCTGGCATACACGTGGCAAGACATGTAAACAGACATACTCCTGGCACAACGTACAAAATACTCTCCCTGCTGGGTGTGACGCTTCCCTCTGTATAGCTTCTTAGTGCCGGACCCGGATCTGCCTGACTCCTGCCGGGGGTACCCTGAAGATTGGACATCATGGGCAAAACCGAACCGCGGCAGGCGAAAATTGCATTTGAAAATACGCGTGTTTGTGAAGCCCAAAGGGTCTGACCCGGAGAGCAATGGGGCTGCTGGGAGAGGTGCGACTGCGGACAACCAAGAGGAAGACCTCCACACCTTAATGCTGGAAATGCGCTCCAGTCTGTGCAATATTGATGCAAAACTGGACACCCTGACCTCCCAGGTAGACCAGGTTAAAATGCAAGTCTCGACGCACGAAACTAGACTAGACTGTCTAGAAAACAAACACACAGAATGTCAGGAATTCCAGCACGATACGAAAGAACAACTACTACAAATGGATAAGCTGCTAATGATAATCAAGGCGAAAAATGATGATTTAGAAGCACGCTCGCGACGGAATAACCTCCGAATCACGGGAATTCCGGAGACGACAAATATTGGAAAGATAGAGGTGTATGTGGCGGACCTGCTACACGAACTCTTTGACCCTAGCCTGTCCCCGGTATTCGTGGTGGTGCGGGCGCACAGGGCACTCAGCCCAAAACCACTGGTGGGCAGCACGCCGAGGCCCATCCTAGCAAAATTACTTAACTACCAAGACAGAGACATTATCCTGAAACTTGCACGTGAAAAAGGCCAAATATCTCATAAAGGCAACAACATATCTTTCTACCCGGACTTCACGCCAACGTTACAGGCAGCGCGTAGAGAGTTCCTACCGGCCAAACGCCTGCTGCTGCAGGCGCAAGTAACATACTCGCTCCTGTACCCCGCCAAACTTAAGGTGTCACATGATGGGTCAGCACATTTCTTCGCAGACGCTAAATCTGCTCTTAAATTTGCTAAACACATTTGTGGCACGAAAAAGAAAACACCACATGAAGTGCAGGACCAGGAAAGAAATCGCCTAAGTGACAATGATTGAACTGCCTTTTTGGTGTTCTTTTCACTCCACCTGGGTTGCTCTGAGCCGCCTAGGCGGGCTGTGTTAATTATGCATGATGTATGTTATGTTTCAGATTGACATAGGCCTTGGTTAATTCATATACCTGCTAGTTCGCTACCTTTGAAAAATGTGACTCAGCACCTCACTAATGCGCGCCATGATAACTTGCGAGCGCTGGACTGGGCCACCACAGTTACACACGAACAACTCGCGGGCCCCCCTGTGCAAACAGGGGTGTATGCCTGGGGTCCCTCGCCCTCCTGGGGTTTTTCCCAATGTTTAGTTGTTTCCACACTTTACGTGGCTATGGGGGGGGGTTTGACACAACCTGATTGGGGGTTGGAGTGGATGGGGGAGGTTAGGGACAGTTGGGTGTTTGGTATGGTATCGGTCACTAGGAAATCAGTTCCCTATTGTAATGCACCACAATTTAAATAGACCTCACTTTGAGGTTATGCACATGTTGATGGCAAAGTATCCATGGGAGTGACTAAAGATGTGATTAGGATCCTAACATGGAATATACGGGGCTTAAATGATAGCAGGAAAGCACGGTTAATGTATGCATATTTTCAGAGGCATAAAATGGATATTTGTTTCCTACAAGAAACTAACCTTAACTCACTACCTTCCGTGAAATTGAGGCACAGCAGATGGAAGAGCATTTACTCTGCGATTTACTCCAATTATGCAGGAGGGGTGGCATTACTTGTACGCCCTGGGCTGGACTGGAAGGAATGTATGACATTTCTTGATCCGGAAAGGAGATATATTGTGCTACCTGGTCACTTTTGCGGTAAGCCGGTAGTGTTGGCGGCCTCATATGGGCCAAATACGGACACGCCAGAATTTTTTAGGGATGTTTGGGCCCGAATCAATGCAGTGGATTGTTCTACCATTATTTGGGGTGGCGATTTTAATGTGGTTTTGAATGACACTCTGGACCGCAAGGGTGCGGCTAGTCCGCTACATCCCCACGCATGCCAAGCTCTTCATGATGTTATGATTGAGGACAGTCTGATTGACATCTGGATAGTGCGCCATCCGCGTGCCCGTGAGGGGACATGTATTTTCAGTCAGCATGCAGCCTGGTCCAGGTTGGACTTCTGGCTGGTGTCCCCCGATGTCGCCACTTGGACGACGGAGGTTTGTCACCTGGCCCGTTCGTTGTCTGATCACGCTCCATGCCTACTCGAGCTGTCGCTCCCCGACACACCTACACGTGCACTTAACTGGAGACTCCCCCCACACGCCCTGTTAGATGAAGCATTCAAGGAGGAAATTAGAATGGACATCATAGACTATTTTACTCTAAACTCAGGTTCGGTGTCCACCGAATCGACACTATGGGATGCATTCAAAGTGGTAATACGAGGGCAATGCATAGCAAGGCAAGCGGGGGTCCTCAAGGCCATCAGGGGCACCATAGGCGCACTAGACGGACAGATAAAGGAGCTAGAGCGCACATTTTGCAGTGATCCCCACCCAGAGGTAGCGGCTGAGTTAAAGGGAAAATTATTAGAATTTGCAGAGGAGGCTGAACGAGAACTTAAATTCCTGGGTAAGCAGGCCGAGGCCAGAAGGTACGGAGAAGGCGATAGGCCAAGTCGCACACTGGCAGGACTGATTCGTAAAACCAAAGCTGCACCATTCATACACACGATCAATAGTCCAAATGGCCGTGCCGTCACAGGACAGGCTGCGATATTAAATGAGTTTAGGGCCTTCTACTCCAACTTATATACTACCACCCAGTCGACCATCCCAGAGCACCTACAAGACTTTCTAGATTCCATTGCATTGGTATGGTTTAATGACACACATCGCCGATATATGGATCTACCGGTGACAGTGAAGATATCGCAAAAGTGATCAGTAGTCTACCTCTAAACAAAGCTCCTGGGCCGGATGGCCTCACAACAGCTTTTTTTAAGGCGTGTGTAAAAGAATTGGCGCCGAGACTGCATGCGGTGTATGTGGAATCACTAGAGACAGGGACTCTCCCGGCTTCCATGAGAGAGGCATTAATAATGACGTTATTGAAACCGGACAAAGACGGCACGTCATTGGATTCTTATAGGCCGCTATCCTTGATAAACATGGACGTCAAAATATACTCTAAACTTATAGCTGACTGCCTTCAACCCCTCCTCTCGATGGTGGCCCTCCTGGACCAATCGGGGTTCATACCTGGCCGCTCTACATCCCATAATCTCAGAATTATTTTCACGGTACTGCATTACCTCCACCCCACGGTACATGCGGCTGCCATTTTTTTAGACGCCACAAAGGCGTTTGACTTCCTCGAATGGCCTCACATGTTCCATATACTAGAATGTATGGGATTTAGCCCGCTATTTATAACTCAGGTGAAACTGCTTTACACTAAACAGACGGCGCAAGTGAGGGTGAACGGCATGATCTCAGAGACTTTCGACGTGTCCCGTGGCACGAGGCAGGGCTGTCCGCTGTCTCCCCTACTCTTTGCCATCGCAATGGAACTTCTCACAGCCAGAATAAGACAACATCATACGGCCAGGGGGATCGTATTTTCAGCACCCGTATTTTATTAATATCCCTTTACGCAGAAGACGTGACTCTGTATGTCCTGAACCCTTCAGATAATCTAGATACCTTACTAAGCGAATTTGTAAAGTTTGGCGGCTTGTCAGGAATATCCATAAACTGGGCTAAGTCTGTGATTTTTCCTATGACAGACAACACTCCCGAGGTGAGATTGGAGTTTCCTCTACGCTGGGCAGCGGATGAAGTCAAATATCTGGGGATCTGGTGTAGGAGAGTGGGGTCTGCAATCCTATGGTCACCCCCGATTTTTGCTTTTTGCTTCACTGGTTTACGACTTTCCCTGGCTGTGGGCCTGCTAATCAGACCCACAGCCTAGCTGTCTCTCTCTAAATTGACAACCATGTACCTTAGGTGCATATCTAATTGGATACTGAGTCACCTTATCAGTCCCCGTACAGTGTACCTTAGGTACCCAGGGAATAGGTGCACCCAGGGCCTACCAGGGGCTGCAGCATGTATTATGCCACCCCTGGCTGGCCATCCAAATCTGACACAACTGGCTGATCAATCAGCTGGGGCAAGGTGGTGTAATCACCCTTTGCTTTATTATTATTATTATTATTATTTATTTTTATAAAGCGCGCAGTCACCCGGAGGTATCCCAGCGCTAGAGAACCCTAAAAACAGTAAATCTGAGGACCGGGGGCTAGGCGCAAGAAAAGTAGGGCATGGAAACTAGGGGAAAAGATGTGTCTTTAACAGCTTCCTGAACCGCAGATATTGTGGTTCAAGACGTAGGTCATGAGGAAGAGAATTCCAAAGACGGGCAGCTTGTACCGAGAAGCGTCTTCCTCCTGAGCGGACTTTCCTAAATCTTGGGGTATTGATGAGGTTTTCTGCGTTAGAACGGAGGGATCTAGTGGCTATGTAAGGGGTAATAAAGTTGCTGAGGACTGGGGGGCCTTGGTTATGCAAGGTTTTGTGTACAAGACACAAGGCTTTGAATTTGACTCTCTCCCTTATGGGGAGCCAGTGAAGGAGTTTGAGAGCGGGTTTGGCCGATGATCTGGCCGGGGTGTTTGTGATAATCCGGGCAGCAGTGTTCTGAATTCTCTGCAATTTATTCAGAGTCGCTTCGGGAGCGCCCAGATAAATCACGTTACTGTAGTCTAGTCTTGATATTATGAGACCTTGGACTAGTAATTTTTGAGATTTAGGGGGGAGAAGGGGCAAGACTTTCCTCAAGGACTTTAGAAGACCAAAGCAGGTCCCTACGACCTTCTTTGCTTGCGAGGTGAATGAGAGTTCAGAATCTATCCATACACCCAGACTTTTCACCTCAGTCTTTGGGTCTGGGGGAGGACCTAGACAGGCTGGCCACATGTCCAGGGGGAGTGAGGTTCCTTTTGGGCCAAGTAATAGGACCTCAGTTTTTGTCCCATTTAGCTTTAGGGCTGATCTATTCATCCAAAGATGGACCTGCGTGAGGCAGTTGAAGAGATCAGCTTTCTGCTGTTTGGGATGGGACAGAGACACCACTAATTGTGTGTCGTCAGCATAGCTGACGACACTCACTCCGAAGGGGGTGATGACCTCCTCCAATGTGGACATGTAGATATTAAATAGTGTGGGGCTCAGGGAGGAGCCCTGAGGCACACCACATTGGAGGGGCATTTCGGAGGAACGGGCGTTCTTCTCCCAGATCTGATAGGATCGTTGTGCCAGGAAGGATGAGAGCCAAGATAGGGCTGTACCTTCCACTCCAACTCTTGCCAATCTTTCGATGAGGAGTTGGTGGTCAACGGTATCGAACGCCGCACTAAGGTCGAGGAGGATCACTGCCACTGATCCTCCCCCGTCCAATAGCGTTCTGGCTTCCTCTACCGCCGCCAGGAGGGCGATGTCCGTGCCCTGCCCTGGTCGGAAGCCCGTCTGGGAATTTTTTAGTTTGTTGTTGGCCTCTAGATACTGCGAGAGTTTCCTGTTGACCAATTTTTCCGCGATCTTACTAACTCCTGGGAGTAAGGAAATTGGCCTGTAGTTCGCCAGGTTCTCAGGGTCAAGAGCAGGTTTCTTCAGTAAGGCTTTTACCACAGCCTTCTTCCAGCTCAAGGGTACAACTCCTTGTTGGAGTGAGGTGTTAATCAGATGAGTGAGGGAGGGGATGATAGAAGGGGCAACCTCCTTAAGGATCCGAAGAGGCGCAGGATCTCTAGGGGAGCCGCTCTTCATGGAGTTGAAAGTCATCCGTACTTCATCTATCGTAACCTGGCCCCACGTGGACAGACCCGTGGAAGATGACGAACAAGGGGGAGTAATTTCTTCCCCTGGGCTCAAGGGAGGAATTGAGTCCAGGATAAGTCGGATTTTGTCCTGGAAGAAATTGGCCAATTGTTGGCATTTCTCCTGGTCGGCTTTAGGGTCGGAAGGAGGTCCCCGTCCTTGTTCTGGGGGTTTTGAGAGCTCTTTTAGGATAGCGTATGCTTCCTTACCGGAGCATCCCGCTTTCTCTATTCTCTCCTGAAAAAACACGCTTTTGGTTTTGCGAATAGCGGTTTTATAAGTTAGAAGAGAGATGGAGTAGATGTTTTTATTGGTTCCTGATTTATCGCGTCTCCACGAGCGTTCGGTTTTTTTGCATTCTTGGCGCAGGGCTTTAAGCTCTGGAGTATACCATGAAGCGGGGGATATCCTTTTAGATTGTTTAAAGGTGGTGATTTTTGGAAGTATTGTATCGAGAGACGAGGTAATCCAATCACTGAATTGTTTGTCAGCCGTATTAGAGTCAGAGGAGAGCTCGGGAATGGATTCTGCCAGAGAAAGAGCCCATTTCTCAGGTGAAAGTTTGTGCCATTGGCGGTCGGTAACCTGGGTTTTAGGGGTTAGGGGAATAGGTGTGGGAATTTCCCAGGAGAAAGGGACCAGAAAATGGTCTGTCCATGGAAGGGTCACAGGTAAGTTGGTAGTCACCGTTGCTATATTGGTGAAAATAGGGTCCAATAGGTGGCCCTTCTCATGGGTGGGCTCGTTGTTAACTAGACGTACCTTTAAAGATGTAAGGTCCTGTCTAATATCCGAGGCTGCTCGATCCATGGGGTCTAGGAAATGGAGATTCAAATCACCTAATATAAGGAAGTTGGAAGTGGAAGAAGCTAGTTGGGAAATAGATTCGAATATGGAATCGATAAAGTTGCCTGGAGCCCCAGGGGGACGATAGATCAAAAGCCCTGCCAGGGTGAGGGCTGGAGAGATTTGGATGGAAAACTGGCCGGACTCGCAGTCCTCAATATCAGCGTTAGCCATCCTGCAGATGAATTGTTCCCTGTGAATTATAGCTACCCCGCCTCCTCTCCCTTTAGGTCTATTTAAAGTTTGGCAGATATACCCTGTGGGGAGGGCTGTGACGACGTCCGGATCGGTGTTGTCAGATAGCCATGTTTCCGTTAAGAACAACAGGTCGAGATCCTGATTCTGAATTAACAGATTTACCTCGGTAGCATGTTTAGGGAGGGAGCGGCAATTAAGAAGTCCCGACTTTAAAGCGGGTGTGGTAGATTTAGGGGGGGGGAGTCGGATTGCAGTGTGGGCAGATCGAGAAAGCCCTGCCTGCGGTAAGCGTGTGGTAGCAGGCGAGGGTGTTTTTAGGTTGTAGGGCGTATAATGAATCTGCTGTATACATTACTCGATCCTGTGGGTCACCTGGCAGAGTAACGGGGCCTAGGGCCGTCTGGGTCCGGACGGGCCCAGACGGGCTTGCCTTTGGCGCGCCTTCGGCGCGCTGACGGCGCGCCCGCTGCGCCCGTCCGCTGCGCGTCCGGTGATTGCACATTTTTTATGGGGCGTAAAAGGGGCGGGTGGGCGTGGCCTCAGGTAGGCGTGGCCTTGCTTTCTCGCCGTGAATTAGATATAGTATCCATATATCTAACCCTAATATGGACACATATCCTCCTATCAGTCACTCCTATGGCAGGCCTTATCAATCCTGAAGGCAGAGTGCTTGGAATTATGTGAGATGGTGCTCTAGTATGAGCTGAGCCTGTCTACAGCTTTCGGAACCAAGTCCTTTAGCTGTTTCCATGATAACGCTATACCATATACTCTTAAGTGCATTATAATCCTCGCGGTTATTGCTAACTTTGGTATAGCATTATCAAAACATGTCGAGTAAGGTGTCATACGAATTGGAATACTACCCCCTCGCCAATTCTGGCGACGGGGGTAGCATTCCACCCTTCTAGAGGGACACGACATGTATGTAACTGTGAACCTCGGTTAAAGTTAACTCGAGCCTCAGCATCAGAAAATGGATGCTGCCACCACAGACACAAATCTGACCTCCTGCTGCTGGGAGTCCTTCCAGCGAGGAAGGCTTGGACAAAGGTTTTCCTGCCTTGGGAGGTGCTAGCACCACCCTAGACATGATTTTGTGTATTAGGTAGGACAGGGCTGAAAGGAATGAGACATGCCTGGGGCACACAAGGTGTCCCTGTGCATACACCGGTCTAAACCAGTTCCTGGGGCTCTCCAGCCCCAGCTCTGGCACAAGACCGGACAAAGGATAGGGGGTGTAACTACCCCCCTTCCTGGTCCCACCCAGAGGAGGGACCTAGTCGTAATACAGCCCCCTTTAGCCGGATAAAGGTAGGAGCTGGTCCCATTCCAAATTAGATTATCCTGAACAACTTTACAAGAAGAAACTCTAGACTTCGATGTTCTGCTCCACAGAAGACTGAAGAAATCTCTCTTGTGGGCAAGGAGTGTCCACCCTGCACAAGCAGGCACCATCAGCGTCCAGCGGCTTCTCTTTGTCGTCTTCCCTCGAGGATCCAGACTTCAGAGCCCAACGAGACCCGGATTCCCAGACCTCTCCGACCTCTACCTACATCTGCAGCACAGCTGAGATCAGTGGGTGCGACGAGACACGTGGGACCGGCCATCTTGAAAGAAGCATCACTTCGCTCCAGCACGACGTCTGAGGTAACCTCGTCCAAGTGCTTTGGGGACTGAGAAGCCCCGACCCCGAGCAGCTCCTGCGCCGAAGGCCAGCCCTCCAGCATCCACGAGATCTGCGTGGGGCCCTTCTGCCTGTTTGCTGCTCGACGCGTTGTCTGGTCACTTGCCGGCTGGCTAGTGACCTCCTAGATGACGACCTTCAAAATCTTCACTGCTGGTCTGGTTGCTCCAGACTGGCCCTTGCTCCCTTCCAAAAGAGGAGCACCCCGGACCCTCCTGGACGCCGTTTCCACTCACCGCGTGGGTTGCCTTTGCCAAGGCCTGTTGACTCCAAACCCGGATCCGACACCGCCGACAGAGGGAGCCTGCGTGGGACAGCTCGTGCCTCCATCCTGGTCGTCGAAGACACCACCTGGTCCACGTGGCTGCAGATACAAGCGTCCACCCTCACCTGATTGCGACGACGACATCTGGTTCCACTCCTGGTTCCACTCCAGTCACTGGCTAGTGACTTTGAACATTGTCCTCTCTGCTTTCAGGTTCTCCTCTTCACTGATCCACCCTTGGATCACACCGGACATTCCTCCTGATCGCCTGCAGCATCTTTTCTTCCAGGCTCCATAGACTTCAACGCCGGAACCCGACACGACTTGGCACCTATGCACCCGCAGCCTGTGGGTGAGGTAACACGAGCATTTCGGTGCTCAAGGGTAGCTTGACTCTCCTAGTGTCCAGTTCCACAGTCGTTTTTGTCTTACCTAGTCAGGATTGTCCCTACTCACCTTTTTCTTGAACTGTACTGTCCATAGACACTGTTACGCATCTCGCGTGTGAGTTCACACTCTGCACACGCATTCCGTGGGCCTCCTATTACCTACCTAGAGTTAGTGTAGTGTGGTCCCAGCGATCCTACAGCCTCTGGACAGCTCCATTCCTTTTATCGACTTTCACATTCCACTTACTTAGTATATGGTTTGTCGTGCCCCTAGGGCACCATTGTAATTTGTGCAACTTAAACGTATTTTTCCTAAGAGATTGTCATGTGCTTAGCCCTCTGATCTCATAAAGAGTTCAGAGGTGTATGTTAGTTAATAAATATCTTGTTTATCTTCATAACAACCTGTGTGGTGTCCTTTCACTTGGTATTCAAGGGGTTGTATGTGGTAAAACAGCTGGCTTCACATGCCAAAAGAGTTTAGCCTAAAACTGCTTTGTCCATGCTACCATTAGGATAGCTGGTCTATAAGGTTGACTTTACAACCAATCACCATAAGGGTTGTTTGGACTGATACAAGGTGATCACTAGAACTAGTGAGCATCATATATCAGGCCAACTTCTCACATCTGGCTTAGCCGAAATCTTCAAGATTTTTGGACTTTAAATTTGGTGAGAGCTGTCGATTGGCTCGAAAGTAAAGTGGCGATCTGGGCGAAATTACCCCTATCTGTCGCAGGCAGGGTGGCTCTGTCCAAAATGGTGGTTTTACCCAAATTTCTCTATTCTTTTGCGAATATTCCGATTCCGCTCACAAAACATTTTATCAATTGCCTTCGCTCTCACTTACTATCCTTAGTGTGGACAGGACGTCAGGTCTGAGTTTCCTGGGCCCTACTGACCTTGCCGTTGAGAGAGGGCGGTCTGGGTGCTCCAGACATGCACTTATATGCATTATGTGCGCAAGCTCAATTCCTGCATTTCTGGACCTACCAGGTGCCATGCCAGCCGCATGTTGCGGTGGAGTTGGACTCGGTAGCGCCAATGCCTTTGGCAGTAGCTCTCTACCAGAAAACCCCTCATCCCACTGTGGATGTAGACTCTGCTAACACCCTGCGCAGAGTGTGGCGGGAGCTACAAAGACGAGCCCGTCTCCCGCTGCTTTACGCGCCCGCAATCCCCTTGAAACATAATCTGATGCTGGCTTGCTTGGAGGAATGTGGGGGCGAGGTGACGTTAGGAGGCACCCAGATACGCACCTTCGCTGATCTATACCCTGATGGTGTATTCCGAGACCCGCAGGTGGAGGAGTAGGGATTAGTAATCCCATTTCGAGAGGTGTTTGCTTATCACAAGCTAAAGGCGCCATGTCGCTCTCTCTGGGAGGGATTTCCAGATGCGCCCCCAACACTTAACGCCTTACAAAATATATTAGCTCGTGCCTCCCCGAAAAAATTAGTGACTCGACTGTACACTGCGATGCAGGATCAGACCCCGATTGTAGTACCAAAGTCCATGCAGCTCTGGAATGGTGAACTTGATCCCCCATTAACTGATGAACAGTGGTCCTTCTGTTGTAAGCAGCTGCTGGAGCTCTCCCCCAATTATAAATTGTGCTTCATTCACTTCAAATTTTTACACAGGTACTATCGTACCCCTATTGGACTCCACCGTATGCACCTGAGGGATGATGCTGGAGGTGCGGGTTTGACCATGCTACTTTTTTACGTATAGCCTGGGACTGCCCTATGCTCACTGGCTACTGGCAAGAAATCTTTGATGCAGTGAATCAAATTATTGGGAGGACTGATGACCCGACCCCGCATTTAGGATTATTGTGGTTGGTCAGCGACACTGTGCCCAAAAGGCGGAAATTACATGTCCTTCTACTGCTATATGCAGTACGACAAATTGCTGTTAGATGGGGAAGGAAAAAGCAATATAAATTTGATACTTGGCTATCTGATGTTACCTATGGGCACACACAGTTGGGTGTCTACTGGGAGCAGATGCCTTCTGCGTCTCGTCCCCGGGACATATGGTAGCCGTTTCTGCAGTGGGCACATGCCAGGGCAGACTCTCCTGCGTCTGGAAGTGTTGTGGTTGGGGACAAAGGTTCCAGGGATGTTGCCTGAGTAAAGCATTGATCTGCATAAATGTTCACACGCTTATTCCCACATCTTTGTTTAATTATTCACCTCCTTAAGCACTAGACCTGAGGCGTGCTTGAGTGTCTTCAGACTTACAAAACCTTGTAATTGCTATCTACCCCCGCAAACTCGCCCTATGTGTATAACTCTGCATAATGTCACTTTTTCGATTTTTCTTACATTGTTATTTATAATGTCTATAGGTGCCCAAGATGGGGAACGAACGATTACGCATCTTCACATTATTGTCTATGCTGTAAAGACCGATACCTGATTGGTTTTTCATTGGTTACATATTATTTTTATGTATATTTGTTCCATGCTCTACTGATGATTCGAACAGTTTGAAAGGATGTATTTTTACTGTCTGCCTTATTTTTCTGAAAAAATCAATAAACAAATAAAAAAAAAAAAAGCTTTTAGACTTAAGCTAAGGGAAAATGGGGGTTCAAGATAGCACCAAAGTTACACCCCCAGTGGCACTAGGGTGCCTGGGTGCAGTGTGCTGGTTTGTTGTCGGATACCATGTTACTTTCAATAGGGATCCTCTGTTTTGTAAACAGACTGCAGGCTCGGGCGGAAGGTCTTCTGGGTGCGACCACTACTTGAAGAGGTAAGTTGGGATGCTGGGGGGTTGGCTAGACACCGTCGGTTGAGCCACCCAAGGTCGTGGGGCATCCGGTGCAGGGGTGTCTTTTAGGGTTGTATCTTCTTACCAGCTCCTGGTCGCGGTTGGGGGACCTGCCAGATGCAGGTGTCAGCGGGAGGCTTGAGTCAGGTCAGGGATTGCTGGATGTTTGGTCAGGATTCCCGAGGAGACCTCCTCTTGGTGTTGGGCCACTGAACCTCGTCCCGTGGCCGTCAGGTGCAGAATGGTGCAGCTTGTGGATTTAGCCATAGCTGGAGTCTGTTTGGGGTGCACAAATCTGGTGTTCACGTGAGACAAAGTCTTTTCCTTGGAAGGCAGCGCAGGTCCTCGAGGTTCTTGAGGCTGCTGGCTGCAGGACACACCGGGGCTTCGCTTCTGCAGGCTCCCGGTGGGGACAGGCCAGTAGGGCTGGGGCCAAGTCAGTTGGCGTCCTCCTCTTCTTAGCTTGGGCATGGCTGTTCGGTCCTTCTTTTCGGGGTGCCCCGAAATACTATATATAGGAGTGTTACAGGTAAGTAAATGGTTGGGACCAATGGGTCCCTTCCTTGGGGTGGGTACACCCCCTATTATGGAACCCTCCAGTGGGAGGCGGGCATGTGCCTCACTCTGGTTGGCTGGGTCCTCCCATCTGCAAGATGGGGGGACTGAGATTTGTGCTTCACCTCGCCTCCCCCACCTGAGGGGGGTGGGGTTGGCAAAGGCGGGCACACCTCGCTTCCTCACTTGTTTTTTCCGCCGGTTCTCCCACCTAAAGTGGGGGTTAGAACCAGTGGGGACCAGTTGCTTGGACCAGCAAAAGACCTGGGGAAGCTCACAAAGGCGGCATGCCTTTTGAAGCTTCCCCTTTCGTGGCCCTGCATATCCTGGAGGAGAAGGCATGGCACCTTGTCCCACCGGTGCATTGTTTCAAGCCCCCGAGAGTGGCAGTCTCTCGACCCAGGGGTCCAGAAAGATGTCTGGTGGTGGCAGCTGGGGAGCAGCCACTCACCCTGGACACTAGTGTTAGGCCATTTTCAGGGGGCATCTCTAAGATGCCCTCTGGGTGCATTTTTCATTAAATCCCACACTAGCATCAGCGTATGTTTAATGTGCTGATAAGTTTTGATACCAAACTTCTCTGTTTTCAGTAAAGCCTTTATGGTACTGTGGAGTTCGTATTGACAAACTCCCAGCACCATATACTCTTAATGGCATTACTGTACTTACAATGTCTAAGAATTGGCTTCGGCATTGTAGGTATACAGGGCTCATGCACCTGTGCCCTCACCACTGGTATAGTGCACCCAGCTAGAGGGGTGGCTAATCTATGCAAGGGCAGTGGGTTGTAGGCATGGCACACAGGGATGTGTGCTATGTCGACTTTTCACTTTGTTCTGCACCAAAACACGCAGCCTGCAAGGCAGTGTGTGAGTGTAAAGGTACAGGACCTCTAAGGGTGGCACACTAAGTGCTGCAGCCCTTAGAGGCCTTTCCTGGTCACAGTGCCCTGGGTACCTGTGGTACCATTTACCAGGGACCGACCTCTGGCTAGAGAATGCCAATTGGTTTTGGTTTTCAATTCAGTTTTTAGCAAATGCTTCTCTTGCCCCTACTTTTCCCACCTGCACTACCCCTCAATAATCACTCAATGTCAAATTGAATGCCATTGCCTGTCTAGCTCTGTAGACACTATTCACCCAGAACATAGCATTTCCTTAGTGCATCCCAATCCTCTGCTCGATTCGCTTCTCATTTACATATTCACATAGGACTTGATTATTTTACTGTTAATTTAATTAAGCACCAGTGAGTGTTTCATTTGTAAAAATCTAAACAACTACTCTCTACACTAATGACCAAAGGTAGAAGTATAACCGTACAGTCTAGTCTTTCGTAAACCACAACAACACCATTCGTCAACCTGGAAAGAGGTTTTAGTGCAGATTTCAGTTTTACACAAACCACAAAGACACACACCCAGTAGAGAGATCTTAGCATACAGGCCACTGTATCACAAATCACTAGTACAACTATTCTTCACCCTGGAGAAAGGTTTCAGCAGGGAGGCCAGTCTAATGCAGACCACTGCTGCACTGAGCAGTCACCCTAGAGAGAGGTCTTAGTGAACAGATTAACTTATTACAAACTACTACTACACTCATTTATCACAAAGGAGAAGTCTAAGCAAAGGGGTCAGTATGTCGTATAACACAGCTATACTCAGCCATCACTGGGGAGTGAAATCTCAATGAACAGCTTAGACTGTCGCAAAGTACTATCATACGCATATCATCAGCAGGGGGTCGTGTTAGAATAAAGGCTAGTTCACTCATAAATAGTTCACCCACTTCACAAATGGGATTATAGTTCAGATGATATATGTTAGAAATACTAATAGTCATTAGTAGTACAGAAAGAATAGTAATTTAATGTGTGCAGTAGTTCAGTATATATCTTTCAGTGTCAGAAACTTTTGTGAAATACATACACTCTCTGGGGGTGGCGTGGGGGTACGTTATAGTTAGCCCAGGTAACTGTAACTGATAAATTCCTATGATGTGTGTAAAATCTGAACCTAACTATATCGTCCCTTTAGCCTTGGTCTTTTTCAGTGAATTTCTAAGGTTTTTTTAAACTCTATTTCCCAACTATAATGTCCCTGTAATCTTTGTTTTTCTCAGAAAGCCTATATATGTATATATATTACAGAGGCGGAAATAGCACCTTTGAAATTAGGGTTAAGTCTGAGTTTCCATTAAAAAGGCATTTTTTTGTTATCTTAATACCTTTGGCGCAATCAATGAATTTACCCAAAACTTTCCATAAAAAGTAACCCATAATCCATATATCCTTTAGGGCTTTTTTATGTATGGAAGCTATATTCATGTATTAGTCCTGAAGAAGGTAGAATATATAAGTGAACTCCACTGTAACGTGTCGCCGAAAAATTAAGACATGATCTACAGGCACTGAATGCCCTTATCTCTAGTAAAAGAGAGAGGGACCCCACAACCAAAGGGATGGGGTGCCAAGTGGACTGTTAGGTCAAGCAAGAAATCCCTTTGGGACACCTTTTTGTAGTGACAAAACGTTCAACAAACAATAAAAACAAGAACAAGTAAACTAACAGAATACTGTACTTATGAGGCAAAACACAAACGAAATTATGAAAAATCCTGAACAATTTATTATACAGTGCAATGTTAAAACATAATAATTCAACAATAATTAAAATGACGGGGAAGAGCATTAAAAGAAAGGAAACATTGAATTCCTATTAGTAAAAAAGAAGGTGTAGACAGAAAATAAAATTCAGCAAAAACGTCAATTATTTTCTCAACAATATGATACACAATCCTCCTTTTATCACGCGACGCGTTTCTGTGGATCATATGGTCAGACCACCTTCATCAGGGTTATATATAGTTTCTTCCCCAAAAATTCTGAAAACGATAAAAAATTATCTTTACAAAAGCATTCTTGTGATTTCAACTTTTCTGTTACAACACTATCAATTCCAATTAAAAACATTGTACAACAAATCTCACAATGACCTCGTTATATTGCCTCAAGCTTTCTTAGACAGTATTACACAGACATAAAACATTATAAAAAAGACAGATATAAGACTATACAACAAAGACATTTCATCACATTTAATATATACATAAAGATAGATACTTCATGTCGTTTTGCCTGACCATTGAGTAGAAGTCGTGAGACACAGTATAGTAAATATTCATAGACATTTCAGTAATTACAGCATAGGGTATAAACAGTGCATATTTTCATTTTCATCCCTGCTTATTTATAGATGAACCCTTATGGTGGGTAGTTTACATTTACTACCAGAGTGGACCAAAGTGGGTATGGGCCTGTCTCACACATGATAGCCCATTGATCCATTAAAGAATGATAAGTGAGTACATCCTGGAAAAGAATCGAACGAGGGAGCAGCACCAACATCCAGATTGTATAAGAAAGTCTATGCTCACGTACCTGGAAACTATTAAACCATACCATATCAGCTTATAGTAGATGGTTCCTACGTTAATAGAACACCTTCTTTCGTCCAATGAGTTAAAGAACTTCTCAGACCCGATAATCTATTTTAAAAAAACATAACAGTTAAAAAATGTCTATTTCCTAGTCAGCAGAGTTAGAGCCACAAAAGTGATCCCTGATAGTGGTGTACCGACTTAATGACCCACCTTAATCAGTGCTAAAAACAAGGTAGGACAATCTCACGCGGTGCTCTAATAAACCACCGATACAGATACAGGATACGCGATAAACCTGGAAACGATAAATACACAACAGCTCATAAGTGTCTAATTCGTCAAGCCTCAAACGTAAAGAGTCAGTATCTACGCTTATACTTACATTAGTTAAATGTTAAAAACTCTCCAGTAACACACGGTACGAATGAGGGGCTTATAAAACGACACTGTCCTGGATCGAACATAGGCGCAGGAAAATGCTGCCATATTCTGGTGGTTCCACTATCCAGTACTCTCGGATACCACCTAAACAGCACCTTAATTGGACAGAGAATAAAACATAAGCCTCCCTAATTCCAAACTACAAGAGAATCTAAAGTCTCTACTCAAACAGCAAACAGCGTCTTAAGCTTACCAGAGTTTGTTAAAATGCCGGCGTCCCGTGTGTCGATCACCTTCACCATCTACGAAACGCCGAGATTCTCACCTGAGCTGATTTTGCTGACCGGAGTGTTGCAGACAGCCGGGCTTGGCTCCGCTGTGTGTTCGTGGCCGGGCTTGGCTTCGCCGACCTCCTGTCCCTCGCTGTGGTTGTCCTCGTGATCTGGCCGGGCTTGGCTCCGCCGGGCCGAATTAAAACTACAAACCCCAGCAGCCCCTTGCGGCAAGGACGCCGCGCACGCAAAAGAGGAAGCGCCTGGAGGCGCATAAAGGAGCGCTTGCATAGGAGACCAGGGGGGAGCTGATTTTGCTGACCGGAGTGTTGCAGACAGCCGGGCTTGGCTCCGCTGTGTGTTCGTGGCCGGGCTTTGCTCCGCCGACCTCCTGTCCCTCGCTGTGGTTGTCCTCGTGATCTGACCGGGCTTCGCTCCGCCAGGCCGAATTAAAACTACAAACCCCAGCAGCCCCTCGCGGCAAGGACGCCGCGCACGCAAAAGAGGAAGCGCCTGGAGGCGCATAAAGGAGCGCTTGCATAGGAGACCAGGGGGGAGCTGATTTTGCTGACCGGAGTGTTGCAGACAGCCGGGCTTGGCTCCGCTGTGTGTTCGTGGCCGGGCTTGGCTCCGCCGACCTCCTGTCCCTCGCTGTGGTTGTCCTCGTGATCTGGCCGGGCTTGGCTTCGCCGGGCCGAATTAAAACTACAAACCCCAGCAGCCCCTCGCGGCAAGGACGCCACGCACGCAAAAGAGGAAGCGCCTGGAGGCGCATAAAGGAGCGCTTGCATAGGAGACCAGGGGGGAGCTGATTTTGCTGACCGGAGTGTTGCAGACAGCCGGGCTTGGCTCCGCTGTGTGTTCGTGGCCGGGCTTGGCTCCGCCGACCTCCTGTTCCTCGCTGTGGTTGTCCTCGTGATCTGGCCGGGCTTGGCTCCGCCGGGCCGAATTAAAACTACAAACCCCAGCAGCCCCTCGCGGCAAGGACGCCGCGCACGCAAAAGAGGAAGCACCTGAAGGCGCATAAAGGAGCGCTTGCATAGGAGACCAGGGGGGAGCTGATTTTGCTGACCGGAGTGTTGCAGACAGCCGGGCTTGGCTCCGCTGTGTGTTCGTGGCCGGGCTTGGCTCCGCCCACCTCCTGTCCCTCGCTGTGGTTGTCCACGTGATCTGGCCGGGCTTGGCTCCGCCGGGCCGAATTAAAACTACAAACCCCAGCAGCCCCTCGCGGCAAGGACACCACGCACGCAAAAGAGGAAGCGCCTGGAGGCGCATAAAGGAGCGCTTGCATAGGAGACCAGGGGGGAGCTGATTTTGCTGACCGGAGTGTTGCAGACAGCCGGGCTTGGCTCCGCTGTGTGTTCATGGCCGGGCTTGGCTCCGCCGACCTCCTGTCCCTCGCTGTGGTTGTCCTCGTGATCCGGCCGGGCTTGGCTCCGCCGGGCCGAATTAAAACTACAAACCCCAGCAGCCCCTCGCGGCAAGGACGCCGCGCACGCAAAAGAGGAAGCGCCTGGAGGCGCATAAAGGAGCGCTTGCATAGGAGACCAGGGGGGAGCTGATTTTGCTGACCGGAGTGTTGCAGACAGCCGGGCTTGGCTCCGCTGTGTGTTCGTGGCCGGGCTTGGCTCCGCCGACCTCCTGTCCCTCGCTGTGGTTGTCCTCGTGATCTGGCCGGGCTTGGCTCCGCCGGGCCGAATTAAAACTACAAACCCCAGCAGCCCCTCGCGGCAAGGACGCCGCGCACGCAAAAGAGGAAGCGCCTTAAGGCGCATAAAGGAGCGCTTGCATAGGAGACCAGGGGGAGCTGATTTTGCTGACCGGAGTGTTGCAGACAGCCGGGCTTGGCTCCGCTGTGTGTTCATGGACGGGCTTTTCTCCGCCGACCTCCTGTCCCTCGCTGTGGTTGTCCTGGTGATCTGACCGGGCTTGGCTCCGCCGGGCCAAATTAAAACTACAAACCCCAGCAGCCCCTCGCGGCAAGGACGCCGCGCACGCAAAAGAGGAAGGGCCAGGAGGCGCATAAAGGAGCGCTTGCATAGGAGACCAGGGGGGAGCTGATTTTGCTGACCGGAGTGTTGCAGACAGCCGGGCTTGGCTCCGCTGTGTGTTCGTGGCCGGGCTTGGCTCCACCGACCTTTTGTCCCTCGCTGTGGTTGTCCTCGTGAACTGGCCGGGCTGGGCTCCGCCGGGCCGAATTAAAACTACAAACCCCAGCAGCCAATCGCGGCAAGGAAGCCGCGCACCCAAAAGAGGAAGCGCCTGAAGGCGCATAAAGGAGCGCTTGCATCCTCGTCCCGCGGGATGCGCGCGGGCGCGCCCGGGACAAGCCCGGGACAAGGGCGGGACAGTCATGACAGTCATAGACAGGAAGAGGCAGGGCTGGGCCTTACCCCCTGGACCTTTTTGTGCAGGACATTTTGGATTTTGAAGACTACATATCCGGTAAAGTGGTCCCCCTATTATACTATATTGCTCATAATCTGGTCAGCATTGCCGTAGACTTCCCCAAGGTCTTACCCCTACCCTAGTAACTGTTTTTAGATATCAGGATAAACCATGCCAAGTGGCTTAAAGGAAACCTTTACTTCGGGGTCAGGTCCCCTTGATAACTATCTGGTGAAGATGGTAAACAAAATAAACAACGATAGGAGGGTCTCTTTGGGAAGGGATAGCCCTCTCATTAGTACCCCCAATAGTACTCCAGTCCCCCTGATCCCAGTGGTGAGCTCCCCAGAGCTTGCCACTCTTAATGCGGATCCTACTGAGGTTTCCAGGGACATAGCCCAGGTTCATACTGAGCCCCCAGTACCAGATATACATTTAGTGAGTGAAGACAATGATGAATCTCTCCCTGTTGCTAGACCGGTCAGAAACTGTAGAAAACAACAAAATAAAAGGGGGGGAAGCATTCTAACAAAAAGGCTGATATCCATACACAAGCTCAGAATAATACAGATGAGTCCACTAAAGTACAAGATGATAGCGATGTTGCCAACTACACTTTTAGCCCTGACCAATTTTCCCAACTACTTAGCTCCCTGGAAGCCAAGTTTGAAGCCAAACTAGAACAGTTCGTACAACCCCTAGTGCGGAAACTCGATTGTGTGACTGCTGAAGTTAAAAGGTTGGGAGGATTACTAGCAAAACACTTATCAACAGCTGACAGTATCAAACAGGTGGAGATGGGCATAGGAGGGTCAGTGCAGGTAGCTAGAGTGGAAAATCAGCAACAAGAGAATCAGCAACCAGCTACCCAACATCTAAATAAAAATATTAATCCAGTTATAACAGCCCCCACCACTGTAGTGAGAGAAGCTACTCAATCTACACCAGGAACTGATTGTTTATCTAACAATAACCTGGTAAGGAGAAATAGATTTATAAATCTACCCCCAGCATGTCCTCCCTATGTTGTCATCTTAACAAACGTACCGCTCCATGATATGAATTCAGCCCAGACACATGAGGAATCGCATGACTCCCTTAAAAATAAAACTGTGTCATGGTTAAACAGGAATTGTGGTTTCCCCATAAAATTCGCCCCTGATATCATAAGTACCAGAAGGGCAAACTGGATTGGGCCTTCTAAAAAGACCTGTAAAGGGGACTGTATAATTGTGAACTTTAGACATCCACAACATGTGGCTACAGTCCTGTTAAGGGCAGCCTCACTGACACATGAAGATAACGGCATCTGGGTGCGTCCTCTTGGTTTTTTGTATAATCAGCTTACTAGAGTACCCCCACATAGCGCGAGATTGAGACCATATACTCCTGTTATAGCTCAGACGCCGTTTATACCTCAGGGCTCTGGTGGAGAAAATTACTTTAATTTCGGGCCCAACATCCCCACACATAATAGATTTGATGTACTTTCTACCTTGGAGTTGTGTGATTGACGAGAGATTACCAAGGGAACTGGGGAAGAGTTCCATCTTGGTTTGGTCCCCCAGGTTCCGGATCATTCTACTTTGATTCCTCTTGCTACTCACTGTAACCCTGTAACTCTGTGTAACGCAAATGGGTCAATGGTCAAGATGTTAAGTTGGAACGTCGCTGGACTACGCTCCAAGAGAGAAGATATCAATTGGCTTAACTTTGTGAAACAACATGACATTGTGGCTCTACAAGAGACTTGGGACATAGATTGTGACTTTTGGTTGAATAGTTTCACCTCATATTTTGTCCCAGCATTAAAATCGTTGGCCGGAGAGATATAGGGGGTCTTGTGGTTTTGGTTTCTGTGAATATAAGAGGGAAAGTTAGAAGGATAGACTGTGCATCTAATAATTTTCTCATCCTGGAATTTAACCTCACTAATAACACCAAATTAATTATAGTGAATTGCTATAATTCACAGCAAGGCGACTCCCCGAATGCTAACTTGGTATGGTTGTCCAATTTTTTAAACACTTACACCATAAAGCAAACCACTTTTTGCCAATATATTTTGTTGGGTGATTTTAATGTGCATCTACGTAGTCATAACTGTTTATTAACTGATAATGATGGGCCAGATTGCACATCCCCGCAACACTTTGAGCATACAAGCAAGGGGGAAGCACTGGAGAAACTCTTGTCTAACAATGATTTGTTTGAACCAGGGTTTTTTGATAAAAGTTCCCGTGTTCCCACATTTATAGGCAGGGATTGTGAAACAATAATTGACTACATATTTCTTTCATCTGGACTTTTAAAATACGTAGTTTCTTATAATGCTATACCTTCTTTTTTATAGCGACCATAATCCAGTGGTAATTGAACTGGTAAATGGTTTTTCTTTCTTAAACAAATCCACTCCACCTACGGTGGTAGTTGAAGTGAAAGCAAAAGATCAGGGGAGGAGGCTCAATTGGAGTAAGGTCATGCCAGAGGAGTTCTTTAATATCATCACTACAAAGGCTGCTCAGGATTTAGAAACTTGTGGAGATCCTCTTTTTATTGGGGAAGAAGTAATAACCTCCTATGAAGCTATCTGCTCCCTAGTGGCCAAAGAACTTACCTCTAAAAGCCGACCAGCTATAAATAACTCGCCCTCGGGCTGGTTTGACCACAAATGCACTAAATCACATAATCTCCTTAAAAAGCCCTCCAGGAGCGTCCAAGGAATAAACCTTTGGTCGCACAGCTCAGAAGCGAGTATAAAAAAGCAGTTCAGGAAAGGAAAAACGAAATTAAACACAATGCCTGGGTTGAGCTTATGGAGAATGCCACACTAAAAGATAGTGCAAAATTCTGGTCTATTATTAATACACCTCTATTTTCTAATAGCAAAAATAAAGATTTAGAAGCAAATATTGCAGAGGAGGACTGGTTGAGTCACTTTGAAAAGATATATGGCAGCCATCTTGAGATCGAAATCTTTGTGGCCCCGGCCTCAGAATCTCCCGCTTTGCCAGTTAGGTTGCTCCTAGGGGAGGTTGTCAAAGCTATTGAAGACTCTGCAGGGTGAAACGCACCAGGACCAAATGGGGTCCCCACAGACATGTACAAGGCTAACCCATTGTACTGGGCTAACATCCAGACTAACGTTTTCAATACCTCGGCCTGTGTAGGATTCCCTAAATCCTGGTCCAGGTCAACAATAATCCCAGTGTTTAAGAAGGGCCAAAGGGCCGACCCCAGATGTTATAGGCCCATATCCTTGCTAGATTCCTCTATAAAAATTCTGGGGAACAGGGTGGGTCTCCGACAATATTATACTGTCAGATGCCCAATATGGCTTTAGAGCGGGGAGGAGTACGGAGGACCAATGTCTGAACCTACACCTCATAATAGCTAAATACACTAAGGCTGCCAGGGGCTCCATTTATCTGGGCTTTATGGACTTGTCCACAGCTTTTGACCTAGTTAATAGGTCGAAGCTGTGGACAATGCTCCTGGAGCTGGGACTTGACCGGCCCCTTGTGTATTTCTTGGCCGAATTGCAAAAAGACTTGAACGCCTCAATCAGGATGACGAACGAGGGGAAATGTACGTCCAGTTTTAAGTCCAGCAGAGGGGTGCGCCAGGGATGCATCCTGGCCCCTATGCTGTTCACGATATATATAAACTCACTGGAGGCAAACCTGCTAGCAGCGACGCCGGACATTCCGCGTATGGGAGACACACCGGTTCCGGTGCTCCTATACGCGGATGACGCTGTCCTACTGGCAAGGACCCCTCTGGCCCTGCAAAGATTGCTGGATTCGTTTGGGGATTTTATGAAAAGCCTGGATCTGGTAGTAAATAACGGTAAATCGCATGTTATGTCATTGGGGCCCACAAAAAAAAACGTAAGACCTTCTTTTGTGGTAGTGAAGAAATCACTAGAGTAAAGGTATTTACCTACTTGGGAGTAGTCTTTGATGACAAGAGTTTATGGTCCCCTCAGCTTCTATTAAAGGTAAACTCGGCGAGAAATTCCTCAGCCGCAGTGCTAGGCTTTGCCAAAAGATTGGGGGGGAAACCTTTTGAGGCAATTCTAACAATCTATAAAGCAAAGACTATCTCAATTGTAAGGTACGGGGCAGCAATATGGGGATTCATCAAACCCGATGCTATCCAAACGGAAGAAAACAAATTCCTACGCTCCCTCCTAGGCCTCCCGCAATCTACTGCTTCCCACTCGGTCCATCTTGAACTAGGGATTGGTTACATAGCAGACATAATTACATTAGCCCCAATGTTGCTATGGATTAAAATCTGGTTAAATCCGAACCTCTCCCTAAACCATAAGATCTTAAAGGACTGTATTAGGTTAGACAATAGGAATAAAATCCAGTGCTTGTCTAACATAAAAATGTTAGCTATGTATATGGGGAGACCAGAGATCTTTTCTAACCCTGAATCTCTCTGTAAGGCTGACATTGAGTGGGTAAAAACTAATTTTATCAAGTTGAAGGAGGCAGAGCCTGAAGGAGTAGAACTATGTAAACCATCAGTTAGGGGCCATGTTCTGGTCACCCAGCCACTCGTAATGTCACCGTATCTGACCATAGTGACAAATTCTTTCCACAGGTGGCTACTGACTAAATTGCTGTTTAATCAAATACACACAGTTCTTTGGGATTTGGAGGGTTGAAGTAGACGTGAAGATGCTGCTCCATGCAAATGCGATGATTTTTCATCGCAAGACACTATGCACTTTATCGTTTTTTGCCCATTGTACCAAAAGGCCAGGAAAAGGTTTATTTTCCCATTATTAAAAAAATGAATTTTATTCAATGTAAACCTGCTTTATTGTTTTTACAATTGTTAGAATCCCCTGTAACTATGTTTTGTGTTGCCAGCTTTCTCACCGCGTCTGTTAGAATCAAGAGGGATAGACTGAAAGCTGTACATGAAATTGAATCCTCTCAGTAATAGAAATTGCATCCCTATCAACTGCTTAAACGTGGGCATGATTGATTAAGCTTTTTTAATTGTATATGAATTGCGTGTTTAGCTTGTTTAACAGATTTTATCAGACTTTTAATGTTTCTGTATATGTATAGCATACTTTTATGATTTTAAATAATCGAATAAAGTGGTTTTTTGACTTTGACTTTTGACTTTGAGTGTAAGTTCACGTATGTGGTGAGGTTAGATTGAACAGTTGTGGAGTATTGATTACATTTTTAGTCACTAATGGGAGCACCTTCTAGTTTGATGCACAGTAGTATGAAAGCCTTCTTAAACCAACTTCATGAGGAATCCTGGTAGAGTGCAAGAGGAAAGTGTTTTTGTTGTAAGTCCCAACTTTAAGTAGAGAGTGGAATACACATAATGGAGCCGATATCTGACCTTTTTTGGTGGTTTATTGCTAAGACCTAAACAGATACCCAAGATGTATATGGTGGAACTAATTAAAGCTTTAAAAAAAACAGACAGTCATATCCTCTCCTGGACAATATTTTGAGCAGCAGAAATTTTGTTTGATATTGTAGGGAATTTTCTATCAGTGCAGTGGCAGAAAATGCCCCACATTTCGATTTATTCACCTGGGCTGGTAGATTCCACTTCCAAATCAGCTTTGCCAGATATTGTAGAAGCCATTTAGAGGGAGACTAGGTTGGAGGCAAACCCCTGGCAGATATTTTATCAATTAATGCTATAAATCACCTAAAAATAATAGCTTCAAAACAGAAATATTGACTAGATGTGAGTAGAAAGTCATGATCCAAAAACATCTACAGCGGTATGGAATCTTAAACTTTTTATGACCTTTGAATTTCCCATGACCCATCAAGTGGACAAGCCATCTAAATCAACTTTGTACACAAATAAAAAACTTGAATGCTTGTTTCCAAATTATGGATTTCCTCAAAAAGTGGATGATTCATTCAGCCTCTCCAAACTGGATTATGCTAATAGACTATATCACAGCATTCCATGTTTAACAATGAGAAGGCTGTGATGAATTCAGAACTCAATTGCAACATTACTTCTACATGCACACATATGAACTGGCATTTCTCCTGACCCATTAGCTCACTACTGGTTTCCAATTGCAAGAATATCTTATTGCAAGCTATTATGCATCCTGACAGGGAAATAAATGAGACATTTCAAATCCTTCAATCAAAAACCACCAAACACCCACGAAGGAACTTGCTTCCTAGGCTTGCGCCGCAGCTGATAATTCTAGATCTCAGGAAGAAAACCGCTGGTTGCAGGAAACTCTCAGTTTGGGCTGCTAAATTACTGAAATCCCTAGCTGCAAAGAATCAAATCACTGAGAATCAATTAGATTTCAAGCGAAGTATTTAGACGTGTTTATTTTCAACGTGATCCACCAGAGAATATCTGCATGAATTTATCCACAAAGACTAGTGTCAATACAAATGTAGCCTTCTTTGTCTACTGGCATATATCCCTGCACTATCTTCTTGATCAATTCTATCACTTGAGAGACGTGTCACTGAACCTCTGTTTCTTAAATGAATATAATGGAGAGATCTAAACAAGATGGTCTACTCCTCAAATTGTACTTGTCAAAAATCCAAGGGCTAAAAAATCCAAGGGTTAGCCAATCGGATATATCACATATAACATGGTAGCTCACTTAACAAAGACGCCAAATACAAAGTTAAGACATATTGGACTAACCTTACTACATTATCGATCAAAGAAAGGAGCTTAAGACCATTGACAGTCAAAAGGACTACGTAAAATGCTACAACATACAGCACCTTCCTGCATGTAACAACCATTGATCCTTCGTGTGTCCCTGCATGAAAAAGAACTTGACATCCATCTAGCAAATGCTTCTCATGCCCCTACTTTTCCCACCTGCACTACCCCTCATTAACCACTCAATGTCAAATTGAATGCCTGTCTAGCTCTGTAGACACTATTCACCCAGAACATAGCATTTCCTTAGTGCATCCCAATCCTCTGCTCGATTCGCTTCTCATTCACATATTCACATAGAACTTTGATTATTTTACTTTTAATTTAATTAAGCACCAGTGAGTGTTTAATTTGTAAAAATGTAAGTGCCAAGGCACCTCTCATGTGGCCACTGCAGCTTGCACCACCCAGTGCCCATGCCAGCACTGCCAATGCCTGTACCAGCACCGCTACTAACCCTCACACTCCAACAAGTGTGACAATTCGGACTATTGCAGGCCAAACAAAGCTATAGGAAGGGCCGAGCAACAGGTATTATTCCTTTTTAATGTATATTGAATTAATAAGCACTCTGTTGTTGTGCTTACATCAAAATAAGATGAACAGCACCACCAGGTGATGGACTGTCATAAGAGCCAGTGTTGAAAATTAAGTGCCGAGCTCCAGCAAACACTGGTTCAAATTAAGCAGTGAAGCACCTATATTTTAATCTTCTGCCTAACTAATCTACATAGAATGAATCTCTGGGATCACAGCCTACATTTATCTCAAGACATGGCTCATCTTAACCGCATGCGCGCTAGCGGTTTTCCCGCTGAGTGCTGAGATTTCAAAAATCACGCGTTACGTGACAAGGTCAACTCGTCACACGCACAGCGCAGGTAACGCCCATGACGAGTTGATCTTGTCACACGCATCAAAGGGGTTAAGAACACAGCAAAAACCTATTGACTTCAACTATGTGTTAAAAAAATACCAATGAACAAAATTAGATTAACCGTAAACCCTGAGATTTCCTATAGTAGTGTGCTACTTGCCAAAAAAGTGCTTTAACACCTCGTCAGGGGTGGTGTTGGTAAGTATTATATAAATACAGTTACTATACAATACAATGCCTCTCTTCGGTGGCAGAATTTCAGCCATCAGTTGTGGCCGCTTTAAATATGTCTCCAAAATGGGGGTACATTGTAGGTGCCCACATATTTAGTTTCCCAAACTTGCAGAGAAGTATTTTGTTTTCCAGCATATTTTTGGGAAATCCAACCACCCTTTCGTCCAATGGAGGCATTTCTGCTGGATATGGGTGGCAGCTGATTGATTCTAGATTTAGCGGTTGTGCCCTCGCTGTTTTTGGCAAAGTTACCTCTGCACCTCTGTGGATCCAATGATAGATCAAGAGAGATTTTCTCATCAACTGAGTTCTGAATTGGGAGAATTTAACCTTGAGAGTCGAAGATTGTTAAAATCTTTTTTTTAACAATTTCTTTTCCCCCATCTTCTAAATCGCGCTCTTAACATTTTCTTTTTGTGATGCTAAAACCTTCATGTTTAGAATGATACATTCTTGTACCTTTTCTGTACAGGTGAACTTACAAGCCAGAATATTTCCCAACTTGACGATATCGCTCTTCTCAGAACAACCATCTCTGAGCTGCACAAGGAAAAGGACTCTTTAGTTTTTAGTATGGATGACAAAACAGAGAAGATTGCCGCCCTTGAAGACAGCCTTATGATCAAAGTAGGTGTTGCCCTGTAAACTCAATGAAGTTATACAATATTTCTGGCTGATTAACGTTGTTTTTCATAGAAATTTGCTGATGCCTTACTACCAGTATTGTGTTTGCAAAACTGCTCCAACTTGTTATGTAGAGGGGGCATGGCCTGGTCTGTAAGGCACTGCCACTTAACAAATCTCACTAGAAGCACTCATAAGATATAAGTATCCATTATCTATTTGTGTACAAATTGTTTATTAGAGATGATCCTATTATGGAAGCCATATCACACACCTTCCATTGATGTAGAATAGACAGATGGCCAAAAGTGATGATTAGTGAAGCAAAAAAATCAGAATTGTCCCGTTTAATTCTAAAACTACTACTTTTCTTAAAGTTTTAAGGATTTCAGAAATTACAATTGCCTGATGTTAGAGGTAGATTTCTGTGTAAAAATGCCTGGTGAGTATCAGCTTGAGGGTTCTGTCGGATCTAGGCGTTTAGCATATATGTTTTTGAATTCAAAACTGCTATGGCGTGGATTCCAGTTATGTTTTGGAAATGGCTTTTGGAGCCTATTGGCTAGGTGATTATTTGCATCTAACCATCAGAGTCCTGTTTCTCTGCTGAGTGCACATAACTCAGTGTCCAAAACGAATTTGCTACAAATCCAGTAGAAACCGTTTATAAATTGTCAACTGGATTTTCCCAAAAGGTTACAGGCACACTTAAGCTGGAGTGCCATACGTATGATTGCTACATGAACAAGATACTTTGACCAAATGTTGCTACCTATGGAGAGATATTCATGTTACAATGGCAAGATTCTGGAACAAAGTGTTTAAATCACTACTTAAGTACTTTTTACAGGCTTCCTTCAGAAATGTAAGGGTGTTATAACATTTCATACGCATTGTTGCAGTACTTCAGGCAGGCTTAGAGAGACATAGTAGAATTGTTTGAATATTTATCGATGACCTATATGCACTAGCTCTAGCGCAGAGTTAAACATTTGCTTTGCCCCAGTTCCAAGTGTCACTGATCACAAGTTAGACTAACTCACATTAGTCAACATTCCCATATCGCAACACTTAACATATTTGTCACACAAACCAAGTTGTACTCTACATGCACATATAAGCCAGCATCAGGCATATAGCTGCTTCATTATGGATCGATAAGAGGTTTTAGTCATAGTTACAGGTGGGGCTCTGAATTACCAACAAATAATATATATGGTGAGTGGAAGTGCTTATCTGATTCCTCCATTGCAATGCTATGCTGTAATTGCATCAGTGATAAAAATGTACACAAAGTGTGGTATTGGTTATGGTGTTACCAACCAAGGTGGCATGCTTCATCGGGATAGTTCCTCAACCTGGTGATAATACATTTTTCAAATAGGGCAGGCTCCCTAGTGAGAGCTCCTTGTAGGAGACTGGAAGGAATTGAAAGCAGACTCTCTTTTAGTGGACCCTGGTGTTTTAAAAAAAAAAGTATTGTGCACTACTCAATGTGTCTCTAAGGTTCGTTACGTTAGAAGGTTGTATGGCTGGTTGTGGAACATCCTTCTCCCCTGTTGTTTTATTTTCAGGCTCTGACTTAACCACAGAACAAAGAGCTACAATGAGTGTAGGAAGGTACATCCTGACTATGGTTGCCCCCAACTTTTTGCCCTGTGTTTTAGCTGGTTTTGGACATAGTCGACCTGGGACCCTGCCAATCAGGACCCCAGGCCTACTGCTCTCTCTTTAAAATGGATTCCATGTACCCTAGGTACATTTCCAATTGGTACTGGGCCACCTTATCAGACCCTGTAACTCAGGGCATAGGTGTACCCAGGGCCGCCAGGGGCTGAAGCATGTATTATGCCACCCCTGGCTGGCCTCCTAAATTTGACACAACTGGCTGCACGACAGCTGGGGCGAAGACGTGTAACCACCCTTCGCTTTAGGTATAGTAGCTCTATATCTAACCATACAATGGACACCCGAGTTCCTATCAGTCACTCCTATGGCAGGCCTTAACGATCCTGAAGGCAGAGTGCGTGGGCTCGTGTGAGCTAGGTTCAGGCCCGAGCCGAGCCCGGTTGCAGCTTGCGGAATCAAGACCCAATAGCTGTTCCATGATAACGCGTACCATATCGGTAACTCCGGTGTCGCGTTATCCAGGCATGTCGAGTAAGGTGTCATACGAATCGGGGTGCTGCCCTCTCACCAATGCTGGCGACGAGGTTAGCATTCCACCCTTCTAGAGGGACACGACATGTACGTAACTGTGAACCCCGGTTAAAGTTAACTGAAGCCTCAGCTCCACAAAATGGATGCTGCCACCACAGACACGAGTCTGACCTCCTGCTGCTGGGAGTCCTTCCAGCGAGGAGCACTTGGACAAAGGGTTTCCTGTCGAGGGCGGTGTTCGCACCGTCCCAGACAGGGTTTGTGTATTCTGGGTAGGTAGGGCTTTGGCGAGAAGGTGACTGCGGAGTGGCACCCCGGTGCTCACTACGCATCTGCCGGTTAGAACCAGTTCCAGGGGCGACAGCCCTGGCCTGGGGAAAGTCCGGCAGGGGAGAGGGGTGTAACTGCCCCCTTCCTGGTCCCACCCTTAGGGCAGGACCTAGTCATGTACCCACCCCTTTCTTTAGAATAAAGACCGGAGCGGGGACCCTTCCAGATTAGATCATCTTTGATTCGAGAACTACTTTCTACGAAAGGACATTCAAGACTCTTCTCAAGATTTCTCCCTTGTGACTAAGGAGTAGTCACCCTGCATCAGCGGGCACCAACTAAGAACTCTGCGGTTTGCTGTAAGTCCTTCCTCAAGGAATCCGACGGCCCAGCTCGACGAGAACCGGCTTCCCTGGCACCTCTGACCTCTACCCACATCATCAGCTCAGCTGTGATCCGTGGGTGCGACGAGACCTCGAGGGACCGGCCATCATCAGAACCTGCACGCTCTTAAAACCAGCACGACCATCGAGGTAACTCTCTGGTGAGTGCTCTGGGGTCCGAGAAGCCCCGACCCTGAGCCGCTCCAGCACCGAAGTGCAGTCTCCCAGCATCTCCACGACCTGCGTGGGGCCCTTCTGCTCGCTGCTCAGCACGTTGTCTGGTCACTAGCCGCTGGCTTGTGTCCTTCTGTGACGACATCCGAGAATCAGTACTGCTGGTCTGGTTGCTCCAGACTGGCCCTTGCTTCCATCTTTGCGAGAAGCACCCCGGACCCTCCTGGTCCACTCAAGACGCCCTCTTAGGCCCACCACGTGGCCCTGAGAACTGCCAAGGCTTGTTGCCCCATCCTGGGCCCAGCGACGCCGACAGCATCATCCTTCGTGGGACAGCTCGCACCTCCGCCGTGGTCGCCGATAACGCCTCCTGGTCCGTGAGACTGCAGAGCCTAGCGTCGCCCACTCACCTGGTCGAGGTGACGGCCAACCGGTGCCTTCCTGGTACCCTCTGACTACTGGCTAGTAGTACGAACTTGGTCCCCTCTGCTTTCAGGTTTCTTCAATCTCCGATCCAGGCTTGGATCTCTACGAACTATTCAGCACTGGTCGCCGGCCAGCAACTCCTTTTCTTCCGGCTCCTGGCTCGTCAGCGAAGACCCCGACGCCTGTAAGACTTGTGCAGCCGCAGCCCTCGTGGCTAGGTAACTCGGCATTTCGGTGCCTGCATAGCCTCCTTACTCTAGGGTCCCGAGTCCCTCGCTTCCGACTTGCCTTATCGGGTCCGCCCGAGACCTTAATCTTTCCGTGCCCTCGGACACTTGTTCCTAATTGTGCACTTGAAGTATTTGCTAAAGAGATTTGGTTTGTGCTTAGTACCCTGTCCTCATAAAGAGTACAGGGCTGTTGTGATTCCTAATAAATATACTGTTTATTTTCATAACACTTGTGTGGTGTCCTTTCACTGGGTGTTCAAGGGGTACATGTGTGGTAAACAGCTGGCTTAACACGCCCTCTCGAGTCTTTAGCCTTAGACTGCTCGTATCCACGCTACTAGGATAGCTGGTCTATAGGTTGACTTACAACCAAACACCATAAGGGTCGTTGGAACGATACATAGCGGTCGCTAGAATAGCGAACGTTGCATATCGGGCCAACTTCTCACAATGAGCTCCTTAAACCACCAGGAAAGGAAATGCTAGGGCAGGGATCACAGTGTGAACCTCAACTGACTGTGCACTCCAGCACTGGCAGGCAATTCTCTGTCCCTCCCATCGCCCACATGTGGCAGGCAGCATTTATTGATGCAGTACAAGTGCTTGTCCTCTGTCTTCTTGATACTGTGGAAATGTCACTGGTCATATAGGAAGCGCATCTCTCAGACCTACAGTTCCGCACAACAGGAGCAGAGAAAGCACGCCACAGCTTGATTTCCTTTCTTCTGCTGGATGTCTGTCTTGATAGTGAGCTTCAGTTGTGATATCCGAGTCACTACTCTAGATGGGTGTTTCACCCTCAGAAGATCTGGAAGAATGGTCCACCATGCTACTCTAAGCGAATTGCCAGTGGGTAGACTATTTGCAGGCATTCCTTCCATAGCCTTTTGTTTTTTTGATGTAAGCCCTAAGTGGCCAAAGACATGCTGAGTCGTACATCTCCTGCTCACTGTGCTACTGGCAGCAAGCTGCACCTGACTGAATAGGTTGTAATCTTGGCAGAGGTGATACCCAAGACCAAAATCCTTATCTACTACCGTAATCTGTGAGTTTCCATGTAACAAAATACCTGTCTGTAGGCCTTAAATCAGAGTAATAACAATCTACCCTTAAATGACTATTGACTTTAGCATTTGCTTTTTACAATCAGTATGCCAGGCCTACTGTCTTCATCATAACATTTCATAATAAGCAATCAGGCTTATAGCCTTTATCATTGCCTTGTGACCATAACCAAATACGTTCTACTGTGTTGGGCATAAGCACAAGGTTACCATCAGGTTTACCATAATAAAATTTAAAAATATGTACAAAATTCTATTTATAAAAACAATAAAAAAACTCCTTATAGAGCTTTACATTGATTACTTTAGTGCAAATCTTCTATCCCCATGGTTTGTTCAAATGAATTACTAAAACCCTTGCCTACTACTGTAATCTTTAGATTACATGTAAGAAAATGCCTGTGTGGGGCCTGCATTACAATATGATATCAATTCACTGTTAAAGACTCTCTGACTTTAACAAATGCTTTTTACAATAAGTAAGCTAGGTCTACTGTCTTTGTCATAACTTTTCAAAATAAGGAGATCTGACCTGTCGTATCAAACATAATGTTTCCCAGTGAACCAATCAGGCCTATATTTTTTCCCTGTAACCAGCTCTATAAATGTATAAATCTGTATTTGTAAAGCGCAAATTACTCACCTTACGGGTCTCAATGCGCTGGGGACCGTTGTGGAAATGAAGTGAGCTATTGCCAAGAGTCACATGGTGCTGAGCTGAGCTGCCACCGGAGCCAGGGATCGAACCATGAGCCCTGTGCTCCGACGTCAGCTGCCCTGGCCGCTGCACCACACCTTTCCACTCTGGCCTACTGTTTTGAGCATGCGCTTTCCTAAACAGCAACCATCATTTGATATCGCATGGGGCAATCACCAGGGCTGTCCACCCTACTTGTTGCCCTCTACATGAAGCCCTTTCCCGGACATATGTGCAGGAACACCGATGTTGGGGATTTACAGATGGGGCAGGGAGCATAAGTTAACACTCTATGCAGATTATATGATGATGGTGGTGATGAGGCCCCTTACTTCCCTCCCTCCTCTGATGCAGGATATGGAGGACTTCAGACGAGCCGCTGGTTTTAAAATCAACTTTCCTAAATCACATGTCCTTAACCTCACCCTTCCCAAGGCCGACCACGCTCACTTAAAACGCCTCTTCTCTTTCAACTGGGCACCTCACAGAGTGGGATACTTGGGCCTTCAGATACGCCAAGTTGTACAGCAGAAAGCAACTATGATAAGCTCCTGGACACTGCTAGATCTGGCTTTTTCTCATGGAAAAGGTACACCCTATCCTGGCTAGGGAGGCTGGCAGCAGTCAAAATGAACCTCCAATCTAAGATTCTTTATGTCATGCAAACAGTACCATTAGAGCCACCTCCACATGTTCATGGTAATTACAGTATCTTATAGATTATGTTGTATGGGCTGGCAAAAAAGCATGTATAGCGAAAAAGCAGAACTATCTAGCCCCCTCGGAGGATGGAATTGGTGTCCCGCAGATACTAAGGTATTTCCAAGCTGCACAACTCTGCTACCTGGTGGAGGGGTCTCGGCCGTGCAGGGAGAAACATTGGTGCTTCATTGACCAAGCTGTGGCTGGCATACACATCTGAAAAATACCATATCTGCCTATACCCTGTTGCCCTCTAGGAGTCTATCTATCCCCAGTGACCGGACCACAGTGGGAGTCTTGTACATGGTACAAGTCCAGTGCAAACTCTCCACTTATGCCTCGCCACTGACCTCATTTATTGGATATCCTGTCTTTGAACCATTCCAGTCTAATTATGGCCTCCCATCCGATGCCTGGTGGCAATACATTTCCCTTCGACACTGGCTCCTACAGCCTCACATTCACCCCCATGCAAGCCGATCCTTGACTGCCTTTACAAAATGGCTCCTCACCTGCACATCAGATAAACACAGACTCTCTGAGATATATATACATTTCTAAACGCCTTACTTGTCTCTGCGTGCAGTGCATCATCTAAAGACATGATGCTCAAGATTGTCCGGTATTGGTACTACACGCCAGCGAGGGTGGCTAAGTGGTAACAGGGCGGGGAGGGAACCTGTTGGAGACACTGTGGACAAACTGCCACACTTACACATATTCTTTGGAAATGCCCCAAGATACAATCATTTTTGGCGGATATAAATGAGATCTTCAACACAGACCTCTCCAGATTCCCTGGTTACATCCTTCTAGGACTTCCGATTCCCCAGACATACCCCTAAAGTCATTGAAGGGGTGGGCTATCACGTTAGTGCTTGGGGCTGCTGAGCAGGTCCTTTTGGTCCACTGGGGCTAATACTTGGTGTTGTCACGATTAGACTGTCTTTATAAGCTGTGGGACCTTAAGGATGGAGAAATTACCAGCAGCAATATCCAGTGCACTAATGCTCTTTGACAGAACCTGGGGGCCTTGCATCAGCTTTTTGTCCGATGAGTTCAGGGAGCTAACTTGCCCAACCTATTTAGAAGTCCTTGGTCTTACCCGCCTAGACCATGATACTTGTTAAGGTGCTAGAGATGGTCTTTCCCATTTGTCTTGACATTTCAGCACTAGTTATTTTATGGCTTCATCTGCACTGAGCTGTTCGCCTTCAATCCCTACCCCCTTCCTTTTTTCCCTTTGTCTTCTCTCTCTCTCTCTCTCTGTCTCTCCCTTTTTTCCTCCTGCCCCCTCCCCATCTGCCAACCTCCTAGTTATTGTAACTTTTATGGTTCCCCACCGGCCTATGAAGGTAGGCGGGATGAATTCTGTATTAACATTTGTCTAAAAATCTATAAAACCGATGTAATCCTAAAAGCAACCATCAGGCATACAGTTACAAATTTCCAAAGGCATACAAAAATAAAGTTGGTTAAGTAAAATGCTATTTCTTTTAAGAGGGTCTAACAAGGATTCTCACAAATCAAATCTCCTATACCCATGTGTTGTCACAGGGGATAGCCAACCCCAAATACATTGCTTACTACCGTAATGTTTGAGATTCCATGTAACAAAATCCTTCTCTGCAGGCTTACATACAGAATAGTAACAATCCATAAATGGATTGATGTTAACATATGCTTTTCACAATAAATGTATCGGGACTACTGCCATTATTGTAACATTTCTTAATAAACAGATCAGGCCTATAGCCATGCTCATTGGCTTGCCACCATAGTCAATGTTGTCCTGTTGTACTGAGTATAAGTTGTGCCACAAACCAAAAGGTGCACTATAAACCCTCATTTCAGTGGAAGCACACAACTTTGGCCCAATCAAATCCTGTACTCAGGGGATCAAACATGTTTGTGGAGCCTAAACCCCGCTTTCACTGGTGGTCTGAAAGATCTTTTTTTGTTGATCACACTAGATCTGTCGGCCGCTTCAATGTGAAACCAGACATAATGAGGCAGTGGAACAAATGCATAAGGGAAATCAGAGGGGCTGCACAACTTCACTGTTCACCTCTTTATGCAACCGGAGTAAAGCATAAATGACTATGTCCAGGAAATGTTGTCAGGGCCGGACTGGGAACCAAAACCGGCCCTGGCAAAGTGCTCGGCCGGCCCCCCCTCCCCACCCCTCGGGGGGAGGATGGGGCGCCCGCGCTCTCTGCCAGGGCCGGTTTTCGTCCGATTTTGTTACAGGGCCGTTTTTGCAGCTATGCTGAGAAAACGGCCCTGTAACAAAAACGGCCCCCAGGGGCCCCAAACCGGCCCCCATCCGTGCGGCCCACCGGGGGATTGCCCGGTGCCCGCAACGGCCAGTCCGGGCCTGAATGTTGTCTGTCCAGAAACATAAATACCCTAGCTACAGACGTGAGAAAGTTAGATAATAATTACTTTTTATGGAACTCCGACTATGCCAAGGGTTTGTATGGGTTCTCTGACTTCAGGATAAGAATATCTTCCAGTTCAGAGATTACAATTAATTACTCCTATTTTCTACAGCACTGTGATATGGCTGCCTTCTTCTTTCTTCTGCCAGCCATGTTGGAGTTTCCCATGTCAGCTTGATTTTCCACCCAGTCTTCTTTGCTGCTGGCTTTAGACTGCAGTTACTGCAAGTGTGTTGTTGGACAGTTTCTGCTTCCAGTTACCTCTAGATAGGATGTTGACAAATATTGTAGCCCCAACACGTTCCTCTATATTCAGATCGTGGCCCACTTGCCTACTTGTTTTTGTCTTTAGTCTGATGTCCTTCTCCAGTGTATCGCTTTCATACATAGAAACACGTCTTGCAGAAAGTCATTGATTATTGTCTCAACCTTTCCTTTTGTGAGGTTTAAGGTGCCTTGTAATACCTTGAAATACTCATCCAAAACTCACACTGTTCTCCCTCATGTCCTGAGAAATAGAAATTTTGAATTTTGGGATTGGAGACATGAAGTAAGTCCTGTAAAGTATGGTGGTGTGGACACTGATGCTGTACTTCCTAAGAGGGCTTTGTTTAGAATCTTTTGAAACATGTAAAAAAGAGAAACTACAAGACAGTGGTATCTTTGGGGCTTGTAGTGCTACAGTGTGAAATGAAAGAACTATGTGAGGATGGGGATACCAAACATTGGACATCGCTAAACGCGATGGATCACTTTACACCAATGTATCTATTACAACAGTGGATTCCTACTTAAGCGCCTGACATGTGTGGCCTACAGAATTCATATAGACTCATGTAAGTTTTTATGTGTGCTATAATACTGTGAAACCTGTGACAAGATTTACCAGACTGGATAGTTTTTGAAAGTTATTGCTAGTATTCCTCTTCCTCTGTCTTGTGACAGTATTTTTCTGTTGTCTGATGTATGCATTCAAACACTTGTGTTTGAGAAAAATAAAAACATTATAAGGAGTGTTACTCTGCTTTCATCAGTCTTTTCCAGTTGCTGTTTCCTCGCATACTCCACAATAAAGCGCGGGGCACACAGCATGCAGTTTAGTGAGGACAGCTTATAGGCACAAACACATCAGTAAGGGAAGAAATGATGAAGGTCCATGATTTGAAGCACATTTAAGACATTTGATACAGACAAATCACACATTGGAGCATCAACAGAATCACAAAGAGTGTTACAAGATCATTAAATGACAGCACAACTAATGAAATAAAATAACATTCTTACAATGCACTCTGATCAGCTGGCATTTATTGTTATTGATTTTCATCTTTCAATATAAAACATCACCTCGAAAATATTCCGTCACAGTAAATTCAATAAAACAGATACAGCATCTCAAATTATTAGGTTTAGAGCAATTACCTCCAGTATTTTCATCATAACTAATTTCATCCCAATTCCCTCTTAGGGGCATGTGTTAAAATACCTATTTATATGTATTGCCCAAGCTTTTATAGTGTTACTTTTAAGGCCTCCTCTCTGTTGATATTGTTTCAAATGCTAATAGCTCTCTTCTAGTCAGACAGTTTCATAAAATTAGTAAGCCTACCTTCACTGGCACTGAGACACTCCTAGGATTAGCCTGGGGTTTATTTTGTTTTACCAAAAACTTTTGTACATTTTGCTGTTATTTTACCATACTGGACCATTTGTCTAGTGGGTCTTGAACGGATCTTGTTATCCCTAACCTTTAAGTTGACATTGGGAATTTCAGCATTTTCAACTGCAATTCATTGGTAAAAGGATCTTCAGTGCTTAATACAGACAAGATATTCTCAAGATTCTGATCTGAGGAAAAAAGCCTTGAAAAGTTAGAAAAGTTAAGGTTTTCTGCCCCTGCTTGGACAGTTTCTTACACACAGAACAGTCCCACAGGGACACTTGAGTATGCTACAACGACTGACTTCTGGACTACACTGCTAGCCACTGTGGCTAGTTACTGTAATGGGATACTTTTTCCTTACGACCCACATCAGGCAAACTTCTGTTCTTTGGGCAGACGACAGTTCAGCAATCTGACCTCATGAGATGCCTAGATATAAGGCACGGATCCAGCTGGGAGTGGACGGTGCCCTGGTATGGGACGAATGCCTCCCCCTAAGCTTAATGACGGACTTAATGAGTTTCCAATCGATTAAGCTAGAAAAGGAGTTCTTGGTCAGAGATATGCAGTTCCATATAGAGGAAGTCGTCAAGATAGGCTCTGAGATTATTATCATTTTTATTACTTTGGGCGCTGAGACACAGATGTGACCAAACATGATGGCGAGAGACAAGGAAGGAGCAGTTTTCCTAAATATAACAGTTGTCTCAAAAATATTGAATTCTGTTATCAGCCCATTATGTTTGAGCTATCTCTGAGACATCCATTGCTAGATAGTCTGGGAGAACGATCTAATAGCGGTGGGAGTAAGACCGAGGCAGAGCCCTTTTCTACTCACACTTCTTTTGTTCGAATTGATTTTGATTGTATGATGAAACCTTGTGGGATGGGAGCAATCCAAATGAAGTCTCCAGGATTTTAAATGGCCGTCCCAAAATAATGGATGAACTTCACACAAAATATGTCCTTTGCCCATGCCTTCTTTTCAAATGGTTTAGAAAAGGGGGTGGTGATGAACAGAGTGTCTGAGTTAAACAGACCACTCTTACCCAGTCCAAAGATCAGGGCTTGATCCATCATCGTTATTTATCTCACTGCCCCATCCCAGCTCAGAACCTGGCTATATGCAAATCAGTCTGTCCCTGGCCCAGTGCATCATGGGAACAGGGCAGACTAAACTACCAAGCCAATTCTTCACCAGAAAGGAGACAAGCTACCGGGGACCGGTTTCTGGCATTTCAGCCTTCTTCGGCCCGGCTTGCTTGAATCCTGATGGAGCAGTGAGAAAGGGACTCATGTCTGAGTATACCCTGCCACACCTATAGTGGCCAAAAATGATTTAGAAAAGGGGGTGGTGATGAACAGAGTGTCTGAGTTAAACAGACCACTCTTACCCAGTCCAACGATCAGGGCTTGATCCATCACCGCTATTTATCTCACTGCCCCATCCCAGCTCAGAACCTGACTATATGCAAATCAGTCTGTCCCTGGCCCAGTGCATCATGGGAACAGGGCAGACTAAACTACCAAGCCAATTCTTCACCAGAAAGGAGACAAGCTACCGGGGACCGGTTTCTGGCATTTCAGCCTTCTTCGGCCCGGCTTGCTTGAATCCTGATGGAGCAGTGAGGAAGGGACTCATGTCTGAGTATACCCTGCCACACCTATAGTGGCCAAAAATGATTTAGAAAAGGGGGTGGTGATGAACAGAGTGTCTGAGTTAAACAGACCACTCTTACCCAGTCCAAAGATCAGGGCTTGATCCATCACCGTTATTTATCTCGCTGCCCCATCCCAGCTCAGAACCTGGCTATATGCAAATCAGTCTGTCCCTGGCCCAGTGCATCATGGGAACAGGGCAGACTAAACTACCAAGCCAATTCTTCACCAGAAAGGAGACAAGCTACCGGGGACCGGTTTCTGGCATTTCAGCCTTCTTCGGCCCGGCTTGCTTGAATCCTGATGGAGCAGTGAGAAAGGGACTCATGTCTGAGTATACCCTGCCACACCTATAGTGGCCAAAAATGATTTAGAAAAGGGGGTGGTGATGAACAGAGTGTCTGAGTTAAACAGACCACTCTTACCCAGTCCAAAGATCAGGGCTTGATCCATCACCATTATTTATCTCACTGCCCCATCCCAGCTCAGAACCTGGCTATATGCAAATCAGTCTGTCCCTGGCCCAGTGCATCATGGGAACAGGGCAGACTAAACTACCAAGCCAATTCTTCACCAGAAAGGAGACAAGCTACCGGAGACCGGTTTCTGGCATTTCAGCCTTCTTCGGCCCGGCTTTTCAAATGGGCCACTCTTTTGATGCAATAATAACGCTAGGACAAAATCCAACACCAAAACATGCATGTCTTGTGAAAACCAAGCTTTTCCCCCTTGTTAGTTTTAAGCAGTTTTTAGTTTTTTTAGCTGCAGCCCGTTTTCCCTGAAGGAAAACGGATGCATTTAAAAAATAAAAATAAAACTTTTCAGTTTCATTTTTTAAGGGCAGGCAGTGGTCCCTGGGACCACTGCCTGCTCTTAAAAAATATTTGCGTACCCATTCATGAAGGGGAAGCGGTCCGTTTGCGAATAGTTTACCATCTACTTGAAGTAGGTGGTAAACTGCGTGTGTTTTGCAAATGCGCCCTGCAAAACACTCATACATGGCAATAGCACTCGCTATTAGGAAGGGACACCCTTGGCACGCCCGATATTTTGTGAGTCGCTAATAGATTAGCGACTCACAAAATTTTGGGGTTATATATTGTGCCACAGTTTACTGAGGTTGCAAATAGGCCATATGCCCCTTTGCGATCGGAATAAACTGTCGGACATCTGGCCCATGGTAAATACTGGGTGCAATAAACATCACACCACTTGTAATTGAGGGCCAGATGTATAACCCTTACATTTTGCGTGTCGCAAATTGCTTTGATTTGCGACTCACAATTTGCAAGTCGCAAAATGCAATTTACAACAGTGTTCAAGACACTGTTAGCGATTCCTAATGGGGTCGCAAATTGCCTGCCTTAATAATATTCATGAGGCAGGTGCTATTTGCGAACCCATTAGGAATGGCTGACACTCCCGGGGATATTGGCCTGCTGGAGTCAGCAGACCACCATGTCTGTGACTGCTTTTTAAGAAAGCAGTTTTTTTTAAATGCAGCCCATTTTCCTTAAACAAAAATGGTATGCATTCAAAAAAGAAAAATGAAACTTTTGAGTTTCATTTTTTAAGTGCAGGCAGTGGTCCCAGGGACCACTGCCTGCTCTTAAAAAATATTTTCGCACCCATTCACAAAGGGGGAGGGGTTCCCCGGGGACCCCTTCCCGTTTGTGCGTGGCTTGATGTCGTTGGTAAACTGCAAGTGTTTTTCTTGTTCAAATTCTGTTTATTGAATCTTCCAAACAACATTACAGTATAAATGCAATTGAAAAGAAAAAGGGCTTCATTAGGCATTTACATAGCAGCAGTAGTACACTTAGAACATTATGTAAGCATTCAAACCCAATTGTCCAAGTCTTCTGGCAATAAAGAGTTCAAGATGTACAAACTGACTCCTATTATGGAGCATTATAGAGCCTGAGTATAGGCTTGTGTACCGCTGTCTTTTGTTTCAACTCTGTTTATCAGAAGAAAAATCTAAATATTTTGTTTTTATAGACAGTAGTTGTGCATACATCATCTCATATAATATAAGCCAGCTGGAGCGCAGCCTAATTAAGCAGGGCATTAACCAGTATATGCCTTACATGTCGCGTTTAGCTATCAAACTTCAAGTGGTGCATCACGGATAACAGCAAGTTGCAAAGAAATAGGTACATTTAAAGGGTGTTTAAAGGAACTTTTTCTTTCAGGCATAGACCTGTTCGCTATAGTATGCATGAGAGCATATAGAATTGCAAACATTGAATACAGTAAAGCAATGGGCCGCTACAGGAAGTCTTTAGTGCTACGTAGGTTAGGGACATTTCTTATACAGTGTCAAAGTGCAGGTGAAACAAGGCATTCAAATCTGTAGTGTAAGGCCAATGCAAGTAAAGAGCCTAAAAAGGCCCCGGTGAGACCAAAGTAGCATCAGTTGCTTCCGTTTGATGTGCCGTTTACGAGAATGAAACATGGAAATATTTCAAATAATAAAGGAGAACCAGGGGAAACCAGAAATCTATAAGATTTGAGGGAGGGCGAGTCAGTTTTGGTGGAAGGGGGATTAGGGGCAATCATTCACACCTATATATGTTGTTTGCTAAGAAGGGGGACCACTGTCCGCCTCCAACGTCAAGGGGTCTCGTCGGGCGTTCTCTCTAGAATATGGGAGAGCTCACAGCCTAGGGGGGACATAGCGGGCTTGTGCAGTTTGGGAGAGATGAGTGATAAGTGGCTGCCAAGTATGTTTGAATTTGGTATCTGTACAGGTGATTCGTGCTGTCAGTAGTTCCAATGCCATGACATGCCATATGTGTAAGAACCAGGCAGATATTGGGGGAGGAGATGTTGTCTTCCAATGAAGGGCTACAGTTTGTTTTGCAGCTCCCAACATCTGCATGATAAGGCGCCAGTTGGTATGCGTCATGGCTTTGAGTTGCGCTGGTCTCATGCCCAGTAGGTACACCAAGAGGGAATTTGGGATAGGGAACCCCACAGTATGCTTGATGTGGCTTAGAACCTCTTTCCAGAACACATTCACAACACAAGTGGGCACGTCCACCAGGTGTGGATAAAGTCCTCTGTTGCTGATTGGCACCTCCAGCAGAGGAAGAAGAGGGCAGGAAGGATTTTTTGTAAAAGTGCAGGGGTGTAATACCAGTGAGTCATTAGCTTATATGCTGATTCGCTCTGAGTAGTGCTCCTATAAATTCGAGGGATGTCGCGCCATAGATGCTCCCAGTTCTGCTGGGAGTGCTCCTCTTCTGTGTCCATGAGCCATTGTATTTGGTATGTATGGAGACCTGTCCCCAGTGTAGGAAGGGAAAAACAGGTGGGAAAATAACAGGTGATGGCCAACGGGCCTGTAGGGTGTACTGCCATTTCTGGAACGGCTCGGAAGTCGAGACAGGAGCCCTTCCGAGGATTTTACTCCTCTGATAGGCACTACGTGTGTGTAGTAAGAGCAAGTGTGGATGGTGCGGGCTCCTTGCTCCACGGCCAGGGTTAGAATGACGGCTGGAAATGCCGAACTATTAGCTGCCAGATAGGGGAACTAATGGGGTGGTCAAAAGAGGCAGGTGGGTGGCCTCTATGGCCTTCTGTGATCCTGTGGGGATGTAAAAGAGTATGCCAGAAGATGTCAGAGTGACTGTGTATTGAGGCTCAGGCTGTAGAGGAGAACAAGAGTTACTTCTGGGTGTAGTGAGTCAGGGTAGGTATTCAGAGTCATTTACGCAGGTGAGGGAATTATTAGTTGGAGTACAGTAGTTAGAGTAAGGATTGTAGAAGTTCGCTCAGCAGAGGACTTTCATGAATGGTTCAGGGCGTAGCTGGTATATTGGTGTTGCTGTCCGAGGCCTCCGAGTTGTGAGTCAGTGAGTGAGGAGCACTCATGGTGCGGAGGTGGTTGATGATTTCTTGCTTTGTGTGGAAGGAGATCTGCTCCTGGATGCGTGACCTAGGGCTAGCTACTCGATGCGTCCTATCGAGGGCAGAGGAGAAGCATCATTGTCTGCCCTGATTGTATGTAGAAGGTCAGTGGTGATGGCCATAATATCTTGCCCCCCTGGTGGGACCCTCCTGTTGCCGATATTATTTTGCCGGCTTCTATTTTCTAAATCTTTTTGCTTTAGCTGTAGGCTAATATGCTGGCCCTCCAGTTTGGCCATTCTTCACCAAAGGCTCTCATGGTCTTCTGTGTGGGTGCCCATTGTGCGCTTAAGGTCGTCCACCCAGCCTCCAATTTCAGTGACATCCTGCCGGATTTCTCGTGAGCAGGATTTAAAGTCACTCTTGAGCGATCCGATTTCAGCCTTGATTTCTTGTAGAAAAGATGTCATGAAAGCCTGCATAATCGGGGCTGCCGTCGAGTCTTCGACTGAAGAGGTGGTTTTCGGCGGGTCCGAGGTAGGCTTTGACTGAGGAGTGGATTTCAGCCATAGGAATACCACCAGATTATCTTTAGCTGGAGTAGGCGCAAAGTCTTTGCCTCCCTTGGGATGCAGCATGGTGGAGGACGGCTTTTCCTGAGTGCCACGGTCGTCAGGGGAAGTCTCAAGAAGGCAGGGGAAGAGAAATGTTATGGACTGGCTGTGGCAGGGTAGTTGTGGATTGAGACCCTATCCGTGCCAGCAAGTGATCTTGGGCACCGTAAACTGTCTGGGTCCCAGCCACATCTACAGCAATGGTAACCCCCAGAGATCCAGGGGAAGACGTGAGGAAAAAGGCGCCAGGCTACTGAAAAAGGAAAAAGAGGAATGAGTAAAATCAATTTGGTGGGTCCGACAGGCGAGATCTCCAGCTCGGGAGCCAGAGGGTAGAGCGTTGGTATGGAGGCGCACAGGGTATAGGGGTGTAAGTTCAGTTCTAAGGCCTCGTTAGATTTCAGCCTAAAGGACGAGATTAAGAGCCCAGGTCAGCGGCGGGTGCACATAGGTGTAGTGGAGACCCTTAAGCTCAGCACCGCATATCTGCCACTCCTCGCGATGTTCACCCCCCAATGCTGCAAAAATGTCCAAAAGTCTAGGTCTGAGGGGGGTCCCACCACACATGGGGTCCTGCCGTGTGATCACCACAGCTGATCCCTCCAGCCCCCGACAGAGACAACACTGTACATGGTTCAACGTCCCAAGGAGCGCCAACCACAGCCGGCATCAGGCTCCGGACCCGGTGTGGGGAGGGCGAAAGTAGTAACCGCACGTGAGCCTTTGCCGCGCGCAGTGGTCAAGAACTTGAAAATGTTGCAATGGTATGTGCCTGGTTAGAGTTCCGTGTGGGCAACACTATCCGCTGGGCCTGAGCCGAATTCAGTAGGTCCCCCAGAGCATCTCAGTAATTAGGCAATTGGTAAGTTAATTAAACATGGGTCAACATAAGCCCTGTGGGTCAGGGCAAAGAAGCAGGTCATCTGGCCCCATAGGTAGCACCGGGGGCCCAGCAGGAGAGGGAGGAGGGATAAGGGCCCACCGCTGCGTGGTCTCCGCAGCTGATCTCTCTACCTGTAGGCAGACATTTGTCGCCCCTTTGTCATTGCAGAGTGTAATGGCAGGCTCCAGCTTCCTCTGCCAGTGATAATCAGGCCCAGATCTCTCTCACAAGGTTGTCCAAGTGAGGAAGGCCCAAGGCGCACAGCACAGGAGTCACAGGCAGGAGAGAGGACCCCAGGCTGGGACCAGAGTCCGGCTTGGGTGAAAGGCTGGTTGTGAGGGGGTTAAGAGAAGGCCCAAGAACTGGGGGAGGGATGTGGCAGTAGGCCCGGCTGCGCAATCACCTCAGCTGATCCCTCTCTCCCGTAATGGCGGCCAGCAACAGATGCAGCCGGTGGCGAAGGACCAGGGGCACCCACCCAGGTCGAGCTTCCCCGCTCTCCCAGGGGACTGGCCACTAGAGCTTCCCCACACAGCGGGGGCCGAGCACAGCCCACCCACCATGTGTGAATAGGCCGGTAGACCCCCTGAGGTCAGATCCCCCTCTCTGGCTTGGCAAACCTGCCTCCGGGTTCTCTGTCGGGGGGAGCACGCCCTGGCCGCAGCGCTGCCCTCGGATGGGTGCCACCAGAGCTGACAGGGGGAGGGAAAGCAGACTGTAAATGTCAGTCCTCCTGGCAGCGCCCAAGATGGCAGCCGCTCCGGGCATGGCCGCTACCTCCCAAAGAGCTGGGAGTCATCAGTGAGGCTTTCAACAAGTTTCCGAGGCCTCAGGAGCCCCCTGATGTATTCTCGCGGCCTCACCTCTGCGGGCAAGCTTGTCAGCCGCTAGAATATTGAGCATAGAAGCTGTAATAGACCGCAGAGGGACGGAGCTCCGCAAACGCGCGTCCAAGTCCATTTGTGACTTGGTCTTGCCCAACCTCGAGTGTTTTGCGACTGAACATGAACGCAAAACAATGGTATATACCATTTGGGCTCGCTATTCAGAAGGGACGCCCTTGGCATGCCCCTTCCTAATAGCGAGTCGCAAAGCCTATTTTGCGAGTCGATAATTGGTTACTGACTTACAAAATAGGGTTTGTACATGGGCCTGACCAATTTTGTCGCAAGCGGGCCGATTTCCTGTTTGCGACAGCAAAAAACGATCGTCCATCTGGCCCTAAGATCCATGAGCAAACAAGTGCTTCTGAAAGGATCGCAATTTAACAGGACACTCGTAACAAATCTTTAATGTTGTAAATGCACATTTACATACTCCGCACATCTGTGGGTGGTGTCCATTTTTTCTATTGTCAATTTAATATGGAAAATGATTTTGAAGTGATTCCAAACCACTAAAGCATCATGCAAACTGAAGCTGTTAAATTGTTTAAGTAGAATGTTGCTTTTTAAGTTCACCAAGATTTTTGTAGAGCTTGAAAGCTGCATCTGGAAAACCTTGTAATTTACCAATGTCATTGTTAGACCTGTCTGGCCTTTGCGTAGTTCCTCCAATTTATTATTTATTTTGTCCCCTTTTTGCCCCTCATGCCTTTGTATCTTTTGTGTCCACTAGGTTTTATGGTGTTGGTCTGGGGGATAGGTGCTCTTTTACCTTCATAATTTTTCACCTCAGTCCTAGGTGCCTTTCCTGACAGGAATTCACTGAGAGTCACAAAATGGTGGCTACCAACTGTACCAACTGCCATATCCTAGAATGCCCCATAGGTTAACATTATGCCTTCCAGAACTTTCTGGACCCTACTGGACCCTGTGCGGACAGGCTATATAAGGGCAGAGGTCAGGAAGCCATTTTGTGCAGCCCAATTAAGTAAAGGAGAGAGGCAGTGGTGTGAGGAGGAGGACGCACTAGAAGGAGTTAGTTGGTCTGTGGGATTGACAATCTCTTCCAGAAGACGTTCCCCCTCTTGCCCCTGACCAAACCCTCTCATCGGTCCTTGCTTCCTAAGGGAATCGGTACGGCCGTGGCTGAGGACCCCTGAGCCCCCCTTGACCCACATGTTCCCTGTGTTAGTCAGGGAAAGCCTTCTTTCCCCTTCCCTTTCTTGGCGTGGGAATTCCTCACCGGAAAACCAGAGGAGAAGAATGGAGTAAATTACTGTAACCGGCGCTGCTAACTGCTAACTGTTTGTTAGGTTATTGTAAGAAAGAGGGAGAGCTGCCTATGTCTAATGTCAGTAAATACTTTATTTCGGTCAACAACCATAAAAGCAACATAAGATAAAAGTCACATTGAAGTAATAGACATATATGTCTGATGTCAAATATTACCACAACCACAAATGAGATGTGTGGGGCCATATTTATGGTCAAAGAGTTAATTTACCAACTGATACACAAGCACAATAATTGTACAAGTCTGACTGTTTACTTCTGTTTATTACCATTAATGTTTTTAACCAATTACATCATCTGTTTTAATCACTGTTTGTCTCCCAACTTGTTTTAAAGGAGAAGACAGTTTCAAATTTAAGGATTACGACAGCAGACCTGGAAGATGCTTCAAGGTAAGTCCTACATGATATACATTAACTAAAAGTGGAAATGGAAGAATAAATCGAACCATAAATATACATTTTGGCAAATTAAAATAATTTGCATACTGTCAATTGCTATATATGGGTGTGTCTGTATGATCTGCTTTTTTAGTGTATGCAGAGAAATTCATCCTTGCTTGTTTGACCTGAGGACAAATTTATGTTTTGCCTATTCAGGGTTAAAGATACTTCTTCCCCAACGCTCTCATGTGCTGCAGTAATTGACTTATTCGTCTAACAGGTTGTTTTCATTCATGTAATTTCTGAATATTTTTATATTTCGTTTAATTGGTTATTACCACATTAAAACAATCTCTTGTTCTGAATAATCAATGGAATATCGGAGCTTGGCTGCAACACCACAAAACACCCAGGAAAGGAGAAAAGGTCATTGGCAGTCACAACCTAGGGAATGGAGGAGCCATGGTCACTATGAGCTCCTTCCCAGGGGGCCAAAAAAAGGATGGACACTTAATAAACAAAACTTACGCCACAAAAAATACTGATGTTAAAAAAGGCTGCAAGTTTAAGTGAATTGGGTTGTGCACCACTTCTAACAAAGCCTATATGCCAAAGAGCACAGTACCAAGATAGAGTGGACATCTGGAAGAGCTAAACCCACAGGCATCTCGACTTCACTCTTCCTTCCCCTGGCAGTTGTAGCGCCTGGATTGGGATTAAGAGGTACCTTTGGGGCTTCCTGATAGCTTCAGAAAGATATAACCACTGTTCCCCCTTCCAATACCGTGAATAATGAAATGCTAGCTTTGTTCCTTTGCAACCACTAATGTTCTCCTGCAGACTCCTTTCTTCCTGGCTGCATGGGATCCCACATGGGCCCCACTTTCAACAGCCTTCTTTGATGACCACTACTTACTTTATTCCGGGCACTGCTTTCATGTTTTTGGTCAATGTAGAGGGAAATGTACAGCTGCTGCAGGTAAGAGCGATGGGGCTGGGCTAGGGGGTGGGGATTTCGAGAAACAACCACAAGGGTAAATTAAATAAATAATAAATGTTCCCACTGGATCGTCTCTCGAAATCCCCCCCAGCCAGCCCCACCGCTCTCACCTGCAGCGGCCACAGCTTGAAAAGTATCCCTAAATATCTACTAGTAGAAATGGACGAGGCTATGAAATCGTCTATAGTGGGTGGATGTGGTCCATCCCTATGACTACTACACCTATCACTCACCAGGTAGTTAATGGAAAGCGTATTTGTATTGTAATTGCATATCTATAGTGCTTATTACCTATGATAAAGCATTGAAGCTCTTTATGGCAGGTAGTACGCTAATCACAATACTCAGGTTAGTGATTATTAAGATTAATCCTGTTCTCTCAAAGAAGCTGTTGATGTAAAGTAAACTTTTTCCATACTTCAACTTCCGCACTGGGCCCATTAAACTATCTTTTTGTGAATTTCTACTGAACACAGTTTTACACTATACTCATAGAGGCTTTGGTCCTCTGATGGATCCTTTTAAGTCAGAATGAGGGGCGAGAATTCAGGATGTCCAAACCACAGTTAGCCAAGCAATGAGGACCATTAATTAGTGGCCAACTCACAGGTACAAAATGAGATTCAAAGAAATTACTCTCAGAACCATACTGTAAATATAAAGTATTCCAATAGGTAGGCACAACTTCCTGAAGAAGTTCAGTTAGCCAGAATTATACATACTAAGAGTTCTGCAGTGGCACAGAATAGCAGAGGCCTAGAATCAATCCTAAATAGCACTGTTTAAAGAAAGAACATCCAGACACAATAACAGACTCAGACACATTTAAATTAATTGGTTATTGTATTAATGATCCAAAATCAATGCATACATAAAACATTTTAAGTAGATCATTTAGAATTCCAATAACGTGTAGTTTAAAACTACACATTTAGTCAAAGGATCGCAAAGAGGATGGTTTACATTATGGATTCTTCTACCAATGAAGGCAGGAGGATGGTTGAAAGATGGAAAACCACATTCTGGAAAGGGTCAAAGGATCAAGTTAAAGTCCTCTAGTGAAATGTCCAAGAAAATGAGGAAAGAACAAAAATCGGGAACGTTCATATTTAGTATCTCACTAATTCTGTTCAAAGGAGTTTAGTAAACAAGTTCATTGTAAAGTTAAAATCAGAGCATAGAGTTCGGCTTGTCAACAGCAGCTGGAATAGCATCCCAAATCATTGATCAAAAAGAGCCCAAAGTTAGAGAGCTCTTGGATCTCAATCTCCAATCTAATCCTTGTCCTCTACATTGCCTCCTTTAGGGAGATGTCTTTATATTATAGATGATACATTTGTAACATCAGCAATCGGACCACAAGGGTCTGTCCATTGCGCAGTCATCTTCCGTTTGTCAGGTACCATTTGCTTCTTCAGCATTGTTTACCAAGCTAGTCACGAGAAACCACATTCTTTGCCCTCACAGGTTAGTTACAAAAACAAATGTATTTGTAGCTCCTTCATGGGTACAGTCCAAGGATCAGTTCTCACCAATTCAGACACACAATGAGTAAGGTTTCATTCATAGTCAAATTGTTACATTAGGCAGAAGTAGTTAAAGCAACATTTGAAAGAAACATGTCAAGGTTTGTTTTGCTAGGCCATAAAATAATGCAGCCTAAGCAATAACATTACAATGCATTGAAATCAACATTGTTTCGTGAATCAACTCATTAATAACTATTCATACCATAAGAAAGTAAATCAAAAGATTCAAATTAAGAAATAATATTAGTTTTGTCAGTAATTATTATATTTAGGTATTTTTAAGGTGTCAAATACAGTCTATTAATAGTGAAAAAATGGTTTTGCTTCAGGTTTGCTGGTTTGACAACTAAATATAGTAATTTCAAAGATTCACACCAAATTGACTGAAGGTGTCTCCCCACACCGTGAGGGCTGATTCTAATTTTTTATCATCTGCTTCCAGGAATTTCCAGTACCAAAGAGCAACCTCTTTCCTTTTAGATCTAATGTCCTGAAGGGAGGACTCAAATTCCTAATTTCCCCCAATCTCCGCATTTGAGGTCGAAAACCAGGAAACCTAGATAGCACATCCACCACTCTCCATATGAGGGCTTCCCAGAGTAACAACCCTTGCATTGCAATCAAATCCCCCCAGTAGCAATCCCAGTGCGGCGTAGTGGAAGACTCAGCTGGTCTGTCATGCAGTCTTGAGTACCCGGGGAGTCCCATATTGGTTAGTGCAAAATCAGAATAATAACCTACACCAACCAATTTTCTTACCCTACACCAAAGAAGAAGTTCAGACCTTAGAACCTCCAATTGCACCTCTGCCAATACCCTACCCCAGGTAGAATAATCGGGTTTCCCCAATAGCATTCAGATATTATTAAACTGGAATGCTATGGAATACAGATGTAAATCAGGCAGAGCCAAGCCACCCTCGACCAGCCTATGTCTAAGCTTTTTTCATGCCAATCTGGCCCCTCTAGAAGCCCAAATTAAACTAGCTGTTTCCCCTGGATTTTATCTATATTTGATGTTAGGAATGGAAAGGGGATACAATTAAGAGTAATTTAATCCACCTTATTGACAGTCGGAACCCCTAGGTATTTTATCTCCGAGCTAATCCTATCACTCCACTCTCTACTCCACCCTCCTGCATTTGCTCTACCACCCATTCCCAGGTGTAAGAGGAGTGGCTTTCTAAAGGCCAAAGATGAGCACATCTTTTTTCAGTGTCCCAGAATAAAAGCATTCTTGGTTGGCATAGAGACTACCCTAAAGGATATACTTGGGGAAGCAAAAGTCCTAAATTCACAGTTGGTCCTCCTGGGAGTGGATATGGCAACACGTTGCTCTTTGCATAGGGAGCAGCAACGCCTTTTGTTTTATTTGATACTTATCTCACAGAAGGAAATCTGCAAGAAGTGGACAGATCCATCGCCCCCGGAAGTTGCAAAGCGGTTACCTGCGTGTGGCGCTTGGATCTGGAATGTAAAACAGGAAGGGCAAATGCGGTATGGGCTGACTTCTTCAGATGTGGTTTTTAGGGAAAGGTCTGGATTGAATAAAGGTCGCTTCCTATGATTACACCAAGGTACCGCCCTAGGCAGAGGCCCTTTGGCTGGCCTGAGTGGAGGGGGCCAAGAGAGAATGCATTGGAGTGGAGAAGTGTGGCTCAGGGGTTAGAGGCGGCAGACCTGGAGCTTGAGTTCGGCCCGGGACCAGGGTTCAATTCCCCGCCTCGGCAGGTCTTGGGCTCAAAAATTCCACGGACTCGTTAATTCTCGCTCCGGTGCCTTCTCGACTCACGGGTTCACACTCTGCGACTCTGGGCAATAGCTTGCTTAATCTCCACAACGGCCCCTCGCGGTGGGATGCCTGACTTTCACCTTGTGGATACCCTGCCAGGGTTATCTCACAGGGGAATACCAGGACGGGTTCCCTAAGCAAGCGCTGAGATGCCCCAGGGTAAGTCGTGCGCTATATAAGTCTCATTCATTTCATTCATTTCATTTCATTTCATTGGACTGTGAGGTGCACAGATTGAGTGGCCCAAGAGTTGCTGCTGCTATGGTGATGTGACGACAAAAAAAGTAATTGTTATATTTAAAAAAACGAATGAACCTAAATAAGGCCTATTTATACAAATTTCAAAAGTAGCAACATGTAAACTAATTCTAAAACAAATTAAATCAAAATTATTTTCATTAAGATATATATTCTTTATGATGTTAGTCACTTATACTGAAAGTTTCAAGCATTCAACCCATATCAACAATGATTTGCACCAATGTCTAGTTTGTGAAAACTCTCTGCAATTAAAATCAATAGCAATGCTAAACTTCTCAGTAGCATTCATAACATCTTGTTATTAATATTAATTGCTTAATCCTACTGTTTCAAACTAATCAAGCATGCTTTTACAGTTCTGATAATTCAATGTTTTCCCTGCTTCTGTGATGTTTTTCTTCAACATGTGTAAGGTACATGTTAATATTTCAGTGCCAAATCTAGTGTATATGCCGTGTAACGAATAATCGATATCTGCGCTGTTACAGGCCTCCCTCTGGTAGCAATTTTAGCCATCATAAACTACCACATGAAATCGTCACAACGCTTTCTTTTGTTGTCTTTAGTCTTTTCCTTGTAGACTACTCTAAGGTTTTCATTTTGTCATAATATTTACATTTATCGTCTTCCAGTTCAAGATCAATTCTCGTTCTTTTCACATCTTGTTTATCCTTTTCAAGCCTACAAAATGTGATTGCTAAATCCTCAGCATTATGCTCAAAGAGATTGCCACTAATGGTCTTAAAATAGAGATCACTAATCCATTACCTAAGTTACCCAACCAATTACTAATAGTTGCAAATCCTTTTCCTGTCATTTCCCAGGCACTGTCTGCGTTTATGTCTTTCAGGTCTTTGTTTAAGTGTGTAATGTTTTTAATATAGCTTTCCAGTCTTTGCTCTTATCTGGTATGTAATTGTAACAATATTGGACCTTTAATAAATGATAGATTCTGCCCTCCTTCACACGAAAGATATCAAGGGCAAGTCTATTTTGAATCACCTTTGATCTTATCTAAATAATTTCTACATATATAACAGTAAACCCTCCAGTTGTACTAGTAGCTAATTCATCAACTATATAGTGGACAGTTTTCTTATTTTCTGAGAATTTAGTGCTACTTCTACAGAAGGTATCAAAACTCCAAAAATATCTCCTGCTATTTCACTTGCACTCACACTTTAATGATCTTGACTATAGGGTGGCAGCGGATCTTAGGCTCGATTTTAAATCTTTCGATCTCAACCTCATAAATAGGGAGGCCACCCACAATAAAGGTCACCTATTGGACCCCATTTTTACTAATATTATTCATGTCCATTCCAGTCCCCCCCCTCCCTATTCCTTGGTCTGATCATTTCTTGGTCCCTTTTACATGGAAAACTCGTACTGACTTACCAAACGTCACACCTTCCTGTACATTAGAGAGAGCCTGGTCTAAATTACCCCTTGAGAACTTTACTCGGATACTGGAACAAACAGTTCCCACGCCAGATCCGGACCCACTAGTGGCTGACACCAACTTTCAAAGTTGGCTGAATAATTCTCTAGATGTTGTACTGCCTAGGAAAAGTATAACTAAGAAGAGCAGTCCCTACAAAACACCATGGTATACTTCGGAACTTAGAACTATGAGGAAAAAGTGCAAGCGATTAGAACGCACAGGGCAAAAAAGACTGGTCGGACAACAGTAAGGCAGCATACCGTTCTGCTATGAGGCTCTATAAAACTGCCCGCAAAACAGCCCAGTCAGCCTTCCTGGAGGAGAGAATTAAATCTGCCTCCTACTCATCTAGGGAAACCTTTAAAATAGTAAAAGAACTACTGAAAGTCCCCTTACCCTCAATCAGGCAGGAGAACGCAGAATCTAGATGCAACCAACTAGCCAGCTTTTCTGATATGAAAGTTCAAAAAATCTTAGACAGTCTTCCGCATAGTGGACCCGCCCCGTTTTCGGCTGACCACTGCTCTTGTACACCTGGTCCATCGCTGGATTCATTTTCTCCTTTAACCATTGATGACTTCTGCAAAACCTTGTCCCTTCTCAAAAGCGGTTCCCCATCCGATCCCGCGCCCGTCCACATCCTTAAACTCATCTCTGACACTTTAGCCCCTGTAGCAACGGAGCTTATAAATCTCTCCTTTACATGTGGTGTTGTCCCACCCAGCTGGAAGCAAGCTAGGGTGAAGGCTCTTCTTAAATAGCCAGGCCTTGATCCCGCAGACCTGGGAAACTTTCGTCCAATATCACTACTACCGGGGCTAAGCAAAATTGCGGAGAGAGTGGTCACCAAGCAGCTCTCCTCTTTCCTGGAAAACAGCATGCTGCTGCGTAATTCACAAACAGGCTTTCGCCCGGGTCAGGGGACTGAATCCGCCCTGATAGCAGTAGCGGAAGAGGCAAGATGCATTTTAGATTCAGGGGGATCTGCAGTTGCGATCCTCCTGGATCTTAGTGCAGCTTTTGACACGGTGGACCATGGCATCCTTATACAGCGACTTGCGGGATTGGGAATCTCTGGCACAGTGCTACAATGGCTGTCATCGTTTCTGAGCTGTCGTTCTTTTCAGATCTGTGAAAACAGCGCTACCTCGAAATCCATCCCTCTCCAGTGTGGAGTGCCCCAGGGCTCTTCATTGAGCCCTACCCTTTTCAACGTTTACATGTCCCCACTGGAGGAGGTGGTCAATCCTTTTGGGATAAAAATAGTTACCTATGCTGACGACACCCAACTAGTCTTCTCGCTATCCCAACAAGAGAGTTGCTTCGAGAATCTTTCCACCTGCCACTCAGGAATCTATGCATGGATGTCCAGATCGCGGCTCAAATTAAATGGAGCTAAAACAGAGATCATGCTCCTGGGCCACCAACTAACAGCGTTGCCTAAGTCCATCTGGCCTCCTTGCCTTGGTGACGCTCCCGCCCCTAAAGATGAAATCAAAAGTTTAGGAGTTTGGTTTGAGCGGGACCTTCCTTTTAAAACCCAGGCAAAGAAAACAGCAGGCATATGCTATGGCCTGCTTCGGTCTGTTCGAAAGGTTCTTCCACTTCTGCCCTTTCAGTCCAGAAAGCTGTTAGTCCAAGGTCTAATAATATCTAGACTGGACTACAGCAATGCCCTGTTCTTGGCGGCACCTGAAGCAACCATCAACACTCTACAGCGTGTCCAGAACTCAGCAGCTAGGCTGCTGACGGGGACCTCATTAAGAACTTCGGCTAAGCCAGCCTTAAGATCTCTTCACTGGCTCCCGATACGGGAAAGAATAAAATGTAAATCCTTGTGCATAGCACACAAGTCCCTCCAGGAAAAGGGACCCCCCATCTTGAGGACTCTGATCCGCCCTTACAAGTCCTCTCTGACTCTACGATCCGACCAGGGAAACCTTGCCATTGTCCCCAAAGTGAGGAGGGCACGCTCGGGGGGCGTCTCTTCTCAGTTAACGCGGCATCACTGTTGAATTCCCTTCCTATGACGATCCGAACCGAACCCAATCATGGGAAGTTTCGGAAACTCCTAAAAACTTTTCTTTTTCCCATTTACCCCTAACTAACATTGTCCACCTTAGGTTGCTTTTTGTTCTGCAGCGCTGGGACGCTTTCGGGCAGCCATGCGCTTTACAAATCAAATTTCATTTCATTTCTTTCGGGGAAACAGTGGCCCTCATCGGGGAAACAGCGGCCCTCATCCTCCTAGACCTCTCCGCGGCTTTCGACACGGTCTGCCACCGCACCCTAGTGCAGCGCCTCAGCAACGTCGGAATCCAGGAGAAGGCGCTGGAATGGATCGTCTCCTTTCTCGACGGAAGAATACAAAGAGTCCGCCTACCACCATACAAGTCAGAGGCCACCAAAGTCATCTGCGGCGTCCCTCAAGGATTCTCACTGAGCCCGACTCTCTTCAACGTCTACATGAGCCCCCTCGCGGCCATCGCACGCCAACACAACCTCAACATAATCTCCTACGCCGACGACACCCAGCTGATCCTCTCCCTGACCAACGACCCCGCCGCCGCCAGAGCCAACCTGCACGAAGGGATGAGAGAGGTAGCCGAGTGGATGACGACGAGCCGCCTGAAGCTGAACACAGACAAGACGGAGGTCCTCATCCTGGGCTCCTCGCCCTCCGCCTGGGACGACTCCTGGTGGCCCCCCGCCCTGGGCACCGCACCCAAACCGACGGACCACGCACGCAACCTGGGTTTCATCTTGGACTCCTCCCTCTCCATGACCAGGCAAGTCAACGCCGTCTCCTCGTCGTGCTTCAACATCCTGCGCATGCTTAGGAAGATCTTCTGGTGGATCCCCACAGAGACCAGGAAGACCGTCACCCAGGCCCTCGTCACCAGCCGACTGGACTACGGCAACGCACTCTACGCCGGAACCACCGCCAAGATCCAGAAGAGACTCCAGCGCATCCAGAACGCCTCAGCCAGACTCATCCTCGACATCCCACGACAAAGCCACATCTCCGGACACCTAAGAGACCTGCACTGGCTCCCGGTCAACAAGAGAATCACCTTCCGCCTCCTTACCCACGCACACAAAGCTCTCCACGACCAAGGCCCGAGCTACCTCAACAACCGAATCAACTTCTACGCTCCCAAACGCCACCTCCGATCCGCCAGCCACGCCCTCGCCGCCGTCCCACGCATCCGCAGAGCCACTACAGGAGGAAGGTCCTTCTCCTACCTGGCCGCCAAGACCTGGAACTCCCTCCCGGCCGACCTGCGCCTGACCCAAGACCACCTCTCCTTCAGGAAGAAGCTCAAGACCTGGCTGTTCGAGCAGTAGCGGAACCCCCCCCCCCCCCTATAAGCGACTCGAGACCCTACGGGTAGGTAGTGCGCTCTATAAATGTCTTTGATTGATTGATTGATTGATTGATTTCTTTCATTTCTTCATATTCTCAATCTCTCCATTTATTATTTTTCAAAATCCTTCACATGATACATTTTTGGAAAAACAATTCTGTGATTACAACTTCCATTCCATTCATTTTGTTAATTTGAAATTAGCATTCTTTCCACGAATATAATGCACTCCGGGAAAGATGGGATCACCTCCACTTAAATATCTTTCTCAGTTTTCACAAATTTCAAAAGTATGTTCACATGTACTAAGTCCTACAAAATGTGTGTTAGTATTTAATCTTCATTCTGTATATACAAAGTTTTCCATTATGTTGCCAGTCTAACGCTAATGTAGTCCTTCCCTCAATTAGGCTATTTTCTTCCTGCTGTAATTTCCCAAGACTTTTTTTGATTTTGTATTATTATTAATTGCTGCATTATGTCATCTACTCTACTAATTCTATGAAATTATTTTCAGCCCTCCATATTTTATATGTTAGGTTATTTCTTTTTTTTCTTGAATTTTTATTTAGCGCGTACGTGACCCAAAATCAGGTATCAGAGCGCTTTACATGAGCACCAGTTGCGTTACATGAGAACACATTTATTTTTGTTAGGCACGGGAAGATTACGTTATTTGCCCAGAATCAGAGAATGTTGAGCGTCGTTGCCGAGACTCGAACCTAGTTCCCCAGATTTGAAGTCCACCGCTCTACCCGTTAGGCTACATCCTCTCCCCTGTGTACATAAGCCATGTCTAAAGATTGTTGATTTTTGGTCTAAACAAATAGCCCATGATTTCAACTTGCAAACCTTCAAGATGTGGATTTAAGCATTTTAGCACAGGAAGTTCAGAAAAGATATGATCATGATTGGACTAAAAATAGAGCAGTTGATCAGTTCCATAAAAAAAACTAGCTAGCACTCTGTAAGAAATGCCATATGTCAATGGCAAACTACGATAGGTTATGCCCTCAGAAACAGAGGTAGTTATTTGCAAACAGACATAGCAATCACCAACACCCATCCTATTTACATATTCATTCAACAGATCATTGTAAGTGTTCAGCGAGTAATCAGTTTTAAGAAAGTCATTATGTTAAAAATTATCATTCAAGTCAGTCAAATCAATGCTGTTTCTTTTGACATATTCTGAAGAAAGTGTAATTTTAAAATCTTATATCAGTTCATAATGTGGCAAATTAAAAACAATAAGTCATGTGAATAATATCAAAGCAATAACAGAAAAGATTCCAGTATATGCATGTTTGCATATAGAAGAGATTTCAACGTTAGGACGCATGGCTTCTGAAGTTTCAGACCGTTAACCAGTTAGTAACTAAAATAGGAAATAACAGCAGGTGGTTTGAGCAATTCAGCAATGTTCAAATGCAGAAAATATCAAGGCACAATATGATAGTTCCGGTGAGTATGGGAAATATGCAGATCAGCTTCACTGATGAATATATTCAGGAAAGATTGTGTCAGTTCTTCAAGAGGTACACCAAGATTGAAATTCAGATTTACAATAAAGTTTGTTTTAAGGTGGTTCGGGTGGATTTGTATTGTTAAAAGCAATAATTGAAGAACTCCTGCTCCCATTAATTTGCAGCCGACAAGTCCATTCAGGAGCTGAATACTTTTGACTGGGTACTATCGCTCTTTTTGATCCCCTCACAGCTGTTTACTTACCATCAGTATCACTTTGAACGTACTGCTCTGAACTTTCAGGAATTGTTGGTGGTACTTGTCCTGTTGTCAGGCAGCTTCTCAGGATCTCATGTCTTTGAGGCCAACAGACTCCGGGCACAACTTGCTTTCTTGATGCACTCAGCCCATCACTATGATCAGTTTCTCTTGGTGTCAACTCTATTTGCTGAGACCCTTTGGTACCAACAACAGTTGACTCTCTCAGACTCTCCTCAGGCCAAGCAAGTTCTGTTCCAGCAGCGTGCCGGTCCCCAGCAGCTTGACTAACAATCCCTCTGTCTCACTGTAACCACTGGCACATCAGGAACAGGTGCTGCTGTATCATCAAGGGGAAATGGGACTCTGTAAGTATGGACCGCGTGTCCCAAGTCAGAAGACCTCTGCACATCACGGGGTGCTGGTTATCAGGATCACCTGATATGGACCTTTCCAACGGGGTTGAAGGCACAATTTTTGCACATGCTTCTTTATCACTACACAGTCACTAGGACTGAGATTATGGTACTGCTCCATTTGTGTCGCAAGAGCAGCTTCCCCAGCCTGATGAGACACAGAACATACCATTATCATTCAGTCTTTATTTTGAACAATTTGTTCATAAAAGACAATAAATAACAAATACATAAAACAAGGGTTCCGATATTTACAATCTTACAAAACAGAACATACCATATAAGACAAACCTTTACAGTAGTCCAAGATCAAGTCATCAATGATATTTACAAGAGCATTGGAAGGAACTGCTTGCCTGTCTCACCACTCAAACGATTATCACTTCTTGGGGTAACAATCCTGTCTGCTGTACTTCTCAAACTCCTCAAAACAAGAGGCAGCACATCAGGCCACTTTAAAGACGTTGAATTGCACACCATTGCCAATCTTTTCTGCAATGTACCATTGACTTGTTCAAGAAGTTCAGAAGCCTCTGGAAGCTTCTGCTCACCCTGTAGTGTTGCACATAACAATTTCAGGACCTTATTAAAGTGAGTTCCTCAGTCTGACTCAAGAGAAGTTGGGAATCCAAAATGCGGAATTAACAACAATTTTGCCACGGTTAGACTAGTGTTTCGCCTTGTTGGAGTTTTTATTCCTGCATTCTGTTGCTGGCATACAGTGGCATAATGTTTCAGCAGTTACTCTGAATCTGAGATTAAACTACACTTGTCGAAAGAGGCTTATCATTACATCTCTTCCTGCATGTGCAGGACTATGATAATGTCCAGCCATAGGCTACCGCAAACTGTCAGGTAATACCGGTGTGGCATCAGTGTGAACCCAAATTTCATCTTCCCTTTTGTACATACTGCTCGCAACAAACTTTGTTGTTCTGCCTCTGTCACTTCCTCTTGTATCTTCCTGACCTCTTCCCAAGTGTCTAATGTTGTTAACAACATATTATGATGTGTGACTTGTGATGTTTCATTCAATTGATCCTCATTGAAAGTATGTAAACATAATGCACAATACTTTGCAATCTCTTCAGCATATTTATTTCCAATGGTCACATCATCTGTGTCCTTTCTGTGTGCTATGCACTTGAGTACTGCAATTTGGGCAGGCAAATGTAGGGACCGCAATAGGTTCCTTACACTTTACCTGTTCCGTATTGGCCATCCGGAGGAAGTCATGAGCCATGTTGGGACCACAATTGCCTTACTCCAAAGCCATAATGACTGTCTGTAAATATTGTAACTCTAATCTGTTCAGAAACACTGCAGGCTCACATTGATGCAATCAGCTCTGCCTCCTGTGCTGAATACACTCCTTGCAACCATGACGCTCCCACAACAACAGCAACTGTGCAAACAGCATAGGTTGCTCTCAAATTTCCTTCACTGTCTTTCAAACAAGAACCGTCAACAAATAACACATGATCAAATTTAGGCAGTGGTTCATCATGGATAACAGGGCAGGGCTTGGTACATAATTCAGTCACATCCAAACAGTCATGTTCAGCTTCATTAATCGCAGTGTAATTTCGAGGCAATGGCTACAGAGTGGATGGATTAAAAACTGTGCATCTTTTAAGTGTCACGGTTTTTGCGCCCAAAAGAATTTGCTCATACTTTGTAAGATGACTATTCTTCAGATACTGTGCTTGGGTACGAGTTAAAAGTATCTCCACTGAATGGTATAGAAATAAAGTTAACGGATGTCCCATAACTATACTTTCACACGGCTCAAGAATTACACATGCAGATGCAACTGTTTTTAAATATCTTGGCAATGCTACATGATCACGAGACGCTGAAAAATAGGTGAGGGGCCTACAACTACCATGTATTTGTTTCAACACTGAACAAGCACAGCCGTCCCTTTCACTGCAAAAAAACACAAAGCACTTGTAATGAGGCATTCCCAGAGCTGGTGCCCTGCAAAGGCATTCTTGCAGCTCAGTGAATGCAATAATACAACTGTCGTCCCAGGGTACCGGATCAGACATTTCTTTGTATGCTAACATCTGAAGAGGTTTTGCCTTTAGCGAGAAATTTGGAATCAATTGGCCACCATTCCTAAGAACATTAACACTTTCTTTTGGGTAGTTGGTGGACTCATGTTAAGAATCCCTGTGATTCTTTCCTGTGACATTTTCCTTGCGCCTTTCTCACTGTGGTATACTAAGTACAGGACTTTAGTTTGGCAAAACTGTATCTTAGTTGGAGATACAAAAGGGTTATAGTGTCAATTCTGCAAACCTCCTTAGTATTTGAAGGCACCAATAAGCTGTCAATATACTGCACTAACACTCAATGATATGGCCTCACCAAAGACTCAAGATTCTTTTTATGTATCTGATTGAAAATCGAATGGCCTTCCGTATACCCTTGTAGGACTTTCTGCACTATGCCAAAATATGATTGCCAAAACGGAAAGCAAAAAGAAACTGACTATCCTCATAAAGAGGAATAGAAAAGAAGGATTGACACAGATCGATGAATGAAAACCATTCAGCTTCACATGGAATTTGAAATAATATCAGAGCTGGATTCGGTACCTCAAGACAAAAAGGGGCAACAGTGGTATTTATTTTCCTCAAAACCTGCCTAATAGGAGGGCATGGCCAAGATGGCGACCGAGTAGGACGTGCCTGCTCGTTGCTCCGTCTCTACACCCGGGCCCTAGCCTAATCTTTAAATAGCCGTATCTTGAAATTCACCAGGTGGCTCAAGGGCAACACCGGAGAATGGGTGGAGTCAGTCTTCGACCACAAGAGAGTGTCTGGAGTCCCCTATCGCTGCGTTGAAGACTGAAGAGAGGCTGCTGGCATGTGGCCTTGCGCTGGTCCGAAGGGCAGAGACGCAATACTGAGTAGCTGTTCCACTGCCCAGGGCTGAGGAGATCACCGGACTTTGACGGGCAGTGGTGGCCGACTTGAGGCAGAGCGCCCCACAGCAGACCCCACCGCCACCCTGACACCAGGCGTAGTTGTGGACGAGAGCGGCGCCAGTGCCCAGATCAAGCCGTGACACGACACAGAGGAGGAACTGCGACTCGGGAGCCCTGGACGAGATGACACTGATTCCTAGAAAAGGGTGCCGGGAGACCGCAGGACCCGAGCACATTGACAGTGGCCTGCAAGGGAGCCGGCCGGACAAAGAGTCCTGTAGCGGGAGACATGCTCACAGCAGTCTGGCCCCAGAGTGACTAACCCACCCAGCACAGGCCACGATCTGCCTGCAAGAGCCGGGCGGGTGGTGCACTAGTCATCGGGCAGGAGCACTCACCCTGGTGGGAGTATCTGCCAAAGTGGGCCCCGGGGAACAGCCAGGAGAGTGCCTGCTGGAGTCAACAGGGGCTTTGTTGGTTCTTAACCTATTTTTGCAACAGGTGGAGACTTGAGGAGCTCCTGCCAACACCACCAGTCCAGAGGGACTGAAGGGAGGAATGCCCACATACAGGGCGAGAGAGTCGCAGTGGGCAGAGTTTGAGACAGGTCCTGGCCCCAGCTCCCGAGATCGGGCACCAATGTGTGGGTGCTGGAGAGAAAACACAGCCACCTTGGGGAGAGCCCGAGGTGCAGAGCTACGGCAACAGGCCCTTCCACACAGTTGGGCCGTATGTTGGGGGGGATCCCGGTGGAGCCCTGATAGGCCTACGAACTAGAGCCATCTGTGGAGCGGCAAATCAAGACTAGCTGTGGCATACTCTTCCGAGAGGATCCCCGAGACCCCACGAGGTGGCAGTGCCCATCGCTGTCTTAGATTAAGGACGCATACCACTACATAAAATACTTTCAGTTATAGGGCATTCCCTGCAGCAACTGGAGTGTTGGCCCTCCCCTAGGAACGGCAACCAGGGAGTTTGTTTCTAGACCACGTTCAAGAGAGAGATAGGCACAGAGCATCAAGCGCTCGAACATGGCGACCGCCAACAGGGGGAGGAAGACAGGACAGTCAAAGAGATGTTACTTAAAGCACCTGCAACCGCTAATGTGGAAGCAACGGAGTCGACGGACACTAGTGAAACTGATGCCACGCTCACTCTTGCATTCATAGAAACCTTATTTGCGTCCCTAAGAGAAGATTTTAAGCAGTTGAAAACTGAACTGCGCAGGAAGTCAAAAAGGTGAGAAAGGATGTGGATTCCCTGGGACACAGGGTAGACACATTAGAGACTCAGAGCTCAAGCAAAGATGAAGAGATCGAATTCCTTCTGCAAGAGGTCATTCGCTTGAATGACCAGCACCTAGATCTCCAGTCCCATGTGGAAGACCTAGAGAACCACTCTAGGTGTAATAACATTTGCCTCTGCAATATCCCTCGTGGGGCGGAGGGTGAGAACATAGCAGTGTTTGTAGAAGGTCTGTTCCGGTCTATTATCGGTGCCTCAGAGGAAATGGAGATCAAATTGTAATGCACACACCGAGTGAGCCCTTGCAGGTCCGCTTCGGCCTCACCTCCTGACATTTTAACCTGCGTGCATGAATTCCAATTGAAAGAGCAAATCCTCCAAAAAGCCAGAGACTGTGGCTCCCTACAATATCAAGGGCTACGATCTCTCTTGTTTCAGGACTTGGCGACGTCAACCCTCCAGAAGAGGAGGGTTTTCCAGCCCATCACTGCGCACCTCGGGGACAATAAAATCCCATACTCGTGGGGCACCCGTTCCGCCTTATTTTCCGCCTAAACAGGAAGATTCAGCAAATCCGTTCAGTCAGGGAGGCTCGCCAACTGCTGAACATCCCAGAGTACTCTGCAACAGGTCCACCATCGCCCGTTGGTAAGGGTAACAGTCGAGGACCAGGTGAATGAAAAACTACGTCCCGACCCAGAAACAATGGCGAGAGAGAGACAGGCAGTCTTGGCGTCACTGTGAGAGGACTCCACAGGCCCGCATGAGCCTGTCGGAGGTTGAGTTTGAATTGACATATGCCCCATGTACCGAAGATCAAATGGTGCACCCACTCCTTCAGAAAAGGCAGGGGCCCGGTGGGACCTGGACGATTAGAAGAACTGGAACTCTTCCACCCCATCCCGTGGGAATGCAATCCCAGGACTTATACATTCTGTTTTGTGTTGTGTTGTCAATTTGTTATTTGTTGTTGGGGCTGTTATTAAGTTTGGGGTACTCCTCCAGACACACCTGCTCCCTATATCACTCACTCAAGCGCTAAGCTAGGTCATCATGTTATGCCAGTTCATACTCCACATTCCATTGAAACACAGCATAGTTCTTTAGCCTCTTCCCCTAGATTACCGCGATGCTCCAACACCTTAAAATATTGACCCTTAACATAAAAGGGTTAAATAACCCCATCAAACCTTCGGGCCATTTTGTCGTACTTGGAGCACTCTAAGGCCACATTTGCCTGCTCCAAGAGACCCATCTCCTGGCAGGAGATACACATAGACTCTGCACAAGGGCATTCCCACACCAGTTTTTTTCCTCTCTTCCCACTAAAAAAGCAGGAGTGGCTATCCTACTATAGAACAAATTCCCCGGTAAGATAGGGCCTAAACAAGCAGAACTAAAAGGACGACTCTTAACCTATTCCTTTTCTATGGGCTCAAAAAAGCTCACCAAAGGGGCAGTTTATGTCCCTAATGAGGTCCAGGAGGAATATCTGTTGAAAGTAGTGCATGAAATGAGCACTACCCAGGATAGGACAATCCTCTTGGGTGGTGACTTAAATATCGTTTTTGACAACGCCTTAGACTGATCAGCCCAAAGGCAGGGACAGTCAGGGGCCCTTTTCAAAGATGGGAAACAGATGCTAGCGGATGCAGGTTTATCTGACATATGGAGAGATAAGCATCCGGCGTCTAGAGAATACTATTTTTACTCCCACTCCCACAAAACATACGCAAAAATCAATTACTTCCTGGGCACGGCAAGTTTAACACCCTACATCAAGCAAATAGATATCCAACCACGTACTCTGTCAGACTATTCAACAGTTACCCTGTCCCTTTCACTGCCATGGGACTTGACCACTTCCCGGACTTGGCGCCTCTGTGATATGATGCTGCATAGGCCAGCGGTGGTACCTGGAAGTGAACGATACCCCCGAAACCCAGATAGACATTCTCTGGGATGCCCTAAAGCCAGGGGTGAGGGAGAATTCATTGCCATTGCAACCTCAGACAATCCGATACGCAGTGAGAAGAGCTAGAGCATATACATCAGAGGACTGGGTGCACTAAGGGTATGGAAACAATTCGAAGTGACACGCTCTCAGCTTAGCAGTGCTCGGCCTTGACAGAGCTGAGCAGGCAGCACTTAGACTCTGACACAACTTTTACATAGGAGGGGACAGTGCAGGGAAACTTTTAGCCCAAAGGCTATGAACGCAGAGGCAGAAATCCACCATCACCTCTGTGACTGCCTCACTGGGGAGGAGAGGGTGACTGATCAGCAAATTGCCGAAACCTTTCACCAATTCTATACAGAGCTTTATACTGCTAAAGACCTTTCCATGCAGGGCCAAACGCAATAACTCAATAGTGTTCCCACCTCCAAAATTACAGCTGACCAGGTGTAGGAGATTGCATCCCTGATTAGAATTGAGGGAGTAATTTCAGCCATTGCCAAGCTTAAACCATTAAAATCCCCAGGCCCAGATTGCTTTTCTGCAGCATTCTACAAAATCTTCTGTCCCATACTGGCTCCCATACTCACTAGAGTTAACAACGCTATAGGGTCCACATCTGCCATCCCCAAGTCGATGCTCGGAGCATCTGTGATTGTAATTCCCAAAGCAGGGAAAGACAAACATCAATGTGCTTCATATAGGCCCATCTCCCTCCATAATATTGATTTTAAACTGTTCACAGGCATCCTTGCATCCCGACTGTCGCCCCTCCTGCCTGGGCTGATTGACCCTGACCAGGCAGGGTTTGTGCCCAATTGCCAATGCGCAGATGATACCAAGCGCATACTCCACATAATTGACAAAGCACAACGTTTCGACACAGAGCGATTGCTACTGTCAATGGATGCCAAGAAAGTATTCGACAGAGTGAATTGGATGTATTTGAAGGAGACGTTGCAACATTTTGGGCTCCCAAAGAGGTTCATTGAGTGGGTCTTCAGCAGATACACTAACCCAGAAGCCACTGTCCGAGTGAATGTTCATACCTCCTCCCCGTTCCTCATACAGAGAGGGACTTGTCAGGGCTGCCCCCTCTCCCCCTTGCTCTTTGCCCTATATATAGAGCCCATTAGTAAGCATATACAAGATAACCCTCTAGTCTCTGGCATTCGCTTCAGGGGATCCACATACACTCAGTCTATACGCGGACAATGTAATATTGACATTAGAAAACTCCCAGACCTATGTAACGGCGGTGCCATCGGAATTGGAGCGCTTTTCCCAAGCTGCTGGATGGATTCAAAGTAAATGTCCATAAACCACAGGACCTCGATCCCTCTGTGAAGCCCTCTACACTTAGCTCACTGAGAAATGCTCACTGAGAAATGCTCTCCCCATCCAATGTGCCACAGTGGCGATCCCCTACTTTGGGATTTAACTCTCTGCGTCAATACTCGACACCATAACGCTAAATGATACCGCTCTGCTCCAACAGGTAAGGGAAGACTTACATAGATGGTGGCCCCATGTGCTGTCCTGGCTCGGCAGGATAGCGTCCGTCAAAATGTCTATATTGCCAAAAATCGTATTCCTATTCAGACCCTGCCTTTGGAACCACCACCAGGCATGTTGCGCATGCTTCAGCAGGACCTAGAAGCCTTCATCTGGGTGGGAAAGAGACCGAGAATGCGGCGCAACCTTGGCTACAGGCCTCCAGGTGAGGGGGTGGCCTGGGGATCCCAAATCTTCAGGATTACTATTGGGCTGCCCAGATCAAGGCGTTTATGGAATGGTCACATCCGGAGTCCGAAAAGCACTGGCTTTTCATAGACAGAACGTTAGCAGGGAAATCACTATGACAGATTCCTTTTCTACCTAAAGCGGCCATACCTAGGAATCGCTATCTCTCGTATGTAACCAGAGGGCCTCTCAAGGCTTGGGATAAAATAGCGGTCAAGAGAAACCTCACAATTTTTACGTCCCCTTTGAACCCCCTTGTTCAAAGCATGTCCTTCTCCCCGGGGATAAATGCAAGAGCTTTTACGCAGTGGGCAAGGGAGGGAGGTAGATCAATTGAACACTTCTTCGACAAGGAGGGCCCTCTTTCTTTTGAGGACCTCTGTAGCCAGCAAGGACTCCCCAAATCAGAACGCTTTCATTATCAACAGATAAGGCACTGGGACATGCATCCGAAAGTCCGTCCTCATGCACAGAGCCACCTCACTGCATTTGAAAAGTGGCTACTATCTAAAACTGACGATGCCCACCTAATGTCGTAGTTATACTGCTTAATTAGGCAGGCCCCAACACCTCACAAAACACTGACCCAAAAGAGATGGGAACTAGAATTAGAACGCATGCTCACCCATCTGGAGTGGAAATACATCTACTACAGAGCCAAATACACTGCAGGGAAAGTGGCTAGTGTAGAGATGGTGGAACCTGCTGCCTTCCTACTCACATGGATTTGCTGCATCACATGTGGTACATTCTTGGTATGTAGAGGATATCCCTTTCCCTTGCTGACAAAAGTGCCTTCTTCCCCACCCTCGGGGAACCCTTTCTATCGCTGCTATCTACGGAATTTAACAAAATCACCTGCCCTAAATATCTGAGGTTACTACTCCTTTCTGCACGGACATAAGATGGCCCTCAGGGCACAGAATAACTGTGATGGACATTTTATAGCTGAACATGGGGGTGGGTTTTTCTTGGGGTGGGGGATGATGTTGGGGTTGTTAAGTTAATGATACTATAGCTCCCCCACATTGTGGGAGGTCTGGATATACATTTTGTATTGCCAATGTTGTATTGGTATGTATGAAATTCAATAAAGAAACTTAAACCTAAATGCACATCAAATGTGACATAATAAAACCAGCCTTTAAAGGCAAAAAAAACCTGTGCAATACATTACTTGCCATTTATCTGCTGTAAGTCCATAATGGGAGAGTTACATGAACTTCCCATTATCTCCTTCAAGATCCCTTGTTCAATCATTGAGTCAATCCAATCACAGGAGTCATGTCAGCAATAGTATCTGGAGTCAAATTGTATTGTGGGATTCTCAGATAGTCATCATTTGACTTTATGCTAATTCAGCGGCGGCCGGCTCAGTAAGCGCGGTAAGGCGGGGCAGGGCACGGGGGGTGGGGGGTTAGGGGTAGTTAACAAACGACAAAATAGGTATTATTTATTTATTTGATTATACCTATTATGTCATCTGTCGACGATCCCTCCCCTAACCCCCGGCATCACCGTGCTTACCTGAGCAGGCCGCTGCTGTGGTGATTTGGACTGGCTCAACACCTTTGACTAGTCCGATAGCTTTACCTGTAAAGTCCCAGAATTTAGTTGACATAGCAGATCACGTCCACGCAGATTCACTGGACTTGAATCACACACCACAAATCGATGTCTATCCTTAAAGGACCCTATTTTAACAGGAACTGCTTCAGAAATTGGGATGGACCACATTTTCTTTGCAACTCCTACAACTAGGATACTTTCCCCAATAGGGGTAGGTTGAGAACCTCTGCTGTTCTCACAGTAGAGTGGGTAGCACCAGTGTCAACAAAGAATGAGACATGATTCCCATTCACTTCTCCATCCACATTGGGACCACTCTATTCTACCTCTAAGGCTGCATCAATGCAAGCAATCCTCCTCCCTTCTCAGGTATTTTCATGCCAACGGGTCATGCCAACGGGTCTGGATCAAAATCACCTGTCTGGATTGAGTACTGTTGTGATGCATTCTGGTTTTGGAAAGAATTTCTATTCATTAGCCGATTGTGATTCATATTATATTTTTGTTGTTTGGACATTCTTCTGAGGCATCGGAGCTTGAGGTATCTGCATTGATCCGGAAGCATTAGGATTTTCAGTTCTCTGTCTCTGTGTCAGTTGTGTCTGATAAATGTTATCTCCCTGAAACTGTACATTTCCTCTTTTCTGTATTTGATATACAGGATTATATCTGCACTCCAATCCCCAAATTTTTCACACACATGGCATGGGTTTGTTTTATTCAATGCTGACACATCATCACCCGTTCTATGATCTACTGGTAGACCACAACTCCTACCTTGAGGCTGGAAATTCTGCTGTTGAAAACCATGAACACCCTGCATCACAGGAGCTTGATTATGTCCTCCCTGTACTGGAACTGCATTTTGAAAACTTGACTGATTCTGGCTTTTCTGCATCACTCATTTGCAGGCCCAGACTGGCCATTGCGGGCAGGGGGCAATCCCCCGGTGCGCTGCAAGGGTGGGGGCTGGTTTTGGGCCCCTTGGGGCCGTTTTTGTTACAGGGCCGTTTTTGAAGCATAGCTGCAAATTCGTCCGAAACCCGGCCCCGGCAAAGAGCTCGGTCGCACCCCAACCTCCCCCCGGGGGCTGGCCGAGCACTTTGCCAGGGCTGGTTTTGGTTCCCAGTCCGGCCCTGCTCATTTGCGCAAGCATTCCACTGTATTGTTTGAAAGCCTGTACTAATCTCTTGTAATAGGCACGAACTGAGCATTTGGAATTTCAACAGTAGTACTACTTGACACATTTGATGGCATGAGATTACCAGCTTAGTTTACTCACATCACAACATACTCACCTGGGCCCATAAACATACACCAAAACACACAAGATGATGGACGGAATGTTGCACAATGGCAAAACATTCACCCCAGTCACTGATCTGGGTTTAATCCATCGTTATTTTGCTCAACAAGCCACCCCAGTTCAGACATGGCCATATGCAAATCAGTCATGGCCCTGAGCCTCATGGGGACATTCCAGCCCGAACTGCCAAGCCATGTCTTCCCTGGACCGGAATCAAGCATCCTAGGGCCGGTTTCTGGCTATAAGCCATCTTCAGCTAGGATAGCTTGGCTCCAGTGGCTTAGTGAGCACGGTACCCACGTCTGGGCCTACCCTTCCCACATAGGGTGAACAGCAAAACACACAAGATGATGGACGGAATGTTGCTCAATGGCAAAACATTCACTCCAGTCCCAGATCTGGGTTGAATCCATCGTTATTTTGCTCACCAAGCCACCCCAGTTCAGACATGGCCATATGCAAATCATTCTTGACCCTGTGCCTCATAGGTACAGTCCAGCCCGAACTGCCAAATATTCGCTACTGTGCCCGATTGACTAAAAAAGGAAAGAAATGTCTTTTACTGCGAGTAAATCCCTTACATTTACCCTTCACCCACTGCGAGTAAAACCTCTTCCGCATACTCTTCACTCAAGCATCAAAGTACCTGTTACTCCTTCAGTATTACCCTTTCTAGGTAATATACAACCAAAGTTTCACCAGCAAACTCTTTTTCGATCAGTCACTCTCACTTTTATACGAAAAAATTAATCCTTAACTAGTGCTTCAAGTTTTACCTAACTTTTCACACTTTCTTCATCAAGGCAACTAACCTCACTGCAGTGTGGCTTCCACTTACCACCCGCTATTCAATATCCACAGGGAGTTCTAGACAGCATGTAACAATACAAACGGGTTTTGGTTAATACATAAATCAACATAAAATCAATATACAATTAACTACCTATTTTAACTAAAACCTAACCATAAATCTGCTACCAAGTAATACTGATGACCTGAGATTACCAGCTTAGTTTACTCACATCACAACATACTCACCTGGGCCCATAAACACACACACCATAAGCCGGTAATCTAATTTTCTTGCTGCTGCCAATCAGGAATTATTTAACTTATAACCACATATACCTGTAAACCATATCAAACCAATTCCTTGTCACTGTAATTAATGAGGGTGATTTTGGATCAGGAAGTTAGGATAATAGGTATAACTAAACAATTTATTTCCTGGAAATGACCACAGACTCGGGAAAGTTTTAAAACCTTTATCTATGCAATATTTTGTGGGTCAAATACCAGTGTAAACTATTCAACAGTTTCTCAAGAATAAGAATAATGATCAAGCAAGAATCTTTGGAGACTTAATTATAATTCTAGACATTGGTACCTGAGAAGGGTGAAAAAGGGTTTATATTTACCTAGAATGGTGCGAGGACCAACCCCGGCCAAAAGCTGGAAAGAAAGGGTTCCCGACTAGACAGGAGCCAACAGGTCAGGACAGGTGCAGGACAGGTAACCTCCGCTAAGTGCAACGCCAGCGTTACACCCCTCACTAGAGCAACTCTCGGACCCCAACTGGGCAGATCGATTCTTCTCCCTCAGCAAATTCACAATTCTTCTGTCAGAGTGCTCGACCAGCATTCTGCTCTCGATTCTCCTTTAGCATACGTTGGGTCAGTGACAGGTCTGTGACAAGTGGGACAATCTAAATAACTGAGCCTAACCTAGTTATACCAAATTCCAGGGTATGTACCTACCCCAATGTTGCAAATTTGTGTATTCCCTTTGTTTGACTGGTCAAAAAGATGAGGAAAGGTCATCACACCATACTAGTATGATCTAATTTTCATTGACTTAATACCTCTGAATTCCCACCCATACATTTATTTCCCATGTTTTTTATTCCGCCCAAAATTATTTCCTTTCATTTCATATACAATGTAAAACATTTTATTTTATTTTTTTCTCCGGGTTAGAAGGTTAGGTTCCCAGGCGCATCACTGGTAAGATGGGACTTGGCACTGGTTCAATGACATAGCTCGAGGTCTCGCAGTACTTTCAGGACATGCATATTCAGGTTTCAAGATGGCTATTCAAGTCACCCTTCAGGCCCAATTATGAGCCAGTAATAAAGTCAAAGAAAGACACGTTAGAATACAAAAATAAATGAATGCACTGTATACCACTTATTCCTACTCTAATCCCGTCTGTTTTATTTTATCTAATGCATTAGCAGTTAATCAAACACAAGTTTTAGTTTAGGCATATGCATATGCATTAGCATGTGAGTTTCAAAGCGGCCATTTCGGGCACTATTCTGACACCATTTCTGGTGTTTTTTAGGATACTCGGTTACTGGTCAGTAAAAGCACATAGGTAAGCTTCCCTTAGATACTGAAAGGTTTGTGTGGTGCATTATTAGTACTTACAAAACATGTTGGTTAATAGGTTATATGTTATTTCGAGAGGACTAAGTTCTAACAAGTTTAGTTACGTATGAAACCTTGCTCCGTCAATTCCCTCTTCGTTGGCATTCTATGCATTCACTAATTTCTAGAACCAGATGCCAACTTTAGCAGCTTCCCAATTAAATCTCTTCTATTACTGTAGAGTTTCCTTTTTCTCTTTTCTTTTTGAAACCTTTCATTCTTTTGTAAATATCCCCTTTTAATTCTTCAAGTTGAAGCTCATCATATTTTCTCTTCTTTCCTTTTTCATTCACTGCATACCACTTTCTGTTTCTGCAGCATTTGCACCCAATCATTATCATTAATACTAATAGGGCTATTCACATTATTACCATCAGTATTCGACCTACAATGCTTTTTCCAACATTAGATAACCAACTATCTAAATTGGAGAGACCGTCTGTTAGTCTCCTCCATGCACTATCAACCTCCTGTGGTTTCAGTTCTTCTTCCAAATTCTTAATATTCCTGACATATCTTCCAATTTCAATACTTTTGTCAGGAATGTAGGTGCAACAATGTTGCGCCTTTAACATTTTACCGACTCCACCCTCTTTTGCAATAATATGTCAAGAGCAAGTCGATTTTGCAAAACCATAGATCTTACCGCTAATAGTTCGGTATTTATCAATAAAAATCCTCCAGCAGTGTCAGTCGATAACCGATCTACCACTGTTGACAATTTACAGATTCTTTGTGTTTTCAGAATTACTCCCACTGAAGGTATCAATGCACTAAATATATCTCCTTCAATTTCTGAAAAACTAGCCCTTTTCTTACGTGTTAGTCCGTTATTTTCTTCATTGCTTCCAGGTATTCTTTTTACATGGTATACCTGTGGGAATACTATTCCGAAATAGCAAATCCCATACCAATGATCAGGCAGCTTAAAGTAAGCTTTATTTCCACAAATGTAATAGACTCCAGGAAATACTGGATCAGTTCCCCCTTTTAGTCCCCAACCCCCAATTATTAGGAAGCTGTGCTCACATTCACTGGAACAAATGAATACATTGTTATACTTTATGGAGACAGATTTTCCCCCTCTTTTCCAGGTCCAGAGACATACCAGCATAAGTCCTGCCAGTTGCAAATAAATCCTCCCTCTCAACCCATTTGGGTATTTGAGGTTTCGGTTCAGTAGCCCTTTTATGGAAACCCTGTCTCCCTTTCTCTACTAAATTCAAAAATATATTTTCTTCCTCACGTAACTTGCATGTTAAATTATCTTTATGTGCTTCAGCTATATCTATAGTTGTCATTGTTAGTAAATATTCACCCATGAATTGTGAATCTACTACTAAGGACAGGGTTCATGTTTCTACACAGGAGTAATTCAGGAAAAATCATATCTAGGTTAGAATAATAATATTGTAACTTCCCAGTTCTATGAAATAAACTAGCTAAAATACTACATACGATACCATATGTCAGTGGTAAATGATAATATGTCACTCCTTCTGCTACTGATGTTGGTAATTTCATACATACAGAGCAATGACTAACTCTCATTGTTTCTACATAGTGCACTAACAAATTTGTGAAAACATTTAAAGCTGTCTCATTTTTATTTATACTACAGTGTAAATTTGTCTCATCTGGTGCTTCTAATTCTACTCTACCTTGCTTAAGATTGGCTACCTTTCCAAGTGTTCTAGTGTTATTCTGTTTACTTGGAGTCATCAGATAAGGTATGGCTATTGTCAGTCCTAATCATGCTATGAGCACTATCAATATACTACATATGCATATTCTACAACATGTCTTTATACAATTTCTATTCGGGTTTCCAGCAACTCTGTTATCAGCCATTTCTGACTAAGGAGTCTTATTCCCCTCTTTGTAACTTGTATGGAATACAAATTAAAATGTTAATTATTTCAAGTTGATCTCACTTCTTCGTCAATTCGATCAGCACTTAATTCTTCATCACTGTCTCCACTTATCTTTTGATTCTCAAAGTCCTCAAGAATCACATATGTCTATTCAGGACCCCTGAATTTATTTTTCAGTCTTTGCAATCGTGGACTTCTCCTCCTTGGCTTTTCAGTAGATGGTCCAGATTGGCTTGTCACCTCATTCACTTGTTCTGGTTCTTCATTTATTATCTTAAGGCGATATTTCAATATTTTGATAAATCTAGGCCAAGTATCACCTTTTCTGAATCTTTTGGCTGGCACAGTCCTTTCAGTTTCCTCAGGTGCTCTTTTGTTTCCATTGAGTTGTGGCACAATCTGATCACTTCTGTCTTCTGAATTCTTCTCTATCTGACTTGGTCCAGGGCTTCTTACCTTTGCCGTTTCTGCCTGGATGTGTTCTTCTACTCTATTCTTACCCTGGTCAGGAGTTTGTTTGCTTTGACTTTGTTCTCCTTCTTCCTCCTGAATTTGTTTTTCTTGTCCTTTCTGGACCTGCTCTGGTCTTTTAATTTCTTGATTGTCTTCTGCCTGTGCGTTTTCTCTAGTACCTATCTGTCCCTCCTCAGACTCCGGAATGCTGTTTCTACTTTCTTCTGTCTGAGTGTATTACTCTTTCCTTATCTGGTCCTCCTCAGATATTATTTGCTTTTGTTTCTGTTATCTGAGTATGATCTTCTATTCCTGTCTCATCCTCACTATCACTCTGTTTGTTTAAATAAGTTTGGCTTCTTGTTCTCACTGTTATTTCAGGTATGTCTACTATTGGAATCCTTTCATCCTGACTTGTGCTCGGTCGTTCATCATCAGCTACTTCAGGATCCAATTCTTGCGATCCTTCAGCTGTACAACCTTCAGCTCCTGCTCCGTCAGGCTCTGTTACTCTTTTGGTATGGCTGGCATTAATCCAGTTAGGTATACCTGCACACTTTACAGCTGTGGTGATAACCAGTATGACTTGATGTGGTTTTCCCCACCTTGGTGCTAGGCACGATTCTCGGGTGTGATCTTTTATCACTACCCAATCACCTGGATTCAGATCATGTGCTTGAGTCGACTGCCTGGCCACAGCGTCTTCCCCAACCTGGTGAGAGATAGAATGCACTTGGTCAGCCAACTTTTTGAAATACTCCATTACCACATCATCAGATATATTCAACAGCTTTTGTTCTGGTACACATGCTTGCCTCATTGCCCTTCTGTTGAGTATCTCATGGGGACTCAAGCCTGTATTCTTCTCTGGTATGCTTCTGAGTCCCATCAGGACAAGAGGTAAAGCATCAGGCCACTCCAATGGGGTAGATTCACACACCTTTCCTAATCTCTATTTTATTGTGCCATTCAGTTGTTCTACCACTCCAGAAGCCTCTGGGCAGTATGCACAGTGCAGCTTTTGCTCAATTTTGAATGCTTCACAAATTAATCGAATTATTTCATTATTAAAATGAGACCCTCGGTCTGATTCAATCGTTACTGGAAAACCGAATCGGGGAATGAGTTCTCCCAACAGGAGTTTGGCCACAGTTAAACATATTTCAATCCTCGACAAGTGGGCAACTGAATGAAGTCAATCTGGAGTCTAATAAATGGACCCTCTGCTTTTCCAATTTTACCAGGACAAAACACAGTCTCCCTGCCTGGATTCATTTGTTGACAAATTAAGAATCTCTGGCAAAGACTCTCTGCTACGCTCCTGAACCTAGCTTTAATCCAATCCTGTTTAAAAAGTCTTATAATTGCATCTCTACTTATGTGCGTGTCTCCATGGTACATCCTAGCCATAGGTGTAAGCATACAGTCAGGTAAAACAGGTCTTCCATTTAGGTAAACTATTACACCATCATCAGTCCTTCCCTGACACCCTATTTTCTTCCATTCTTCCTTTTCTTTGAGTTCTGCTTCATTTTGTAAATATCTTACTTCCTCCCTGTTCTCACACCCTCAAGCAGCATAAGTTGGCAGCTGATTCCACATCCATCAATTTTCTTATTTACTGCTTTTTTATATTTAGCTTTAAACAAAAAGCTACTGGGTTCGGGCTCCCAACAGCACTGCTTGCCACAAGCTACTAAACAACAACGGAAATTGCAGGTGCTGCCAATCACTTACTCTCTTATTTTTGATTTGAACATCTGACCATAAAACAAATGTTGCAAATGACCAAAATGTGTCCTTTTGATTGAGTTCTTTTATTTAGAAGAATATTTATTTTATATTTTTAGATCTCACCCACACTATTTACATATATACATACACAACAAAGAACAAATAAACACAGGTTTTTTGGTTTTTTAAGGCTTGAAAAGACTTTTCAAGCCTTAAAAAACCAAAAAACCTGTGTTATCTATTTTTGAAATGTTTTTGAAAAATATGATTGCTTTCTAGGCTTCTTTGTAAATCAAAGTGATTACATTGTAGATACGATTTATTTGTTCTTTGTTGTGTATGTATATATGTAAATTGTGTGGTTTGTGAGTGGTATGATTGAATGTATGTAGTACATGTTGTCCAAAAAAGTCTAAAAATTTTCATTTGTGACAAAAAAGTTTTGTTCCTTGTTTGAATAGTGAATCTTTTGTTGTTGTACATAGGGTCTTAAAAATTTTTCCACTGAATTTCCAAATGGGTGAGATCTAAAAATATAAAATAAATATTCTTCTAAATAAAAGAACTCAATCAAAAGGACACATTTTGGTCATTTTTATATTTAGGACAATGTTGGGCAACTTGGTCAGCATAGCGGTTACCAGCTGTCACTTTGTCGTTTCCAGATTGGTGAGCAGCACACTTGACCGCAGCCACTTCTTTTGGTAATTGAAGTGCTTCGATTAATTCTTTTACAAAATGTCCATTTTTAATAGGGGTTCCTGATAAAGTCATGAAATCCCTTTGCATCCAAAGTTGGGCAAAGTCATGCACAACCCCGTAACCATACTGACTGTCAGTGTGAATGGTCACTCTCAAATTTTTCCCAATTTTGCAAGCTTTGATTAAAGCTACCAATTCTGCTATTTGTGCAGACTTGACTCCTGGTAAGTAAGAGTCTTCAACTATTCCAGCCAATGTACACACAGCATAGGCAGCACTCAAACCTCCTTCCTCATGACGCCTGCACGAGCCATCTACAAACAGCTCATGTTCTGGATTCTTTAAAGGTTCTTCTTGTATATCTGGGCATGGTTTAGTACTGTATTCGGTGAGGTCGATACAATCATGTTCGACTTCATTTTTCACTTCTTCAAAGTGTGAATCAGGGAACAGAGTTGCAGGATTTAAAAGTACATCTGACTATCGTCACATTTTCTGCACCTAATATAACTTGCTCATACTTAGTCAGCCGACTAGGAGTAATATATTGTGTACGAGTACGCGTAAGCGAAATCACGACTGCATGTGGGACATATACTGTTACAGGATGTCCCATTACAGTGGATTCACTTTGTTTGCGACTCATGCACGTTGCAGCTACAGACTTCAAGCACCCATGTAATGCAGATGCCACTGGGTCCAAAGTAGCAGAGAAATATGCCACAGGACTTCGCATCAGGCCATGTGTCTGTGTTAGAAGAGACAATTAGCCTCTCCCAGTCCTATCACAGAATAATGCGAATTCTTTTTAATAATCTGGCATACCTAATGCAGGTGCTTCGTCCAAATAGTTGCGATCCTTTGCTCTTTTCTTTGTTAATTGTATCAATGGTTTTGCTAGCACTGCAAATCCCACAATCCACTGTCTGCAGTACCCTACCACTCTGAGTAACATCCTGATCTCTTTCTAAATATGGGATAATTTCATATTTCTGATTATGTTTATTCTTTCTGAAGTCACTCTTCTGACCCCTCTTTCTATTTGGTGTCCCAGATGTTTGACCGAAGTGGTACAACATTGTAATTTCTCAGGTGACACTTTATATCCACCTTCAGCCAAATGATTCAATAATGCAATTGAATCAATGACACAGTCTTCTCGAATCTTGGAGGCGACTAGTAAGTCGTCAATGTACTGTATCAAGACAGATTGTCTGGGCAGCACTAGAGATTCAAGACCGATGGACTTTCTGTGTACCCTGGAGGAACATGATTCCACATATAAACATGCTCATCAAATTTAAACGAGAATAAACACTGACTGTCTGAATGCAATGGAATAGAAAAGGGCATGGCACAAATCAATTACAGTGAACCATCCTGCCCTCCATGGTATCTGATATAAGATCACTGCTGGATTTGGTACTATTGGACAGCATGGTACAACAATTTTTTTTATTTTCCTCAAACCTTCAACCACCCTATATTTGCTGTTTGGATTCTTTATGCCAATTATAGGTGAATTACAGAGACTACTCATTATCTCTTTTAATATGCCTTGCTCAACCAAACGTTCAATCTCTGCTGCAACACCTGCTTTTATTTCTGGGCTCATTTTGTATTATCAGGTATTTGGGTAAACTGCACCTTCTGTTACGGTTACTTTTACAGGGTCTACATTTGCCATTAAACCTACTTCTTTTCCGGTAAAATCCCATACATCAGGATTTACGGTAGTTTGGATTTCTTCTGGTAATTCATCGGGAGTCATCTTTTTAACTGGGTCATTTACTGCAGTTCCTTGTCTGGATAACATGATCTTATTTACTCCATCTTAATCAGGAGTCTTAAGTGCAACGCCATTCAGTATGCAGAAGATTATGCAATTCATTTAGCACAACAAATCCCTTCCTAGCAAGTTTACAGGACTCGAGTGGCGGACTACAAACTTATGCATTTCTTTAAAATTGCCAATACATACCTCCATTGATTCGGTAATTGGGGTCCTAATCTGTTTATTAGAAACGCCTACTACTTGGATCGCTTCTCCTGAGAGGGGTGGTAGGTTTGGGATGTCTGCTGTTCTCACAGTAGAACGGGTTGCACCAGTGTCCAACAAAAAGGTGTTGTACTTCCCTCTACTTTACCTTCTATGTATGGGCCTGGCTGGTCTACCGGCAAGGATGCGCCAAGTACGCATTTCTCTCCCCCCTCTCTCAGGCACCGTCAGTAAGTCTCGTCTTCAAAAAATGTGTCTTATAAAAGAAACTGTGGAATTACAGTGTTTTTCTTACCACTTCCCTCCCGGAATCCGGTGTCCACACTGTACTTGGTTTGACTCACAAAATCTGGCATAGGGGCATGTGGCAAATGATTCTGTATTACCTGTTGCAGCTGTCTAATTGACACCTCATTCTGCGTCTGCAGATTTAAATGTTGAGTTTAGACATTATTATTCTGTATAAGTTTACACTCATAAGTTTTTCCAATGCCCCAATTTTCTGCACCCATGACAGGGAAAAATTTTCTTAGCCTCTTCTTTGTTCATTCTCCCTCTAGGTCTGCCCCCATTGTTCTCTCCATGACCTTCTCTCCTTGACCTTCCCCTCTTCTTTGATTATTTGCCTGTTGATTTAACGGAAGTTCATGTTGTTCTGCTAATTTAACTTGAGCCCACATTACTTTTTCTTCTAATTTCTTTTGCCTGTTATCAATCTCATCCCCACGGGGGGCGTTGCCGACTGAGCAGCGAGATGGCCGCTGAATAAGCAAGCTCCGTCGACTGCGGCATTAATCCTGTAATTATCCTTTTAAATCTCGAGGCACACTTAAAAAAACCTGCACGTCTTGGTGGCTGTGAACGAGAGGAACTGGCAGATACCTTTTTCGTGCCTGCAGCGTGTGTGATTTGGTGATTTCGTGCTCTGACTGCTGACGCCGAGACGATGTGGTGACGAAGGCCGAGGGAGATGATGTCCGGTCTGGGCGCCTGAATCCACCTGAGCCCAGGGACGAGAAGGCCGCACTGGACTGGAGGTGCCGCACTCTAGCTCGGTAGGAACGGCGGACTTGGTCCGGAAAAGCGACAGCGATAACGCGATCCACATACCTGCCACAAGTAAGATGTGTATCGCCTGGGAATATATTTTAAAACATCGGAGCTGGACAAGTTGAGATAGGCACCATCTTGGATTGGGAAGAACTGCGAGCCCGTGACCTGTGTTCCCTCTCGCACTGCCAGATGTGCTGTCACGCTCTTGGCCTGTATAAAGCCTTCCTTATAACCATGCTCCAGTGAAGCTGCGACCATTTGTTAAATAAAAACTGTAACGGCCTACACGAACCAGGGTGAACTTTACATAGGCCGCGACGCGGTAGACCCGGCCTGGGCCGATAGAGTCAAAATGGCGGTCAGCGGCTGAAGGCGGGAGAAGGTGATCGCATTACAAATTGCGCCCTTAATACAGGAGCTAGTGCCGGCGACCAGTTGAGAAGCCGGCGGGCTTCCGTGACTTGTGAGCTCCACGGCGCCTGTGCACTGGCTTAACCTCCTGATTCTCTAAAAGCGATATGGCGCAACCTGAGTGACCGTGAGAACAACAGCTAGAGCGGCTGAGCCCAGTGGAGTAGATAACTGCTTGGCGGCTGAGACCGCGCTGACCTGCGGGGACTCGTGAACCCAATTTTCAGACAATCCTACATTGCCCTGTTGGTACCACCGGGACATTGCACGTGGGCTGCTGTGAACACTAAACCGATATACCGACTGTACCGGGAAGATGGGCAAAGGGGATCCAAGGCAGCCGCGCCTCACATTTGAACAAAAGCGCCAAAACAGGCAGTCATCCCAGGACCCCGGAGATGCAGAACCGGGAGCAAAGGGTGACAAACAGGACATTGATGTGAAACAATTAATGTTAGAAGTGCGCTCTAGCTTACGGAGCATAGACACGAAGTTGGACTCAATGACCGCCCAGCTGGAGTCGGTAAGGGCACAGGTCAGCATGCATGAGACCAGACTGGATTGCCTAGAAAACCGTAATACTGAATGCTGTGAATTCCAGCATGACTCTAAGGTACGGTTCACTAATATGGAGAAACAAATGGAAGAGCTGCGCGCCAAAGCCGATGATTTGGAAGCGCGTTCTAGGAGATGCAACGTCCGAATCACGGGGATTCCGGAAACCACGGCGTTTGGGAAAATGGAGGTCTTCATCACCGGCCTACTGCATGAACTATTTGACCCTAACCTGTCGCCTGTGTTCACTGTGGAAAGGGCACACAGGGCTTTGGGTAAGAAACCGCCAGTAGGAGGAACACCAAGACCCATTCTCGTGAAGCTGCTGAACTACCGGGACAGGGATAACATACTCAGACTGGCGAGAGAGAAAGGTAAAATAACCCACAAAGGCAATAATCTCTCCTTCTACCCTGATTTCACGCCCCTGGTGCAGGCGGCCAGGAAAGAATTTGTACCGGCAAAACGCCTGCTGCTACAGGTGGGCCTTCCATACTCCCTCCTATACCCCGCAAAACTACGAGTTGTACACGAGGGGACAGTTAACTATTTTACAGACGCTCGCTCTGCCCTTAAATTTGCGAAGCACATCTGTGGCTCCAAATCAAGGAGTAAGACTATGCCGGATGGGGACACGGAGGCAAGATTGAGTGACAATGACTAAGTACAAATAGCCCTTCGCGGATGTGAACCTGGTGGAGGGGGCTCTGTGGGTCGCTTGGCCAAAATTCGCTGTGATGAACCCAACCCCGCATAGATGTCTCCCACTTCTGCTAAGATTATAATGAGAATTGGGAGTAACTTCACACTGTGCCCCTACTGGGTGACTCTCCGGTTCCGCCACGGCGAACTTTAAAACGTTCTACAACTTGTGCCTTAGACCTTACTTAAATAGACGAAGTCACCCTGTGAAAACGGTGCTGTATGCTCGAGATTCCTTGCCCCCAAGGGGTGTCTCCCACTGTTTACTGGTTTGGATGGTTTTATGCCGGTTATGTTTTAGGGGGGGTTTCATCACAACCTGATTGGGGGGTTGGTGTGGGAGGAGGGAGGATTTGGGGAACGGGGTGTTTGGCTGAAGGTAGATGCTTCAGTACTATGTGTTCTATTGCTCCTATAGATGGTCAAAACATGGTTGGGCTGGATGATGATCACTGTGACTCTGTGATGGGCAAATGGGAGTTATTAGGGTGTTAACTTGGAACATCCGAGGACTACAGGATAATAGAAAGGCGAGACTACTTCATGGATATCTGCAGAGGCATAACATTGACATATGTTTCCTACAGGAGACACATCTGAATGCCTCGCCGTCACCCAGGCTCAGACATGCCAGATGGGGCCATGTGCACTCTGCCATCTTTTCAAATTATGCACGAGGTGTGGCAATACTTATTAAGGAAAGACCTTGACTGGAAGGAGCACTCAATGATTTGTGATGAGGAGGGACGTTATGTAGTGTTGCACGGGACCCTGTTGGGGAAACAGGTGGTGCTTGTGGCAGTATACGGCCCGAATATAGATGATCCAGAGTTTTTCAGGAAGGTATGGGCCCAGATCACACTAATGCATTGCCCAACGATTATCTGGGGTGGAGATTTTAACGTAGTACTTAATGATGCACTGGATCGCAAAGGCGTCCCTAGGCCACCGCACCCACATGCAAGCGATGCCCTAAACGACATACTCAGAGAGGGTTCACTGATAGACATTTGTAGGGTGCGACATCCCATGAGCAGGGAGGGTACATGCATCTCCAGTCATCACGGGGCCTGGTCTAGACTAGACTTTTGGTTGGTCACCTCAGATGTTGCTGCATGGACTGTTAGCGTAGAGGGGATGGCCCGTTCGCTGCCCGACCACGCCCCATGCCTGTTGATATTAAAAGTCCCAGATGTACCCACCCGTGCCTTCTCCTGGCGCCTGCCACCACAGGGTTTGCTAGATGCTGCCTTCACGGAAGAGATAAGGGCGGATATCGTTAGCTACTTTGACAACAATGTGGGGTCAGTGTCTACAGAGCCGGTACTGTGGGATGCATTCAAGGCGGTGATCAGAGGGCAATGCATAGCTCGTCAGGCAGGTGTTCTCAAAGCTATTACGGGTACCCTCAGCGCGCTAGAGAAAGATCTCAAGGACCTTGAAAAATCATTTTGTGTCAACCCCACACCTGAGCTCGCGACACAGATAAAGGCTAAGCTGCTGGATTATACTGAGGAAGCGCAGCGCAAGCTTAAATTCTTGGGGAAGCAGGCTGAGGCGCGTAGATATGGTGAGGGGCACAGGCCCAGCAAGACATTAGCCAGGCTCATATCTGCTACGGCTGTGCCCGCCCACGTACATGCTATCATTAATCCTGAAGGGGAGGTGATTGTGGGCCAAGAGGAGATTCTGTCGACATTCACCACATTTTACTCATCGCTGTATGAATCCACACATGCGCAAACGCGAGAAATGCTAGAATCCTACTTAGACTCCGTTGCCCTAGTCTGGTTTAATGATGCCCATCGCAAATATATGGACCTTCCGGTGACTGTCCAGGACATCGCTAAGGTTATTAAAGGACTGCCCTTGAATAAAGCCCCAGGCCCTGACGGGCTCACTACAGCCTTTTACAAGGCTTATGTAGAAGAACTAGCACCGAGACTGCATGCTGTCTTTACCGAAATACTGGTTGAGGGGAAGCTACCGGAGTCCATGAGAGAAGCCCTTATAGTTACACTTTTAAAGCCAGACAAAGACAGCAAAACCCTAGACTCATATAGGCCCTTGTCTCTCATAAATGTTGATGTAAAGATATATGCAAAAATCATAGCGGATCGCCTTTTGCCACTGCTGCCGATGGTAGCCCTCCCCGACCAGTCGGGATTTATACTGGGCCGCGCAACCTCGCATAACCTACGGACTGTCTTCTCAGTATTACACTACCTCCATCCGAATGTACAGGCAGCAGCGGTATTTTTAGACGCCACTAAGGCCTTTGATTCTCTTGAATGGCTCTGTCTCTTCCGAGTGTTGGAGCGCATGGGGTTCAGCCCAATGTTTCTAGCGCTAATTCGCCCACTATACACGGCGCCTATGGCGAGGGTGAGAGTGAACGGCCTCCTATCTGCCCCGTTTTCAGTTTCCTGAGGCACGAGACAGGGTTGCCCCTTATACCCGCTCCTGTTTGCCATTGCAATGGAACCATTGGCGGCCAGAATTCGGCAACACCATACTGCGTGTGGGATAGGATTTAGCACCCGCAGCCTATTGATTTCATTATACGCTGATGACGTGGCATTGTATGTCTCGAAACCGGCTGAAAACTTGAACCCATTGCTTCGCAAATTTGTTAAGTTTGCTGGACTATGAGGCATCTCTATAAATTGGGCCAAATCGGTCATATTTCCACTAACTGATAACACTCTAGAGGTGCAGTCCGAATTTCCTCTGCGGTGGGAGGCGGATGAAGTTAAATATTTAGGGGTGTGGATCAGCCGCAAACTCCAAGACATCTGGACCCTAAATTTTGACAAAGCAATGGCTTGGCTTGAAGGAAAGGTTGCCATATGGACAAAACTGCCGCTATCCCTTGCAGGCAGAATTGCCCTAGTGAAGATGGTGGTTTTGCCAAAGTTCCTCTATCTCTTTGTTAGCATTCCGATCCCCTTGACAAAGCACTTTTTCACTTGTCTGCGATCTCATCTGCTATCCTTGGTGTGGGCAGGAGGACAGGCAAGGCTATCCTGGGCACTCCTAACGCTGCCATTATGGCAGGGTGTCATGGGTGCGCCTGACATGCACCTATACGCCTTATGTGCGCAGGCACAATTCGTGCACTTTTGGGCTTACCCCACTCCCTATCAACCACATGTAGCGGTGGAGATGGACTCGGTGGCTCCGCTCCCACTCAGTGTAGCCCTCTATCACAATGCTCCAAGACCGTCACTTGATGTAGATACTGCTAATATGCTATGTTGGGCTTGGCAGGAATCGCGCAAACGGACAGGTCTTTCTATTCTATACGCGCCAGCGATCCTGCTCGGGCAGAACACAATGGTGACGTGCCTAGCCGAGGGTGGAGGAGATATATCCCTGGCGGGTCAGAAATTGCACACATTCGCTGATCTTTACCCTAATGGCAAATTTCGCGATATGCAGCCGGTGGAGGCGGTCCGGCCCTAACCTTTGCAGACAGGTTCAGGTATCACAAACTGAAATCTTCCTGTAGAGCCTTTGGTGACCGCTTCCCAGAAGAGCCTCCTCCGCTTCAGGCTCTCCAGAGCGTACTAGCCAGGGCCTCCCCGAAAAAGCTGCAATCACGCTTGTATAATGCAATGCAAGAGCAATCCCCCATTGTCATTCCGAACTCTATGCAGCTGTGGAATGCTGAACTTGACCCGCAGTTCACTGAAGACCAATGGACATTTTGTTGTAGACAATTGTTGGATCTTTCCCCTAACTACAAACTCAGGTTGATTCACTTCAAATGTTTACATAGATTCTACCGCACCCCGGTCTCTCTCTATCGTATGGGTCTGAGAGAGGACAGCAGATGCTGGAAATGTGGCGCGGAGGGCGCCTCCTTCCTCCATGTGGCATGGAGCTGCCCATCCCTCCATAATTATTGGACTGCAATCTTCGATGCCATTAATCAGATCCTTAAGAGAGCTGACGCGCTGACTCCACTGTTGGGACTACTGGGGGGCGTGGCAGATACAGAACCCAAATGTCGCAAGCTGCAGGCCCTCTTGCTGTTATACGCCAAGCGCCAGGTGGCGATCTGCTGGGGGCGCAAAACCCTTCCCAAATTCGCGGATTGGCTATCCGACGTGACTTATGGACACACCCAACTTGGAACGTACTGGGAGTCCATGCCGACTGCCTCTTGCCCTCGAGACATCTGGGAACCGTTCCTCCAGTGGATGCGAGATGGGGTTGTGTCGATGGGGTTGTGTCGATGTCTCCTGGGCCTGCTGGCACATCATGAACTGACATGGCTGTTTTGGGGCGGATCGGTGGGCTGGGCACAAAGATGAGGTTACCACCTATAATGAGCTGCAAGTCTTCAAGGTTCTCACATAGACTATAATGCCTATGCTTACATCGCATTTTCTGTCTTGTACATTCGTGACACACCTCCTTGGCCTCTGACAAGCCCGCTTGTTTATGTCATGATTACTTGTCATCACGCCGGCCAACTGACCGCTGATAATATGGCCTTCTATACCGTGTTTCTATTATTTAAATATGTTGTACAGAATTCATTCTTGGGGCACTGCCGACAGCCTACGATGTTCTACTATTTAAAGAAAAATGCATCCTTGATCTTGTAATTGCAATTGTAAGAACTTAGCTAACTGTACTGCATATGTTATATATGTATAATGCAATCTGCTTTCTGTACTTCCATTCTTCAAACAATAAAAAAAATAAGAAAAAAATCTCATCCCCACAGTATTTTGCGTACTTGAGGATTTCATCTATAGGTTTTGCTTGCCAGCATAACTTATGCTCTTTAATCATTTGAGATATATCTGACCTCAGACACAAAACGATATATAAAATGTGTCATGTCTTTATTATCAACATTTTCCAAGCCACTGTACTGTTTGAATACCTGTAAAAGGCGTTCATAATATGCATGTACAGATTCATCTTTCTCATGAGTCGTTCTATCTATTTTAATTCAATAGCTTTCTTTTGGGGGTACCTTTCCCTTCAAATAAGTATAAGATATTTTTTCATTACATCATCTGATGGGGCTCCTGTTTTTGCATCTCTTGGGTATTCATCATTAGGCCAATCAACTGAAATGTTACATTCTGTCCATAAATCAGCAGGAACATTAATGTCAAATAAACCATCTAAATCTTTTAGTAACAATTTCGAAACCTTCACAAACCTTTCAACTTGCCTGTATCACTCCACTGGTGTTTCTCTAAGCTTTGGGAAATCATTTGTAAATGATAAAATATCCTGTCGGGACCATGGGACATGTACATAACCTCCTCCAGTGACCTCTCTCATTGGGCACAACCTTTTCCGTTTCTTTCATTACATATACGGATGTCGTTCGATTTGCCTGTGCTTCTTCCTTTTTCTTTGTCCATCTTGCTTTCCATCTGTCTAAATCTCCCCATTTCTGTTATCATGACAATAATTCTTTTATCTGCAGTTTTCTTCCTGACACATTCAAATTCTGTAAATCTTTATCAGAAAACTCTGCTCTATATGGCTTCTGTAATACTTTTGATTTACCTATGTCAATTCCCATTTCTGAGGCTAAATTCATTAATTTTTCATGAAATATTTTTGTATTTCGAGTGATACTTCTGCATACGAATAGCAATTCTTCTTCACTAAACAAATGTAATCTTTCTAGTCCTACATTCCCTACTATCATTTCTTCCACTTCTACCCTTAATTTACTTCTGGGGTACATCTTTCCCTTGGATGTTTCAATCTGTACCTCTATGGAACTACCAGGGGTAATTTTTCTAAATGAATCATTTTTAGGTTCTCTAGTTTGCTCTCTTATAGGCAAATCCATTAATGAAATCACTGTCTCACACTCACTTGCCTGGTCATCAATTATTATATTTTCTTTTCTAGTTTGCGTGATTGGAGTAGTCAGAACAGGAATTTTAGGACCTATTATCTTATCCCCATATAAGGGAACTACAGGACCTATAGTTACTGGGACCGTTAATGCTTCAGGGCTTGTGTTCAATTGAGTTATTTTCTGAATTAACTCACTTCTGTTTTTATTCATTGCTTCTATTTCTTTTTCTTGAAGCACCCTTTATAATGTATTGTCATATACAACCTGCGGAACCAAAGGAGTTTTCGGAAACGGGGCACTAGGGGTAACTCTATTTGTTTCCTCCTGGTAAGGTGGAGTAATTTTCATTAAAAGGTCTTCCAGATAATCATCCTCAAAATGTTCACTACCAGTCATTAAGTGTTTTGTCTTTTCAGTACATTTACTTCCTGTCATTTCTTCTGTGGTCAGTACAGGGTATAACCCTTCTACTACCATGAACTGTCTCCATTGTTTCATATGTTTGTCTCGAGTCTCTCTGGGAAATCTAGGGTAAAATGTACCTAAGTTCTTATCACATCGAGATCTGTCTCGTTCAAAAGCCTCAGTTTCCCACTCTTCAAATACTTTGTACTGAGTTAATCTAGGCCTTGATTCTAGTTCCTTCATGCAAGTTTGTAAATTTTACAATATTCTACCATTAAATGTTCTGTACTCTGGAAATGCTAATATTCCATCATCTCTTGTGTACTCTATCCAATGTTCTAACCATACACAAGGGTGGTAGCCTCTTTCTATCATCATGTATGATGCAGGCATTTTTGGCGGTGGAATAATAATTCCTTCTCTTGTTTTAAAGGGCTTATCCTTTTTGAAATAATTCTTAATTTTCTGCATAAATAACTTTTCTTTTTTCTCCATACATAATGTTCGGTCTCCCTCTAATGTACTGTTCATGGGCAAACCCTATATATCCTCTATCTGGACGAGTCCCTATTATAGTTGGATCGGGGTTCCACATATAATCACCACTATCTATTATTACTGCAAATCCTATTTTGACAACTAATCAATTGGTTATTTCACTTTTATATGCTTATCCAATACCAGCTCGTCTCTTATTCTAATGACCAATCAACATTTAATTTACAAAAACACTTTAACAATGTTTGTGCAGCTTTTCTGTGATGTGAGTTTATGCTCTCATCACTCACCCTTCCTTTACAATTTTACCTCGGCTACACGCCCGCTGTTTCTACCGATCCCAGAGCGGCTCTCAGTGAGGTCAGTGCAGCACCCGCGACTGACCCCTCCTTTGCAAGGTAATTCGAAAACTCAATTTCCTTTCATTTTACTTAAGTACTTCATTAACTAACAACATAAAAACATTTGCTACTGTGCCTGGTTGACTAAAAAAGGAAAGAAATTAATTTTACTGCGAGTAAATCCCTTCCGTTTACCCTTCCCACACTGCGAGTAAAACCTCTTCCGCCTACTCTTCACTCAAGCATCAAAGAACCTGTTACTCCTTCAGTATTACCCTTTCTAGGTGATTTACAACCAAAGTTTCACCAGCAAACTCTTTTGCAATCAGTCACTCTCACTTTTATACGAAAAATTAATCCTTATCTAGTGCTTCAAGTTTTACCTAACTTTTCACACTTTCTTCATCAAGGCAAGTAACCTCACTGCAGTGTGGCTTCCATTTACCACCCGCTATTTAATATCCACGGGGAGTTCTAGACAACATGTAAAAATACAAACGGGTTTTGGTTAATACATGAATCAATATAAAATCAGTATACAATTAACTACCTATCTTAACTAAAACCTAACCATAGCTCTGCTACCAAGAAATACTGGTGACCCGAGATTATCAACTTAGTTTACTCACATCACAACATACTCACCTGGGCCCATAAACATACACACCATAAGCCGGTAATCTAATGTTCTTGCTGCTGCCAATCAGGAATTATTTACCTTATAACCACATATACCTGTAAACCATATCTTACCAATTCTTTGTCACTGTAATTAATGAGGGAAATTTTGGATCAGGAAGCTAGAATAATAGGTATAACTAAACAATTTTTTATTTCATGGAAATGACCACAGACTCAGGAAAGTTTTAAAACCTTTATCGATGCAATATTTTGTGAGTCAAAAACCGGTGTAAACTATTCAACAGTTTCTCAAGAATAAGAATAATGATCAAAGCAAGAATCTTTGGAGACTTAATTATAATTCTAGACATTGGTACCTGGGAAGGGTGAAAAAGGGAAGACAGTACAGGGACATCCCACACAGATTTATATTTACTTGGTGCGAGGACCAACCCCGGCCAAAGGCTGGACAGAAAGGGTTCCCGACTAGACAGGAGCCAACAGGACAGGTAACCTCCGCTAAGTGCAACACCAGCGTTACACCCCTCTCTGCATCTACTCTCGGACCCTGACTGGGCAGATCGATTCTTCTCCATCAGCAAATTCCCAATTCTTCTGTCAGAGTGCTCGACCAGCACTCTGCTCTCGATTCTCCTTCAGCATTCGTTGGGTCAGTGACAGGTCTGTGACAAGTGGGACAATCTAACTAACTGAGCCTACCTTAGTTATACCAATTTCCAGGGTATGTACCACCCCCCAATGTTGCAAATGTATGTATTCCCTTTGTTTGATTGGTCAAAAAGACGGGGAGAGGTCATCACACCATACTAGTATGATCTCATTTTCATTAACTTAATAGTTCTAAATTCCCACGCATACATTTATTTCCCATGCTTTTTATTCCGCCCAGCATTATTTCCTTTCATTTCATATACACTGTAAAACATTTTATTTAATTTTCTTCTTTTCTCCGGATTAGAAGGTTAGGTTCCCAGGCGCATCTTAGGTAGGATGGGACTTGGCACTGGTTCAATGACATAGCTCGAAGTCTTGCAGTACTTTCAGGACATGCGTACATTGCAAGATGGCATTACAAGTCACCCTTCAGGACCCTAAGATCAGCCCAGCACTCCTACGCCGTGGTCCCACGCACCAGAAAGACCAGATCGGGAGGCCGCTCCTTCTCCTTCCGCACAGCCAGAGCCTGGATCGACCTTGCGCTCCACCTCAGACAGATAACATCGCTCCCCATCTTCGCAAGAAACCTCAAAACCTGGCTCTTCAACAGCCCCCCCTCCTTGATGGACTTGAACTTGCGACCCCCTCAACCCCCCAGCGCCTTGAGACCCTTGCGGGTGAGTAGTTGCGCTTAACAAACACCTATAACAATTACGAGCTAGTAATAAAGTCAAAGAAAGACACGTTAGAATACAAAAATAAATGAATGCACTGTATACCACTTATTCCTACTCTAATCCCATCTATTTTATTTTATGTAATGGATGAGCAGTTAAACAAACACACGAGTTTTAGTTTAGGCAAAAGCATATGCATTAGCATGTGAGATTCAAAGCGGCCATTTCTGGCACAACTGCGCAGCTGCAAAGAATTCCCACCAAAAGCAAAGTACGTTATACTACCTAGATGCAGTAGACGCATGCGCAGAAGTGTTCCTGCATTTTTGTCAGCCATTTTAGGACACTCAGGTTACTGGTTAGTAAAAGCACATAGGTAAGCTTCCCTTAGATACTGAAATGTTCGTGTGGTTCATTATTAGTACTTACAAAACATGTTGGTTAATAAATTATATGTTATTTCGAGAGGACTGAGTTCGAGCTAGTTTTGTTACGTATGAAACCTTGCTCCATCACTTTCGCATTCTGGGATGTGTTATATGGTGGCAGAATATTCATTAACAAATCATTCAAAAGTTTGTCATCTATGTCACTCTCTTCCCCTTTCTTTCCAGGATCACTCGTTTCTGTTTCTATATGTTTCCTCTTTTGTTTTATTTTTCCCTTAATATCCCCTTCAACTGATTACATTGGATACAATTTAGTTCCCTGTATAACATCTGCTCTCCATGCTTTCTGCTGTATATTGTAAATTGATACTTGTATAGCGCACTACTCACCCGCAAGGGTCTCAAGGCGCTTGTACGAATACCGCTGTGTTTATGTTTATGTTTATGTTTTTGAGATTTTTATTGCGCACGAATACCCTAGGGTGTCTCGGCGCATGCGGAACTTCCTAATAACAGAAGGCATCTAAAGGGATCACTGGTTGAATAACCAAGTCTTCAAGAGCTTGCGGAACATGATGAGAGTAGGGCAAGATTTTATAGCCAATGGGAGGGAGTTCCACAGCCTGGGGGTTGCTACCAAGAAGCGCCTGTCTCCCCATGTGGTGGTTCTGGTGCGTGGCACCGGGAGCATGTGTTTGGAGGCTGATCGTAAAGATCTTTTGGGAACATAGATTTGGAAGGTGTCCTTCAGGAACCTAGGTCCTGAGTCATGAATGGCTTTATAGGCGATGCAAAGAGCCTTGAACTTTATCTGACTCTTTACTCACAGCCAGTGTAGGTGGTATATGGCTGCGGAAGTGGGGTGACGGGTTGGAACGCCAAGCAGTATTCTAGCTGCCGCGTTCTGCACTGATAGCAGCTTGGATATAACCTGCTCCTGAGCATTGAGGAAAAGGGCATTGTCGTAGTCCATTTTTGAGAAGACAAGCGTTGTGATTAAGGTTTTTCCTGCAGTTGAGGGGAGATACGGCAGCAACTTCTTGATTTTCCTCAACATATAGAAAGAGGATGCCGCCACAGCGTTGACATGATGCTTAAAAGACAGTTTATAATCGAACATGATGCCGAGATTCCTGACCTTGGTTACTGGTGTAGGGGGGAGGGACCCATATCACTGGGCCACCAGGTCGCAGACCACTCAGGAGAGAGCCTGCCGAAGGTCAGCACCGCGGTCTTATCCGAGTTCAATTTTAGACTGTTTTCCGTTATTAGACTGTGGAACCCATCCTGCCTTTCCCTGTGAGGCGTCCACTCCTGGGCACCCCCAAGGTGGAGGCCAGGCATCCTTAGCGTTGTGGGGGCCATTGTGGAGATTAAGCAAGCTATTGCTCTGAGTTGCAGAGTGGGACTCCATGATTAGAATAGGCACTGAGGCGAGAATTATCAGGTCTGTGGAATTTATGAGCCCAAGACCCGCTGAGGCGGGGAATTGAACCCTGGTCCCGGGCTAGACCTCTGCATCAGGGTCTGCTGCTCTAACCATTGTATTTACAACAAGGGGTGGTGAGGGACAGAGTCTCTGAATCAAGCAGAAAGCTCTCACCCAGTCAAGAGATCAGGGCTATATCCAACACCGTTTTTTAGCTCACTGCACCATCCCAGTTTCAGAACCTGGCTGTATGCAAATTAGTCTGTTCCTGTCCCAGTGCATGATGGGAACAGGGCAAACCAAACTACAAAAGCCAATTCTTACACTGGGAAGGAAACAAGCTCCCGGGGACCGGTTTCTGGCATTACAGCCGTCTTCGGCCCGGTTTGCTTGAATCCTGATGGTTTTGGCCACTATAGGTGTGGCAGGGTATACTCAGACATGAGTCCCTTTCTCACTGCTCCATCAGGATTCAAGCAAGCCGGGCCGAAGAAGGCTGAAATGCCAGAAACCGGTCCCCGGTAGCTTGTCTCCTTTCTGGTGAAGAATTGGCTTGGTAGTTTAGTCTGCCCTGTTCCCATGATGCACTGGGCCAGGGACAGACTGATTTGCATATAGCCAGGTTCTGAGCTGGGATGGGGCAGTGAGATAAATAACGGTGATGGATCAAGCCCTGATCTTTGGACTGGGTAAGAGTGGTCTGTTTAACTCAGACACTCTGTTCATCACCACCCCCTTTTCTAAATCGTTTTTGGCCACTATAGGTGTGGCAGGGTATACTCAGACATGAGTCCCTTTCTCACTGCTCCATCAGGATTCAAGCAAGCCGGGCCGAAGAAGGCTGAAATGCCAGAAACCGGTCCCCGGTAGCTTGTCTCCTTTCTGGTGAAGAATTGGCTTGGTAGTTTAGTCTGCCCTGTTCCCATGATGCACTGGGCCAGGGACAGACTGATTTGCATATAGCCAGGTTCTGAGCTGGGATGGGGCAGTGAGATAAATAACGGTGATGGATCAAGCCCTGATCTTTGGACTGGGTAAGAGTGGTCTGTTTAACTCAGACACTCTGTTCATCACCACCCCCTTTTCTAAATCGTTTTTGGCCACTATAGGTGTGGCAGGGTATACTCAGACATGAGTCCCTTTCTCACTGCTCCATCAGGATTCAAGCAAGCCGGGCCGAAGAAGGCTGAAATGCCAGAAACCGGTCCCCGGTAGCTTGTCTCCTTTCTGGTGAAGAATTGGCTTGGTAGTTTAGTCTGCCCTGTTCCCATGATGCACTGGGCCAGGGACAGACTGATTTGCATATAGCCAGGTTCTGAGCTGGGATGGGGCAGTGAGATAAATAACGGTGATGGATCAAGCCCTGATCTTTGGACTGGGTAAGAGTGGTCTGTTTAACTCAGACACTCTGTTCATCACCACCCCCTTTTCTAAATCGTTTTTGGCCACTATAGGTGTGGCAGGGTATACTCAGACATGAGTCCCTTTCTCACTGCTCCATCAGGATTCAAGCAAGCCGGGCCGAAGAAGGCTGAAATGCCAGAAACCGGTCCCCGGTAGCTTGTCTCCTTTCTGGTGAAGAATTGGCTTGGTAGTTTAGTCTGCCCTGTTCCCATGATGCACTGGGCCAGGGACAGACTGATTTGCATATAGCCAGGTTCTGAGCTGGGATGGGGCAGTGAGATAAATAACGGTGATGGATCAAGCCCTGATCTTTGGACTGGGTAAGAGTGGTCTGTTTAACTCAGACACTCTGTTCATCACCACCCCCTTTTCTAAATCGCTCTAACCATTGAGCCACACTTCTCCATTGTGCATCCCATCTAGCTTCTGCATGATGATATAGTGTTCGTCTATAGCTCCCTTGGTATTTTTCTTTCTCTTTCTGATGTGCTATGTGTTCCCAAGTATTCAGTGACTCAAATTGAGCAGCTCTAGGAGGTGGTCTCAACTCCTATAATTTCCTCCTTAAGTTCTCAATGCTTATTAAATTAAGTGTCCCATTATGAGGAAACGGTAGTGCCCTATCTTCTCCTGTTTGTTTGTGCCAATATTCAAGCCAAAAACATGGATGTAATCCTTTGTCCATCATTACACTGTATCCTGATGTACCCTTAGGTGGTGTTGTTTCTCTGCTCCTACTCTGGCAGGTATTTAAAAAAATATATATATTTGTATTAATTTTAAACAACAAATCACATGTTTGGTCGCCATACATCACAGCCTTATTACAGCAGGTAGCCAAATACAGGACATGATATAGTTTTCAGTCATTTGGTTCAAGAGAATAGACACTATGTTTTGACAGTTCCATTTCCTTAGTCGGGGAGACACATAAGTCTCCCCGGTACGCATTCCATCCGCTCCATTTTTTATCCCACTTCTTGGGACACCCTCTAGATTTGAACACCTCCTTCTCTGCAATCATACACTTATCTAAGTCGCGTGTCCAGGTTCCTACCTTCATTGCCCTCTTCACCAAGGTATACCCCAATGTGACCAGTTGCTGTTCTACTTCCGTTAGATCATTGGCCTCCCAGATGTTGAGGAGCCCCAGCTGCGGTTTAGGGGTTATCTTTTTCCCTAATGCGTCTTGCATGTGTGTGGTCTCTCAGTCCCACATGGATCTCACTAGTGGACAGTCCCATATGGTATGGTAAAAGGTTGCCTCTTGGTGACAGCCACGTAGACATAGTGTATCCTGCCGGGCACCCATATTAGCTAGAGTCACCCCAGTAAGATATGTCCTATGTAGAATTTTTAGCTGGATCAGACAGAGGCGTGGAGTGATAGCCGCCTCTTTTGGGGACATGAGTGCTGTTTGCCATTCATCATCTTCGATGTGTCCTACGTCTTCATGCCACCTGTTTCGGAGAGTGTAAAACGGGTCTGGTAATTTATTACATAGTTTGCAATACGTTAAAGAGATCGCTTTGTTTGAAATTGGTTTGTGACGCAATCTATCTTCTAAAGGGATGATTCCGGTATATTGCTTAAGTCTGGGAGTGCTGTTGCGCATGACAAACCTGCAGATAGCGAAAAACCTCCCCTTGGGCTAATTCGTTCTTCTCCTGTAACTCCTTAAATGTGAGGATTTTGCCCTTTTTCACTAGGTGGCCTTTAGTCGATATTCCAATCATGTCCCATTTATCAAACCCCGGTTGATGACAGAGGTTCCTAGCCTTTGAGTGGGCCACAGTGGCATGGCTTGGGTTAGCACGCCTGTCCAGCCAAGACGCCAAGTCGCCAATCGCCAAATCTCCACTGTGTGAGCCATCGGGCCCAGGTATCGCCCTGTTTTGGCTTTCGCATATAATGCTCTCAGGCAACCCTCCCTACCCATCTGATATCTGTCTAGCATGTATGCAGGGTCTATCGGAGAGCGATACACCCAGTAATTGACTACCACCATCTGCGAGGCCCAATAATAAAGTTGTATATCAGGGAGAGTTATCCCTCCATCATACCACCCCTTGGATTATTGAGTTAGCTCTATACGGGGCGCACCCCCATTCTACAATAGCGTCCTAATGTCACTTTCCACACTCCTGAAGTAGGAATCGGGAACTCTGCTGGGGCAGTTTTGAAGGATGTACAAAAAACATGTGAGGGCCAACATCTTTAATAGGGCGGCTTTACCCAATAAAGAAAGGTGCAGGGATCTCTAATGTTTGACATCACTACGTAGTCTGTTCAAAGGAACAGCTAGGTTTTTGTCATGGAAGAGCGTGGTGCCCGGGGTTATAAAAGCCTCAAGGTAGCGGAATCCGTCACACAGGCTATCTCCACCTCGCACCCTGGGGAAAGTTGAGGATGAGGACCCCGCAGGACAAAAAGCACTGACTTGGGCCAGTTGATGGAATAGCCAGGGTATTTGCCGAAGTTTGTAAAGATATTACAAATTCTATGCACTGATTTCTGGGGAGACGCTAGATATAACAGGATATCGTCTGCATATAATGATATCCTGTCTTCATGACTGTCCGACCATTTCAGCCCTCTAAGCAAACTGTCACCTCTTACCCAATGTACCAGTGGTTCCATCATTAAGGAGAAAATCATGGGGGAGAGGGGGCAACCTTGTCCGGTACCTCTTCCTAACGTAAAAGTTCTGGACATGCGGTTGTTGACCTTGACTTGGCCCCTCAGTTCAGTATAGAGCAGTTTTATCCAGCTCAGAAATTTACGGCCGAACCCCAGGTGTCTTAGCACTTCAAAGAGATGCAGCCATTCTGTAGAATTGAATGGCATTGCGGCATCCAGGGACCACACTACTGCATCTTCTGCTATATAATTCTGTCTCCCCAAACATTATGAAGGCAGCAGATATTCAATGCTGTGTTCCTCCCTGGCACAAAACCGGATTTGTCGGGGTGGACCACAGACAGGAGGATTGAGATCAAGCGAGAGGCCAAGAGTTTTGCCAGGATTTTTGCTTCTACATTAATTAACAAGATCAGCCTACAAGACCAACAACTCTCTGTGAGTTTACCTGGCTGCCGAAGGTCAACGATGGAGGCAAGACATTGGTCTTCTGGCAGGATTCCTTTTTCGAAGCTTTCGTTATACATAGCCTTTAAGTGTGCCACTGTTTTCAGAAATTCAATAGAAAACCCATTACGTCCCATTGTCTTCCCTGACTGAACACTACCAATTGCTTGTTGCATTTCATCATCTGTAAGGTCTACTTCCATGGCATCCCTATCTGCGGCTGATAGGGTGGGTAGATGCATATCTGCCAGCAGCTGGCGGGAGTCCTCCGTGTATGTGGTCGAGGAGGTATAAACCTTCTCTAGGTGGTCTGCAAAAGCCTCTGCTATTTCTTGTGGGTCTGAAATCTGCGTTGTGTCCCCTCAGGTCAGTCTAGGTATTCATTGCTCTCCCTGCTCCCTTTTCTCCAGCCAGGCTAGCATTTTTCCCGCCCTGTCCCCATCTCATACAGCTTGTGTTGTGTTTGCAGTATTGTGGCCCGCATCTGCTCCCCTACCAAGGCTCGGCATTCAAATTGCTTGACCATTAAGTGGTGCATAATAGCCTCGCTCGGTGACCCAGAACAGTCTGTTTCCAGCTGTCTCTAATTGCAGTACTTGCTGTTGTTGTTTATTATATCACACCTTTAAGCGCTTGTGCCTGCCCCTTCAGCACCACTTTGAAGGCTTCTCACAACGTCTGTGCTGAGTCTACTGAGCCAACATTCTCTTTGAAATAATTGTCGGTCTGAGTAAGCAAATTTTCCCTTATGTCCAGAATTTTGATCAACCAGGGATTCAGGACTAAGGTGTTATGTTGTCTTTGAGTGTGATACGTAAGCTCAACCCATACTGGGGAGTAATCTGAAATGCCCCTCGGCAGACCACGTGGATTACGAAAAATTCCGATATCTGCTAAGTGTGTCAGAAAATTGTCTATTCGGGACATGCTCTTGTGTGCATTAGAACAGTAAGTGTAATAGGTCATGTCTGGTTGTAGAGATCGCCATATGTCTATTAATCCAATGGCCTTCGTGAATTCTTCCATTTGGGTACTGGGGCATGTTAGGGGATTCTGTGAAAGCCTATCTTTTCGGTCATCCATGGTCATATTGAAGTCCCCTCCCAGAAAAAGGGTGCCCATAGGGAGATCCACCATGACTTTCCCCAGGTCTATCAGCGCTTCCTTACCTAACGCTGGTGGAAGGTACACTGAAACTACATTTAGCACTTTCCCTTCCCAATTGGCCTCTAAGACTTCAAACCTCCACTGGGGATCTGCCCACGTGTGTGTGGGGGTGAGTGCAAGGATTTTCCTGACAAGGATGCCCATGCCCCCCAATCCTGAAGTGGACCCTGCTTGAACCAGTAATTTATATCCCCATTGTGTGAGTGCTTTACACTTATTTCCTACTAGATGCGTCTCCTGCAGCAAAATTATATCAGGGGCATGTCTCTTAAGATATTGTAACACAGTGCCTCGTTATACTTTATCCCCCCATCCCGTTTACATTCCAGGTCATAACGGAAAGTGACATTTGTACCATAGTCCCGGCTATGTGTCTAGTACACAGAAAACATAGGACCTGTGACTCTGGCAGGTATTGTCTCATCTCCCTTGATTAATTTTCGTAGGGCTCTGAAAATTTTCATTTTTATTCAGTTTTGTATTTCACAAATTAACTTCTGTAAAGTCCAGGACATACATTTCTCCCACAGTCCTTTAGTCCGATAATCTCCACCAATGATAAGTGCGACGTCCAATGACGTGACCAACCAATCTCAGCGCAACTTTACACCAACTGACCAATTACAGCGTGACACACTGGCACATCAATCTCACTCCTCGCAGCAGCTCACCCTCCTTTACTACTTTCTTTGGTGTGTTTTCTTTAAGCAAATAAACAATACAATATAAGCTACAATTAAACCTCTCTGCTCCACTAAAGGAAATTCACTCTCACAAGGTAACTAAACTGTTCTATAATCATTCACTTCAAATGAAATCTCAACCAGCTGGATTTCACCCTATTTGATACAGTTATTCCCTGTGCACCTGAGATTAATTATATCAACCGTTACCACTAACACACATTAGAGAACTCTTTACCATAAGATCTTGCCAACGATGTCTCATGGCAAACACCACAAACAGCAGGCGACTTACTCAGTGTCTTCTACGCTGAGACTACCATGTAGGCAAATATCTTGGGATCCTAGGCCTTGACAGACCCGTTTACAACTTCAACTTCTTTGCATCAAGCACCACAATCATACATGGAATTTAACCATATGGACTTTAACCATTTCTCGCTCTGCTCAATAACACACAACCACTTCTCAATGCCACATAGCCATTACATAAAAAAACACAATCTTTAATCTAAAGAAATTGCCACACACAGCCATGTTAATACACACCTTTGCTGCTACTCGTCGTCAAGATTCCATCACTCCTTTTAACAAACCATGAACTCTTGAACTTTTTATACTTGGACAAGGATATTTCTATTTTGGCACCCTAAACTTTCAGGTCACTAGACCTCACTGTAGCTCTGCTACCAAAGATTTGATGCAGCGGAAATCTTTTCTCTACTTCAACTTCCGCACTGGGCCCATCAAGTGATCTTTTTGTGAATTTCTACTGAAAAGAGATTTACACTATACCCACAGAGGCATTGGTCCTCAGATGAATCCTCTTAGGTTGGAGTGAGGGGTGAGACTTCAGGATATCCAAACCACCGTAAGCCAGCCAATGAGAACCATTGATTAGTGGCTAACTCACAAGTTTGAAATGAGATTCAAATAAATTACTCTCAGTACCATACCGTAAATATAAAGTATTGTAATAGGGAGACCCAACCTCCTTAAGAAGTTCAGTTAACCAGAAATATAAGCACTAAGGGCCAGATGTAGGTAAATCTAATTTACCAACTCTTAAATACCGAATCATACCGATTCGGTATTTATGAATCGGTAAATTAGAAGGAGGGAGATGTAGGTAATATTTTATTTAGAATTACCGAATCTGTAACATTCGGTATTTACCAATTCGGTAAATATCCAATTGGTATTCCCCATTGATTCCTATGGGCTTTGGAGCCCATAGGAATCATTGGGAAATACTGAGTCGGTATTTACCGAATCGGTAAAGACCGAATCCAGCAAGGGTGCAGGGGGGGTCACTTTGACACCCTCTAGCACCCCAAGTGCAGGCTTGTGTACCATGTGGCACACATACATGCCCTAAGGGCATGTCTGTGTGTCACATGGCACAGGTGTGCATGCACAGATGTGCATGCACACCTGAATTCGGTATTTTACCACCCAATAGGATTGGGTCGTAAAATACCGACTCTTAAGGGCCTGTGGCACTCTGTAGAGTGCCACCTACATCTGGGTTTTACCGAATCGGTAAAATTACCGATTCGGTATTTCACAGAATCGGTAAATTTACCGAATCGGTAAATTTACTGATTCTGTAAAAAATGTCCCCTACATCTCAAAACCCAATTACCGGTCGGTAACGGCCGAAATCGGCCATTACCGACCGATAATTGGCGACCTACATCTGGCCCTAAGAGTTCTGTAGTGGCAACATAGAATAGAAGAAGCAAACTTGATGCTCTGAAACTAACCTATGACTCTCTCTCTTACTCATCTAGAATCAATACTAAATAGCACAGTTTAAAGCATGAACACCAGGACACAATAACAGACTCAGATGAATTTAGATAAATTGGTTATTGTATTAATGATCCAAAATCAGTGCATACAAGCATCATTTTAAATAGCTCAGTTAGAGTGCCAATAACATGTAGCATAAAACTACAGATTTAGTCAAAGGTTTTTTGTGCTTTAGAGTAGTGTAGAGAGACATGCCATTGGTATCAAGTAGTGACTTCCTAAATTGTGACCCAAAACCTCCCGGCCACAGCCATCTCACCGAGGACCCTAGGCCTGTAATCCTGCCTACCGGGCACCCAACACCCAAGAGAAGGACTCTCTGCCCTGATTATAACACTAGGTACAAAGTCAGATGAAAGTATAGAATGAAATGATACTCAGAAGCAAGATGTGGATTCTAATCACCTGATTTCAAAAAGCTTGTTGTGGGTTCCAGGGTAGCAGTTGGTGTAGCTAGCAGAAGCTACCAGTGTATTTGAAGCAGATCACCACTTGTCTTTTAGCAATTCCTAACACGCAAGTAACACAACCAAAGAAGATTGGACATCACTAACAAAAATCTATTCCTTCGGGCTAGTTGGCCATCTGAACACATTGACTTACAATATTGGGTGCAGCAGTTATCAGCACTCCAGGTCAGATAACAAGAACAGCTCTAGGCTGTGAACTGAAATGTGTGGTTAGTGTTTGCCACTACTTAGAATGTCAACATGCTAGCTTGCAGTTCCAGGAGTGACAGAGCCTCATTTTATTCTCTCTCACCATCACCTTCTGTTGGTGGCTACTGGTGACTTCAATCTAGTTCCAACCACAGTCTGTCAACCACACAGTGGCCATCAGCCCTTTACATTCTTTAGACATTACACTCTCACTGGGGTAATTGCTTTATGTGTATAACTCTATATAATGTAATTTAATCTAATGCTGGTGTCCTGTCTGTTACCAATTGTTTACATTTTGTGTTCTTCACTGGGCTCACAGTAACATGAAAATAAAGTTAAGGGGGACAGAGATTTTTAAATGTTTATGAATTCTTTTTTTGGCACATAACTGCATTTTGCAGCATTTTTATGGTATTGTGGTTTTGCAGTTTTGAGGCCAAAAATTTGAATACAGGATTACGATGCAATACTGCACCTAAAATACTCATAGCTATCATCCTGCCATCCTTTATTTCTCAAATCCAGCCCCACAGACACTGTCATGCCATTCTACTCTCCCCAACCAGAGAGGTGCGAGCACTGTCTAAACAAAAGCAGGAAAATTGTGTAGATAAATGCTTGACTGGCACAATGTAATGAAGTGGAGTATGTTCTGATCACAACCAGTCACCATTTCTAGTGTTGTATTGCTGTGCTAAAGGGCACCTGTACATCTGAGCTTTAGAAGACTCCCTATCAGGGACATTTGGAGCTTCACATTGAGTCAATATAAAATAATACATTTCTTGCAGAACGTCTTTTACTACTGGTCTTCTCTCTGTTTTGTGGATTGTTATCTCTCATGTGATGTCTTGCTATGACCTCTCCTGGATGCTAGCATGAACATTAATCTTAGCGTAGGATGCACATATGCTTCTTTGAGTTGTTTGAGGAAGTGCTGCTGTTATTTACAATTAGGCTCTTTTTGCACAATAGAATGTGCATTAATTGATTATATATGGCTTTGGTGAATGATACTTTGAACCAGCTTACTTATGGAACTATCGAGAGCTCCAAATGCTATATCTTCCCCGACAGGTTTGTGACTATATTAGATTGTTTATGTGAAACCATTAAAGAGAATTTGACACAGCTTAGGGTTTCCAGGTCATCATAAGAAACCATGTTCAATCGGAAACCTTGAGGACTCAATGCAAAGAAATTATACTTGAACTTCTAGCGAAGTTACAAACAGTTCTACAGTCAGAGGGGTAGGAACCATATTTAAGCAGCACATAGTAATCATAATACGTTCCTTAGATTGATTGGCAAATGTATCTGAAACCACAGAAGAGATAAGATGGTCGTAATTCTGTATGATTTCGCCTCTTTATTCTGTATTAATTAGTAAGACTCATTCAGTCACTCTGCCCTCTACCCCCGGCGGTACCCCCCGGACGCGGATGTTGTTGCGGCATCTCCTATTTTCTAGGCCTTCCTATTTCGCTTGCAACTGGAGGTGCTGGTCTTCCAGAGCATTAGCACGCCGCTACAGAATCTCATGGTCTTTGGCCCGCATGTTGACCGTCCGCTCCAGATCGTCTACCCTGGGTCCGATTTCTGTCACCTCCTTACGGATGTCCCAAATGCCCGATTTGAAGTCTTTCTTGAGCGAGGAGATGTCAGCTCGTATCTCATGCAAGAAGCGGTCCATGTAACCCTGGGTCACCAGGGCAGAGGGATCGCTGGTCGCCACCGTGCTCGGAGACTTTGGGGGGACATAGCGCGACCTCCTGCTGTGAAGTCTTGCTTCAGAGAGACATTACTGATGTGTCTTTGGCCGCCTTAGAGCAGGGCATGGCGGGGGCATAGGGTCAGTTGTGGGGCACGATTTCTCCACCCAGCCCGCCAGTTTACAGGTCCGCATCCGCTGGCTCCAACGTGGCTCCAACCAGGCTACCCAGGCAGAAAGAAGGCACTGGCGCCTCCAGCAAGGGCATGCAGCCCCAAGCCACCACACGAATGGGCAAGCCAGGCATTGTCAAAGTGAGGGCCACATCAACATCCAGGGCAGGGTCGAGTGGATGCCACCGGTGACAACCACCGCCACCCGCCCTCTTGCTGTCAAGTGCCCACCAGGAGCCACGTGCCTAGTTTAGAGACCCAGTCCAAAGCCCTTTGGGTCAGTGTTGTGTGGTTCTCAGGTGCAACAAAAGTTTATGGTGGGGGGCTTCTCCCGAAGGCCAGTGAGATCCTCTAGTCCACCAGCCCCAAGAGGTGCCCACTGCCAGCCTAATCCGAAAAATTGCACCTGCAAAGAGAGGTACCAAACCGGAGCTCTTCCAAGATGTGTCCACGCAGTGCCGGGGGGCTAGCAGATAAGGGCCTGACCGGCCTGTGGTGACTTGTGTCAGGGTCAATGCCCGCCCCCAGGTAGTGGCCCCCGCTTACCGGTTCAGTCATTTTGTCCGCAGCTCCTCAGGGGAAACAGGCCCAGCCTCGCTTTGCAGGGCCTCACCACCAGGCCGCCGATCCGGTCTCCGTGTCTCTGGAGGGCCGGAACACCCCCTCAGGCACAGGATGCTGCTGCAGGCCATCTCGCAGTGGGGCATCCACAGTCCGTCCACTCCGCTCTGCCCAGCTGCAGTTGGGTTGGGGATGTCGCCCACCAGGTTCTGATGCCCCCCAGGAGTACCCCGGCGTGGCCGCTGATGCCCTGTCACAGCAAACGGTACAGAAGAGGGTGGTGATGGACTGAGCATCTGAATCAATCAAACACACACACCCAGTCAAAAGATCTGGGTTTAATCCATCACCGTTCTTTAGCCCACTCTGCCACCCCAGTTCAGACATGGCTATATGCAAATCAGTCTGACCCTGTGCCTCATGGGAACAGTCCAGCCCGAACTGCCAAGCCATGTCTTCCCTGGACCGGAAACAAGCTTCCGAGGACCGGTTTCTGGCATTCCAGCCATCTTCAGCCCAGCTTGCTTGAATCCAGTGGCAAAGTGCGCAAGGGACTCACGTCTGAGCATACCCTGCCACACTTATGGCGGCCAAAAGCGGTACAAAAGGGGGTGGTGATGGACTGAGCATCTGAATCAATCAAACACTCACACCCAGTCAAAAGATCTGGGTTTAATCCATCACCGTTCTTTAGCCCACTCTGCCACCCCAGTTCAGACATGGCTATATGCAAATCAGTCTGACCCTGTGCCTCATGGGAACAGTCCAGCCCGAACTGCCAAGCCATGTCTTCCCTGGATCGGAAACAAGCTTCCGAGGACCGGTTGGCAGTTCGGGCTGGACTGTTCCCATGAGACACAGGGTCAGACTGATTTGCATATAGCCATGTCCGAACTGGAGTGGCAGAGTGGGCTAAAGAACGGTGATGGATTAAACCCAGATCTCTTGACTGGGTGTGAGTGTTTGATTGATTCAGATGCTCCGTCCATCACCACCCCCTTTTGTACCGCTTTTGGCCGCCATAAGTGTGACAGGGTATGCTCAGATGTGAGTCTCTTGCTCACTTTGCCACTGGATTCAAGCAAGCCGGGCTGAAGACGGCTGGAATGCTAGAAACCGGTCCTCGGAAGCTTGTTTCCGGTCCATGGAAGACATGGCCTGGCAGTTCGGGCTGGACTGTTCCCATGAGGCACAGGGTCAGACTGATTTGCATATAGCCATGTCTTAACTGGGGTGGCGGAGTGGGCTAAAGAACGGTGATGGATTAAACCCAGATCTCTTGACTGGGTGTGAGTGTTTGATTGATTTAGATGCTCCGTCCATCACCACCCCCTTTTGTACCGCTGTCACAGCAAACAGCAGTGCGGAGGGCCCAGGGAGGACCGAGAGCAAGGGAGACACGTCTCACTCCATTGCCTCCTTGGCCACGCACTACACAACTTTATTTTTTTCTAATGTAGCTCGCTTTCCTTAAAGGAAAACGGGATTGTGTTTAAAAATAAATTAATGACATTTTGAAGTAAAATGTTTTAAGAGTAATAAGTGGCCCCACTGACCACCGCCTGCTCTTAAAAAACATTTTGCCAACCATTGTCAAAGGGCAAGGGGTCCCTTGTGGACCACTTCCTATTTACAAATGGGTTACCATCATTTTTCAAATGGCAGCAAATTGCAAATTTGCAAATTTTGCTTTTGCAAATGGCCTGATTCTGTGATTGGGCAATTTGCGACTGCACAAAATGCTTCGTTCAACTCTCCCTAAGTGAAGTCAAAGTTAAATCCAGCTACATTGCCTTTCCTGGTTGCTGTAGTTACCCTTACCACAGCTGTGAACTGACTACTGAAAGTGAAATGTAGAAAGACTAGAACCCAAAGTGCCACATTGTGTAGGGAGGAGGCACGAGGCCTATGGAAAACAGTGATTTCGTTAGACTGGGACATGATGGTTGAAGCATGCAAAAACGGAGAGCCGTCTACTCACTCTAAAGCTCCGAACACTCAGTAGGACAGGAGAGGAAATGCAAGGGAACGCTATGGATAGCTTGAACCCCCTGCTTAGTGGAAGTGGTGGAGTATTTATCGCAGATGAACACAGAAATCTAAGGGAGGCGGGACAAATATTAGCACTAATCAATAACTGTATAAGGTAGTTGGAGCCCTAGGGGAGGTGTGGATCCATTTGGTTGTGGTGGGGGTTTCGTTTAAGTGGGGTTAGATTCACTATGACACTCAGGAATAATGGACCGTATGCTATGTTAAATATTATGTACAATATTACCTCCTGTATTTTCACTGCTGCAGTTTGAATAATGTTTGTGCTGTGGTCTGTAAGGGAGTCGTTGAGGCCTATGTAACTTCTCATATGAAAATAGATTGGAATATTGAAGCGCAAATTTTCAAACAAATATATACCAATGACTGCATTAATCATGTGACAAAGTGAAGGAAGTCATAATAAAAAACAGAAAAAAAACAACGTTTGTTTTTAAAAAAAAGAGCTTAATATACTAGTCCATCAAGAGCTTAAAGGGTTTTCCTTATTGAGTGTTAGCATCACCATTCATATTAAAGTTTATCTGAGTTTCAACTCGGAGACTGGTTAAAAGATTGGAAATAGTCTACTATGTAGGGGCCTTTTTTGGTCCCAGTAGTCTGAGTGGGAGCTCTGTGAGGAGACTTAACATCATGGGCCCCTGCAAGCTGATCCCCAGTCTGAGCCAGGTCATGAGAGGGCCCTTTAGCCTACATAGGGGAAGGCTAGCCTTCCATCAAGCTGCTATTTGAACCTATATTGCATGCTTAATGTGAATGTACCCTCTGTATTGGTGGGCCCTGACAGCATTGGCTGGTACTTAGCTACTTTTCGCACTCCAGCATTAGCCGTATGTGTCTTCAATGCCATCTTTCTTGTGTACATTGTATGTTCAGGATAGTGCTGGCTTTCCTTTGTGATCATAGAGGATTTGTAAACAAAAATGTGTAACAGTAGATGAAAAGTAGCCTAGTGGTCTTATGTCGTTTTACAAAGTTATTTCCCAGAAGAAGTATTTCCCATGGAGGAATGCTTTCTCTAGAGATTATATAATTACTTTGTATTTAGTTGAATACGCAATTGTAGGGCGTACCTGTCTATGCTTTTGCTTTTGAGAAAGAATAGCTCAACGTTTAGAGAATTTGAAAGCTTTTGCAAAGAAGCATTCGGAAAATAATTTTTTTCGTGGTAAGTTTTTCAAAGTAAATTTGAATTAAAAAAAATATTTCAAATGTTACCAGGGGTAATAGAGTTGCGAAGTAGCCCATTAATCCTCCGTCTCATCTTAATGAACAAAGTAAGTTGAGGGCAATAACAGTAGGTTCGAGGCATATGGGCTGCAGATGGTACATTATGAATAGATCGCCATCTGGTGTTGGGCTCGGATGATTGCACTTTGTTTTTCTCTTGGAGAGTCTTTTGTATCTTGGTGACTCCTCCCTTAGTTGGTAGTGCGCATGGGCATCGGCTCCATCCTTAGATTGTTTTTTTCCGCCATTAGCTTCACAAATACAATTCGAGTAGCTCTCAAAACATTAAGACATCAAAGACCAACCTAGCAATATGTATTTGACTTATAATGACTGGTAGAGCCTTCCAATTTTTTGGAAGCACGAAGACAAGAAGGGATTGTGAGAAGTTGGCCTGATATATGATGTTTCCAATTCTGGAACCACCTTGTATCAGTCCAAACAACCCTTATGATGATTGGTTGTAAGTCAACCTTATAGACCAGTTATCCTAGTGGTAACGTGGACAAAGCAGTCTTGGGCTAAACTCTGATAGGCATGTGAAGCCAGCTGTATTACCATACACAACCCCCTTGAATACCAAATGAAAGGACACCACACAGATATATATTGAAAATATATATATATTTATTAACTACAAATATCCCCTGAACTCTTTATGAGCACAGAAGCACAAGCGGTAAACAAAACACAGTTTAAAATACACAAACGTTGCACAATATGGATGAGCCCTAGGGGCCACCTAAACCATATACTAAGAAAGTGGTATAAGAGATACCAATCTGAAAGGAAACAGGCCTAGGGCCTTGGGAATCGCTGGAGCTGTTCGGGACTAGCAGTGACTAAGTCGGGAAAGGCCCGCGGGACTCGGGTGCAGTGTTTAAAGTGCACGCACTCACCAATACAAAGTCTATGGTGCGTAAAAGTTAGAAAGTTAGTTAGTTCGGAACCTTCCGAGTGACCTAGAAAGCTGAAACTTGAGACACAGGCCCTAGAGGTGTGTACCAGTGTAGGAACACCGGCGTTGCTGATTTACCTCACCCACAGGAAGCGGGTGCACAGGGTCGAAGTAGTGTCGGGTTTCGTCACGCAGGTCGATGGTGCTTGGAGCTGAAGATGCTGCAGGCGGCTCGATGTGAAGAGTTCCGGTGGATCCAGGGGGGATCTGAAGATGTGAAGTCCTGAAAGCAGAGGGGACAATGTTCAAAGTCACTAGCCAGTGATTACCGTGGAACCAGATTGGAACCAGGCGATGTCGGGTGCAAACAGGCATTGAGGTGTAGCTTCTCTCTGCAGCCACGTGGACACCGGGGGTCGAAGAAGTCCAGGAGTCGGTCACGAGCTGTCCCACGCAGGCTTCTCGCTGTTGGCGGTGTCGGCAACTTGATCGGAGCAAACAGGCCTTGGCTAATGCAAGCCACGCAGGAGTTGAAAAAGGCTTATCACTCGGACCAGCAAGGTCAGAGCGGGTGCTCCTTTTTACAGGAGCGAGGGCAAGTCTGGAGCAACCAGAACCACAGTGTAGTTCGTCGGTTTCGTCGCCAAGATGGCCGCTGACCACGTGGCTAGTGGCCGGGATGGCGCGTCGAGTAGCACAATGCAAAAGGGCCCCACGCAGATCGTGGAGATGCTGGGGGCTGATCTTCGGTGCAAGGGCTGCTCAGTGTTGGGGGTTCTCAGTCCCCAAGATGTCCGGTCCCACGTCTCTCGGTGCCTCCACGGGTCGCTTCTTTGCAGGGACTGTGGATCGGGCTGTGAGAAGTCTGGGAGTCTGGGTCTTGTCAGGCTCTGGGCTCGGGCTCCGGCGGGAGGCGGCGGCAAAGCAGACGTCGATTCGCTGGTTGGTACCTGCTTTCACAGGGTGGCCACTCCTAGGCCACAAGGGAGATTTTCTTCAGTCTTCTGTGCAGCAGAATGTCGAAGTCCAGTCGTCTTCTTCGTGTAAAGTTGATTTCAGGATGATCTGCTGTGCAATGGGACTGCTCCCACTCATATTCCCAATCTGAGGGGTGGATCACCTACTAGGTCCCTCCTCTGGGTGGAACCAGGAAGGGGGGCGGTTACACCCCCTTTCCTTTGTCCAGCTCCTCGCCAGGCCTGGGTCTGGAAAGTCCCAGGACCGGTTTGGACTGGCTTATGCACGGAGACACCTTGTGTGCCCCGGGCATGTCTCAATCTATTCAGCCCTGTCCTACCCAATACACAAAACCCTGTCTGGGGTGGTGCTCGCACCTCCCAAGGCAGGAAACCCTTTGTCCAAGCCTCCCTCGCTGGAAGGACTCCCAGCAGCAGGAGGTCAGACTTGTGTCTGTGGTGGCAGCATCCATTTTGTGATGCTGAGGCTCTGGTTAACTTTAACCGGGGTTAAGGCTACACACATTTCGTGTCCCTCTAGAAGGGTGGAATGCTATCCCCGTCGACAGAACTGTCGAGGGGATAGTATTCCAAATCGTATGGCACCTTACTCAACATGTTTTGATAAAGCCAAACCAAAGTTAGCATATAACCCCGAGGATTATAATGCACTTAAGAGTATATGGTATGGCAATATCCTGGAACAGCTAAGGGAGTGGTTCCCGACAGCTGCAGACAGGCTCAGCTCATGCTAGAGCACCATCTCACATATTTCCAAGCACTCTGCCTCCAGGATTGAAGAGGCCTTCCATAGGAGTGGCTGATAGGAACATATGTGTCCAGTTTAGGGTTAGATATAGGGATACTATATCTAAGTAAGAGGTGATTACACCAACTTATCCCAGCTGAGTGATCAGCCAGTTGTGTCAAATATGGAGGCCAGGCCAGGGGTGGCACAATACATGCTGCAGCCCCTCGTAAGCCTTGGAAACACCTATGCCCTGGGTACCTAAGGTACACTGTTACAGGGGCCAATAAGGTGAACCAGTTCCAATTCGTAATGCACCTAAGGTACATGGAGTCCATTTTAAGGAGAGAGCAATTAGCCTGGGGCCCTGAATAGCAGGATCCCAGGCCAACTATGTCAAAAACCAGCTAAACACCAGGCACAAAGTTTGGGGGTAACGATAGTCAGACATCCACCTTCCTACAGGGATGGGCTCAGTGCTGAGAGAAAGATGTGAGATGGTTATCTGCTTTGTGGCTACAAGTGGTGGATGTCAAAGCACCCAACTCCAGAGGGATTTGTGGCATGCACTTGAGAGTCAAGGATGATATCATGGGAAGGCCATCAGTCACACAGTATCTTTGAGACCTTTTGCAGGGCTTCAGGTAATAACCAATAGGCATGTTGGAAGGCAGGAAAAACATAAACAGCAGAGTTGTGTATTCCCTTGAACCTCTCCCAGAGATCATTGTTCAGATAAAACAGTTAAAACTGCAGTTCATGGAGGTCTTCAGGTTCTGTGGTGCCTTTGTGTCTGGTCCTTAGTGAGTATGGCACAGTTATTCCCAGCATGTATAGCCAGTACCCCATTGATGGAGTTGAGTTTCACAATGAGGAGATTGAGTTCTGGTCTATGATGGCAGTGCCGTTAACTATCCATTTAAATCAAATATCTCTTGACACCCTCAGTCCTGGTTCCCAGGAGCTAGGTTGTGAGTGGGGATGGGTGAGCAAGGGGGACCATGATCTCTGCCATGGTTCACCTCCTGGTGTACAAATAATCTGTAGATTTGGTAGGCACTGCCCCTGGGAAGCTGCCATTACACTGTGCACAAGTCTTGAGAACTGGATGTTTATAGATGCGTGAGGCTTGACCATTCTTGTCCTCCTCCCTCCACAATCAACCGTCTATCTTTACTCCACCCAGGGCAAGGATTGGTCCATAATTATGTTTTATTGCACCATGGCAGGTTAGTATAGCCCTTTCAGAAACATCCCCACATCCAACGACAACTTCAGACTTAGAGCTTAGAGGCCATACCAGAGTCTACTTCTCACTACAGCGGCAAGTGTTCTTTTTGACATCCTGGTGCCAATGCTAGCTTGTGTGATTTCGACCCCCGCTCTACAGAACAGGTGGTGAAAATGCTAACCATTGCAAAAACAGCCTCCCCCCACCATTCATGTCCCCCCCCCCGAATTGTGACCAGTTTAGCCTATCATCTGGCGCTTTTTATAAAGATGTTGTTTAACCTTTCCCTAGGTTCTGCGAAAGTGCTAACCGAAATGTGCGCAAGATTCTCCGCTCCTTAGAAAGCCCTCTCTAAATCCTGAAGTATTCTCAAACTATAGACTAATCTCTTTGCTACTCTTGCTCACTAAAGTTCTGGAAATCCTCATTAACAAATAACTAATTTCCTTTCTAGAAGACCACAAGATTTTAGACTCTTCTCAATTCGGTTTTAAATCGTTACATAGCACGGAGATGGCTCTACTGGCAGTCACGGACAATATCCGCATCTCTTTAGATGCAGGTACTCCAGTCATGCCAGTACTATTAAACCATTCTGCGGCTTTTGACATGATATCCAACTCCATTCTTTTTGCTGTGCTGTACCAACTCCATTCCAATCCTCAGATTACATGAAGCATGCATCCACAGCAAAGTGGTACACTGGCTTGGAAACTTTCTTGACAATCGCGCTCAAAACAATTGTCTTGGCCCTTTTAAATCCAAAATGATGCGCATCAACACAGAGGTCCCTCAGGGCCCTTGTCTGATTCCACCCCTTTTTAATGTCTATGTGGCACCTCTGGCTCAGTCTGTGGGAGCTTACAGTCTGGAGATCATGTCCTATGCTGATGACACTTGACTCCTCGTTTCCTTTGGTCCTCACCCTGACAGAGTGAAAGCGCAATTTGCATATTCCATGTCAGAGATTGTTAACTGGGTGGCTAATAACTGCCTCCAACTCAACATTGCAAAATAAAAGAACTTACTATTTGGCAAAGCGCAAGAGTGATGGTCGGTAGACAGGTGCCCCCCGACCTTGGCCCTGCTCCCTCCAATAAGCAAGTGGTGAAAAATCTGGGAGTAAAGAATGATCACACGTTGTCCATGGGAAGCCAAGTCAGCTGTGTTTTGCCACAATGAGACTATTAAAAAGAGTGTTTCCCTGGCTTCCTTCCACCACAAGGAAAAACCTTGCCCAGGCTTTCATAGTCAGTCGTCTGGACTATGGAAATGCCTTACTGATATCTGCAAACGACACCTTGCTGGTCAAACTGCAAGTTGTGCAGAACACAGCCGCATGGTTAATCTTCCACCTTCCTGCAAGGCCTCCCTCTGCCACATACTGAAGAAACTGCATTGACTGCCCATCAGAAATCACATAGACTTTAAGCTGGGCTGTCTGATGCACAAGGCAATCTATAAATCCACACCTGTCCTTTATTCAAGGCTAAGACATTACCAACCTCCTAGACAGTAAGGTCCTCCAATAAAGCTCTTCTACAGATCCCCGTATCCGCACGGCCCGATTCGGTGACCGGTAATTTTCATATTGTATCACTGGAACATATTGCCAGTTCACATCCGTACCTGCTCTGATTTCTGGAATTTTAAGAAGATGTTAAAAACATGGATGTTCTGAAAGCACTCGCCCTTGCCTGCCACGCAAGCGCCGAGATACTTCTTTGAGAGTGAGTCGTGCACCATATCAAGAGCAATAAATAAATGAATAAACAAAATAAGCAACTTTTATGCGAAGCATACATTGTGGAAATGTTTTAGTACCCTTCCCTAAAAGGGAGAAACCCATGCACGTTGTTATATATGAGAATCTGTTGTAGAATCCAATGCTCTCTCTGGACTCCTTGCCCTTACCTTGAAGTGTACCAGCTTGTTTATTCAAGCAGCATTTTAATCCGCCATGTTTATCATTTGTAAAAAGAAAAGCTAAGGAACTTGTCAACATCAGGGATCAAGAACTTGCCAGGATGTGCCGCCAACTGGATGACACCAATGAAGAACTTTCTCGCACAGGCAGAGACAGGGAGTCTGCAGCTCAAGAGAATTGCCGATTACAGGACCAACTCTCTAGGACAAAACAAGAAAACCAGGTATGTGTTGCTTTCCTTGTTACCAGTACAACAAAAAGTTGTAATCTGTGTATTTCAGAAACCTTTTTGAGCAATAAATGCCTGTACCCACAGAGATAGTGGCAGTCTGCATTTTACATTAATAAATACTGTATTCTTACTAACTTTTAAGAAGTATATGTTTTTTTAGACACTGAACCACAGACTGAAAGATTCCCAGAAGGAACTTGAGGATGTTAAGCTCAAGGTGCAAGATACTATCACAGATGTTTCCAGACTTGAGAGTATAATACATTCTAAAGTAGGTTGCTGCAATTTTCTTATTGTTGTTTTAAATGTGTACGTTATATTTTAGGCCATAACGTGACATCATCATTTCAAAGTTGATGTAAAGAATGTATTTTATTAAATGCCTGTAATTGAATGCAATTGGGGTGGAATTTAATTCATATTCACAGGTTCAATACACCTATCACTTATGTTACATTTCACAGCATAGTTATGGTGGCACAGAATAAAAAGCTTGTTTTTGGTGCTAGCAAATACGTTTGGCTTGTTATCCAGTAGCAACAAAGAAATCCCAAATGCCCTTCTCTACAACATTTTGAATATTGTTAGCACACTACTGATCCACAAAACAAGACAATTGGATGGTAACAAACTACAAATCCAGTAGTACACTAAACTGTCTGCAGCTTTCGATATCCAGCTATCTCTTCTTTGCTCAGACCTAGATAATTAAAAGGGAGAATACGTTTTTACATATAGATGATAATTAGGTGTCATTTGTGCCAGGCCTCTGTCTCACTACTTGTATACCAGAAAGTTGATGGAATAATTTAGATGCAGTCTGAGAAGCCCAGCATTCCTCTCACAGCAAGAAGTGTGCTTTTGATATCAATACATGTGTCTTTTGGTTGGTCATTAATGGCGTCACTCTCCATAGAAATTGATACCTTTCAAGGGAGCAGCTTTGTTAGTGCCAGTCACATCATAAGGAAGACCATTGAGCACCTAGGACAAGTAGGTAAAGGCTGTCATCGCTAGGCGTGGCAGTAGTAAGTAGTGTTATTAGTGCTAATAACTGCATTAAAAGAAGACATGTTTGCGAAGGTATGAGTGATGAAGGGCTAGGGCACATGAAGATGAAAAAACATTGTCTGTGGACCGTTGTACTGAATGAAGTGTCATACAGTATTTCCTGTTTTATTTTAAAAAGTAGATGTAATGGGTCTCCTAATGTTAATGCAACTGGTAGATGAAAATTGAAAAGATTTAATACATTTGGCGAGTTTGGTGGGAGGGTAATTTGGTTGTTGCTAAATAACTAAGGGCCAGATGTACATTCTGAAGGATAGCGTTTTTCAAATTACGTTTTTTTCGGAATCACTATTTGATCATCGCTGTTCAAAATGTATGCTAGTTTCATTTTTTTTTTTTAGCAATACCTATGGGGTGGCAAATCAACCTACCTCATTAATATTACTGAGGTAGGCCACCGTTTATGACCCATGAGGAATGAATGCTATCATAGGGATGGTGATCTTCTGAGGTCAGCAGACCACCATGGCTGTGATTAATGTTTAAATAAAAAAATCATTTATTTTTTAATGCAACACAAATACAAAGGAAAATGGGATGCGTTTAAAAAAAAAATGTAACTTTCATTTTTTGAACATTCTCAAAGCAGAAGATACTCCTGGGGGCCCCTTCTTGTTTGTGAACAGGTTATCACCACTTTTGAATGGGCGGTAAAGTATTCATGATTTGCAACCAGAATTTGGTCGCAAACATTGGTACATACTTCTCGGAATCAGTATTTGAAAGGGACGCCCTAAACACGCCCCTTCCAAATATTGACTAACTGATGCAAATTGCGATTCAGTAACAAGTTACTGACTCGAGTTTTGCCTTTTGTACATTTAAGTACTCTTCTTTGTGGTCACAAACTGCCTGATTCTGTGAATCTGGCCGTTTGCAACCTAAAAACATCTTTGTACAACTCACCCATAGTTCTTTGTGAACCTATTTCCAAGGAGCAGAGTAATACCTTATTGAGAATGTTTTTTTTTTTGCATTAGGAACCTATCAATCACAAGGTGCTGTATTTATTTTATTTATTTGAGTATTTTTTTAGAGTGCTACTTCACCATACCCTATTTGAGCACTTTACAGAGAAATACATATTGTAGTATATAGCATTTATACATTTATATAGCTCTTACTACTCCGCTGAGACGTTTAAGTGCTGTACATCAAGTTGCGCGCTTCTCCAGAACCCAGGGTTAATGGTCACTCAAGTTGTTATTGTTGGATACTGGGAATAAACAGCCAAAATGTGATGGGAGACTGCTTGCAAAATGCCTAACCACTGCCAATCACTCGGGGTAGCATCCAAGCCAAGTCGTCGACAACGCAGCAGAAGACTCCTTCGACGAAGGCTTATAAATCTAAGGTGGCGAAAGTTATACCGTCGACTGTACAGTCGGCGTCGACGGGATCGTCGATGACAGCGACGTCGACGAGGATGTCGACGGGGGTATCGACGACGATGAGGATTTCGTCAACGATGGTGATGACGACGGTATCGTCAACGAGAGCTTCGACGACCATGACGACGGCGGCGGAAGCGTCGACGGTCTTGTCTACAGCTGTGTCGATGATGCCCATCTCGTCGTCGACAGTTCACCCGTCGACGGAGGCACTTCCGTCGATGACCTCGTCGACGAGTTTTCCTCTAACTACTCCATCGCCCATGGTACCGTCGACGATGCAGTCGTCGACGGAGAAAATTACTATTGCCTTGAAAAGTATAACACCGGACATGACGTCTCCAAGGAGGGTTACCCCCTTGCCTCCCGCTTTATTACTGGAAGAAGAAGAAGATTCTGATGAGGATGATCAGGACTTTTTTGGGTATGCTCACAGTTCCTCTCAACTGTTGGTAAAATGCCAGGAAACTGACTCTGAGGGTGAGTTTCTTCATGAATGTTCTTACCAACACTTATCAACATCAGGAGACCGCAGGCCAGGAGATGGTGTCTGTTCCTTCCTCACTCTTGGCGGATCTCCATAGCATGCTGCAGGATTATAAAACCAGGTTTTCTCAGGCTCCAACTCAGGTTGCATCTGTCCCAGCAGTTCAGACCACACCTGCCCCTACGACTCCGATGATGGTTTCTCAGGAGTTGCCGACCCAAGTGTTCTCTCAGCCACAAACACCTGCTCCTAATATACCTCCAGTACTACCGGACGTTCAGGATGTTTCCTCGGATGAGGATCAGGATGTTGATAACAGGCCTAATCAGGGCTTAGAATGGGATGAGTATGTGATCCTGGATCCAGCGTCACCTAGTCCGGACCCAGTGGATTCTCCCCCAGCAGATATTGGGCGTTTTCATAAGCTGATGGAGAGAGCATCTAGTAGATTCAAGCTGCCTATGCCTTCTGTACAGACGGAGTGTTTCCTCTATGAATTTAAAGAGCCCTATAGGAAGGTAACCCGATCTATACCCATTGTGGCCTTGTGTGTGAAGAGGGTCTAAAGGCGATAAAAAACTCAGCTATGGTAATTCCAGTCTTACCACCCCTGGAAAAGAAATATAAGGCCCCTGAAGATGGTCCGGCGTCCTTGACTGGGCAGCCAAAACTGGACTCTGTGATATCGCAGGCGGCACAGAGGAAGTCCTGCAACCCTTCTGCACCCCTTACAACTCCTCCTGATAAGGAGGGCAGGTGACTTGATAACACAGGTAAGAGGTTCTCTTCTATGGCAAGTCTTCTGGTGCGAGCGGCAAATGATTTGGCGATACTGGGCAGGTATGATCGCCAATTATGGTGTGACCTAGCTATCACCTTATTTGGAACAACTTCCCCAGGAGTCAAGAGGAGAGGCCAAGAAGATACTACAAGAAGGGGAAGCAACATCGGCAGAGGGGATAGATTGTGCCATGGACATTGCCACTACAGCTTTTCGTTCATTGGCTGGTGCAGCGGTTCTTCGTTGCCAAGGGTGGCTCAGAGTGACGTGGTTCAGACCGGAGGTCCAGAACAAGATCTTGGACCTCCCTTTTGATGGTGAGTCACTATTCGGTAAACACATTGATGATGCCCTCCAAGAAATAAAGAAGGATACAGAGATGGCTAGGTCCCTCTGTACACTTCAGTATTGGAAAGTTCCATTCAGGGGTGCCAGAGTAAGGAGAACTACGTCATACAGAGGCTCGTACCAGCAGCAAAGATACTCTTCATACGGATCAACGTCACAATCGTATCGGCAACCCTACCACCAAAAGCAAGGTCAAGCCTCGTCTTTCTGTAGGTCGAATGCTAGAGGGAAGCAGAACCGCCAGGGATGTGATACGTCCAAGAGGCAATAGCGGCGTTCCGGCTCTGCCTACTGTACCCACCTCCACAACAACATCTGTAGGAGGCAGGGTATCTCAATACCACCACAACTGGACACGGATAACATCAGACCGTTGGGTGCTCAACATCATTCGAAAGGGCCATACTTTGGAGTTTACACAGATGCCACCTTCCAAGCCCCCTGCTGCCATTCCTTCAGAACATCTGTGTCTCTCGCAGCTCGAAGTTCATCAGATGCTCCTCAAGGGAGCGGTGGAGCTGGACCCCTTAACTCAGAGCGGAGAAGGATTCTATTCCAGGTTCTTCCTGGTAAAAAAGACACTGGAGAAATGGCGCCCTATTTTAGATCTCAGGGAGCTAAACACCTATCTCATTTCCCAATCCTTTCGGATGTTTTAACTCCAGGATATCTTACGTCTCCTCAATCCAGGGGATTTCATGGCCACTCTCGATCTCGAGGATGCGTATTTTCACATACCCATTCACCCAACGCACAGGAGGTTTCTTCAATTTACATAAGCCAAGAGCCACTTTCAATTAAGGGTTTTACCCTTCGGACTTCGCTCTGCCCCAAGGATCTTTACCAAGGTGCTGGCACCGGTGGCAGCTTTCCTACGGAAACATCATTTTAAGGTCTTCCCATACCTGGACGACTGGTTGCTGAAGGCCCCGTCCAGGGAGGCTGCGAGAGAAGCAGTCAACGCATGTACAAACCTATTCCAGAATTTGGGTCTTACTCTCAACTGAGAGAAGTCATCTCTATTCCCATCCAGGATGGCGCGTTTCCTGGGAGCCATCTTGGACACAACTCTCAACAAAGCATTTCCATCCCTAGAAAGGCAGGAAAAACTGAAATCCATGGCACGGTTATTGAGAAAAAGAAAGTGTCTTTCAGTACGCCGTTACAAATCCCTTCTGGGAGTGATCTCTTCATGCGTTCCTCTGATTCGTCACTGCAAGTTGCTTATGCGATCTCTTCAGGAACAGCTAGACAAACAATGTAGGCAAGTTCATGGCTCATTTGACGACAAGGTGATGATTACTGTGGCAATGAAAAGAGCAGCCTTGTGGTGGATGAAGCAAGAAAGCCTTTCCAGAGGTCTATCCTTCGTAAGCAATCCGGCTCATCAAGTGGTAATGACGGATGCTTCACTGGAGGGGTGGGGTGCGGTGCTTAAGGATCTTCATGTCAGCGGGCATTGGTTGCCACAGCACCGTCATTTTCACATCAACCTCCTGGAACTCAGGGCAATCAGGCTGGCACTGCAGGCGTTTTTTGTCCCATGACTGCAGGGGTCAGCGGTTCTCGTCCGCACGGACCTCACTACGTCCATGCACTACATAAACAAGGAAGAGGGTACCAAATCTCTTCCGTTATCTGAAGAGGCCCAGAAGATTTGGGAGTGGGCTATTCTACACGTCATATCACTGCAGGCAGAACATCTACCAGGAGTACTAAACGAAAAGGCGGACAGACTCAGCAGGCTGTCGTCAGTCAGCCACGAATGGGAACCGAATCAGACGATACTGGACGACATTTATCATCGGTGGGGCAAACCCTCAATAGATCTCATTGCCATCCCGATCAACAAAAAATGCCAATTTTACGCAAGAAGGCTTCACCATCGAGGATCATTAGGGAATGCGCTTTCGATAGCTTGGTCAAGAGCATTTTTGTACGCCTTTCCCCCCATTCCGGTGATTCTGAGGCTGCTCAGAAAGATCAAGGCGGAACCATGTAGCTCCTGCTTGGCCGCGGCAGTTCTGGTTCACGGAGCTACACCTTCTTACTCTGGTTCCTCCACTTCCTTTACGGGCGATTCCGGATCTTCTCACGATGTCCCATGGGCAGATTTGGCATCCGGATCCACGTTCTTTACACCTGACAGCATGGCTCCTGAGCAGCGAGAATTCATAAACCTTCCCATCTCAAATGAGATAAGTGAAGTTCTGTCTCAAGCTAGAGCCCCTTCCACTAACAAGACTTACCGTTTGAAATGGAAAAGATTTTGCATTTGGTGCCAGAAGTAGAGAGTGGTCCCTTTCTCTTCTCAGCCTCATTAACTTCTACCTTATCTCTTGTCCTTGGCTAAGGCAGGATTGGCTCATTCATCCATTAAAGTTCACTTGGTAGCAATCTCTCGCTACAGATTCACTTCATCTGGACCTTCTCTCTGGTCATCTAGGATTATTAAGCAGTTTCTCAAGGGCTTATTTCGAGTCTTTCCCCCGGGGAGGCCTCCGTCTCCCACATGGCATTTGAATTTGGTTCTCGCGCAGCTCATGAAAAATCCCTTTGAACCGATTCATCGGGCAGACATGAAATTTCTTTCTTGAAAATTGTCTCTTCTTCTTGCTCTAACATCGGCAATAGGCATTAGGGAATTGCAGGCTCTCACAATACAGGAACCTTTTCTCCAGTTCAAGAGAAATATTGTGATTTTAAGAACGAATCCGAGGTTCATACCAAAAGTGCCTTCAGACTTTCATCTCAATGAACCTGTGATTCTCAAGTCTTTCTTTCCTCACCCTTCCACACCAGCTGAGAGGTCACTCCATTCTCTGGATGTGCAGCGGTGCTTGAAATTTTATTTAGATTGCACCAAAGGGTTTCGTAAATCTTCTCAATTATTCATCGCTTTTGGTGGTCCTCCCAAGGGCCTTCCACTGTCAAAACAGTCAAAACAGAGTATTGCGAGATGGATCTCCAGTGCCATTCTATACTGCCACTCTACAGCGGGTAAGCCGCTGGACAGCAGATCAGAGCACACTCCACAAGATCCGTGGCATCCTCTACAGCTCTCTTCGCAGGAGTACAGTTGTAGATCTGCGACTTGGAGCAGCGCGCACACCTTTACGAAGCATTACTGCTTGGAATCCTTGACACAGGAAAGACCACAGCTGTGGGCCAGGAAGCCCTGAGGAACCTCTTCCACTGATTGGTGAGCTTTCCCTACTATCCCTCCTTCCTATTTCTGCACATTTTGTATTTACTGTTAGTACGGATTGTTATTTCAATATGTGGTTTACTTATTCTACTATAAAGTTAGGGATACTGACATGTCTCTTTATTTATGTTACAAAATGTGCTTTATTGCTTACTGCTAGCTACTCTGATACAAGCTATGGGAATCTATGAAAGTTCCAATACTGGGGCAAGAAAACAAGTTACTTACCTGTAACTTTGGTTCCCCAGTATTGGTAACTTTCATAGATTCCCATGCGCCCACCCTCCTCCCCTGGGAAAGCTCAGCCTTCAGCAGATGTGGCTCTGAGGTTCCTTCAGGAGGGTTCTATGGGTTGAGGCTCTTCTGATTGGCTGATGCTTAGTTTTGGTCTCTTTTGCAAAAAGAGGTGGATATGCTACAAAAGGGAGTGAGGCCTAGGCCTTTTTCTTTCTCTTTTGTACCTAATGCTATGTTATTTTTGTTACTGAGACTCCCATTCCGACGACGGAGAATGATACAAGCTATGGGAATCTATGAAAGTTACCAATACTGGGGAACTAAAGTTACAAGTAAGTAACTTGTTTTCTTAAAAATGTGAGTCTGAGTGTGCAGCTCATATGCTAGATATGTTCGCAAAAAACAATTAAAAATAGGGGAGAATAATGGAGGCATCTAGCAGGGTGGATGGATAGGCAAGGAGGATAAACAAAGAGGAAAAGCAGACAGAGTATTACAAAGAACAAGAGATTCACAGAAGAGATGGGGCAAGAGAGTGTGTGCTTCAGAGTTTTCAAAAAACGTTACAGCATCAAAATACTAGGCAATTTGTTTTGGAGTGAAGAATTGGGAGCAATCTCAGTTGTGCACCAAGGCTGCCCAGGGTGCCATGGTGTCTCTGCTTTAGCTGGGAGGGAGCGCTAAGTCAAGAGGGCCAGTGGGGCCTTCCCCTGATGTGCTTATGTACTCTCAGGAGTCCCCTAGGCTCACTGCTGCATGTCTCCTCGTTCGTTTATTCTCCCTGCTGCAACCCTGCATTTGTTATGTGATTGCAGAAAATGTAACAAATCCCTGGAATTGGAAGACTCCTGAAACCACAGAAAAGGGTAGAGCATTGGGGAGTCATACTTTTTGTAGTTGAATGCTGCATGTATGAGAATTAATTCCATAAAGCTAAAAGGGATCCAGCCAGTGGTTTATCCTGACATGAGTACCTATTACTTGAAAATAATCCAAGCCTGGATATCCATTCTGCCTTGCTGTTAATTTTCTAATGGTGATTGAGATGATAAATGTTTACCAGCTAGTACTGAAAATATAATTTTTTAAAAAGGTTAATGCGCTCATAGTTCATTCAAGCCACCCACTAAGTGCTTGTGGGGAATTGTGACATGTTTAGTACCTGGCTGAAGGTACTTAAATAGGTCAATGGCCTCTTGATTTAGTATCTATAGGTCGCTTGATCAGGATAGCTCTATATTGAGAATTGAACTCTCTGCTCTTTTTGCTACTTGTATTTTCTAGTGCTTCAGTTCCATCAAACCATTTATTTCCTTCTGAATTTGCCTGTGAACTGGCATTCTCCCAGCATTTGGGAAACCTTAGAAAGTTCATAACACCTAAGCATCTATTGTTCAATTTTAAAGGACTAACAAATTCATACTGCCACAGAAAATGCTGCATAAAAGAGAAGTGAAAGGAGCACGAACTTGCCCTCAATCTGAAGTCCTTGAAGAATTCACCTCCTGGTCAGGCTATAGTGGCACCTGTTACTCAGGATGAACGTAATGTTATAGCCTTCTGCTAAATCCTTTCCCTGTGAAAATAATACTGCTGTCCAATGCCTCTAGTCAAGCGAAATGGGAACAGCCAGACTGCAAGAACAAATCCATTAAAGAGTTTGAAGGCAAACCCTGACATTGGTTTGAAAAGCTTAAGGGATTACCATGAGCTCTGTTCATCATTTTCTCCCTAATGGATCACTAGCTCAGATATGAAGTGAACTTACAAAAAGGTGCTGCTTTTTTAGGTACATAGAGTGGTTTGGCTGCAGGCATCTGACATTTTTTATTACATCTTTGCTGAGAAGATCACCCAGGCTGTTAGCTTTTATTGTCTTACTAGCCTCGGTGTGGGTCAAACCGAGTATTGACACACCTCTAATACTAGATGTCACAATATGAATGGGCACCTTTCTAATGTTCGCTTGGGGGTAAAATCAATGAAACTGAGGAGTGGCAAAATGGAGCACAGTTATATTCTCATGAGAAAGGAACCTCTTTATCTCTGGAGATGATTTAAACTGATCTTTAATTTTTTTGTAGCATTTTTATAATGGGCATACTTCTTCCCAGGCCGGAAATAGCTATCTGGTTACTCTGAGTGGCCTTAACCTTTATTGCAGAAATCTGAAGATGACCTCAGATGGAGCACCAAAGCCTGTGAGCTCCTTCTCTTACATTTTACTACAAGCTAGTGGAAACGTACCTTGGTCTGGTTGCTCTCTGTAGTCAATCGTAGATGTCTCTTCTTGTCTTTATCGTTATATGCACCTAAGGTAGGATCTGGCGAATTCTGAATTTCCTGCCACAATATACTTCCCCTTTGCCAGACAGAGAGGCCAAGTGGACAAAGCTAGAAGAACCACCTGCTTATCAAAGGGAAAAGAAGGAATTAATGCCATAGCACAGTCACCTTGCACTAGAGGCATGACTTTGTTTATGTGAGGCAGGAGACGAACAGGAGGATTGAACAAGCGCATCGTCTGATACAAATTAGAAGAAATGGCATTTTAGCTGTATGGACTGCTGCAGGCCAAGAGAAAGGTCACCTCGCTCATTATAGTCATGCAAATCTTTAGGAAAGGAGATGGTTGAAAAAACGCCTCTCCAAATGCATAATATTTTATCATTATAACCGCCATTGCCCAAGCTCACCTAGAACAGGACTTCTAAAAGCAACCACATACCACTTGAAAGTTCATCTTACTGTCTGGATCACAAAAGCAAAAGAAAAAATAGTTTCATCTGTCATGTAACGTCGAGGTTCCAGCTTTGATGTATGCTAAGAAAAGTTTTTTCCACAAATGCAAGCTTGTGATGTTGATTTTTGCATAATGAAGACGTGTGGTCACAATGAAAATTGTTTTTATGTTCTCAGGAAAAGGAGAACAGAGAACACTTGGAGAACTATCGAAGAGCTACTTCTGAAGTTGAAACATGGCAAAGCAAATACCACCAATCTGAAGGGGAGTGCAGCTCCATGCGACTAGAGCTTCTCAATTCCGAGTCTGAGCGTCGCAGGTTGAAGGAGCAAATGGACTCGATGGAGCTAGAAATTGAACAAGTAAGATAAAAACATATATTTGTACTGGCGATGGAATGGAACATGTTTAATGATCTAGTATTGACAGCCGGAAAACAACAGAGCATCCTCCCACCAAACTTTGATTCTTGTGTGCTTTACTGTGATTTTATATGCTTCAGTTATATTGCTGTGCTCCGGGACATCATTCTCAAAGTATACGACTGGGATCGACACACTACATTGTAAATGCAACCAGCTTCAGAAGACCCAAAATTTATATTTATGAAGCAATATTTCATACAATGAATTTCAATTTTCTAAATTCTTTATTAGTAAAACCATACAGAAATCATCTAAGATATATACATACTTTAACAATACGAACAAAGAAAAAAATCGTCAACGAGTAAGAATCACACTTCCTAAGACAAAAAATAAAACCAAAAGTGACAATTATAAGCTTGTTATCGTGTCCGATTACCTCCTCAAAGACTTTGTAAAATTCTAGGGGGATCTGATCAGGCCCAGCTGCTTTGCCAGATGGAAGGCTACTCAGGGCGGCAAGGATCTCTTCGGTGGTCAAAGGAGTTTCCAGCACCTCCCTATCTCCCTCTGCAATTGTTTGTATAGGAATTTCCCTAAAATACGTTTGGATTTCCAAAGGGTCTTTCACCTGTTCTTCACTATATAAGTTGCCATAGAATTGTCTAAATATCTATTGGATCCCTTCTGGCTCGTTAACTATACCTCCCTTTCTGTCCGATATCTCCTTGACCTCCGCGATTGATGTTTTCTGTCTCAGGCGCACCGCTAATGTATGCCCAACCCGTTCACTAAGCTCATAGCATTGCTCCTTTCTTGCCAGAAAAGTTGCAGCTGCCTTGATAGCTATAAGCTCCTGAACTTCAGATTTTGCCAATGTCCGTTTTAGCGTAGCATGATCCAGCGATACACCCAATGCCATTGCAGCATTTACCCCTCCTCAGCATCAGCTACTGCCGGGCATAGTTTTTTTGCTACCAGCCCCTCCTGTTTCTGTCTATGTAGACTAAAGCTCAAGGTCTCAACTCGTATCCCGGCCTTAAATGCGTCCCAAGCAACCTCTGAGCAAGTGCTTCCTCTATTGATGTCCCAGAATGCCCACTATCCATTCCTTCATATGTTGCACATATCCTGGATCTCTCAGCAGCCCTCTCTCAAAAGTCCACATCCGCTCAGGTCTACCCCCTTACAGTATCAGCTGTTAACACTATTGGGTTATGGTTGGAGATAATCTGGGATAGCTTCTCAATCGGAAACCTGGACATCAGCGAGTTAGATACAAAAAACTAATCGAGCCTAGCAACCACCTTATGGGGAGCCGAGAGGTATGTGCTAACTGGGTTGTTGGGCTTCAATCGTGCCCACACATCTGCCAGTGAATTATTCCGAGCCAGATTAAAGATTGCTAGAAAAGTCCTTTTCTTCCGACCCGTATATCGATCCCCAGTCTCCGTCCAGAGCCCCCATCCCGTTTATAATAAAATCTCCACTCATGATGACTGGTGTGAGCCAGAAAGCTAATTCTGATTCTAAAAATTAAAAAATGTCAGGGTCAACCTCGGTCGATCCATATACTGAGCAGATAGTAAACATCTCACCCCTTATCATACACTCCACCAATACCCATCTTCCCCACTGATCTTCCATCTTTCTCTTGACTGTTATATCGCTCCGTCTGGAGAGTATGGCCACACCTCTGGTTTTAGTCCCCTGTTTAGTATTTACGATCAAGTGAAAATCTAGCTGTTCCATTAAGCTCCCTCTTATCCCCTCTATGTGCGTCTCTTGTAAGCATAAGAAATCCAAACGCATTGTTCACAGAATTGCAGAAGCCCGTTTTCTCTGAACCTGGTCATTCAATCCACACACATTAACTGAGGCAATTTGTTAGCTCATTAGTGCACATCAATCATTTGTCCTTTAAGTTTATTTTTGATTTTCCTGCCTTCATATTTGAGTTTCCTCTTGCTTTGTTTTTTTTTTTACTTCATTACACCTCGTGTCCCCCCCATAAACCTCAGATACTGTGCTGTGCTATACCCTACTCTTCCCCCCTCTCCCCAACACTACCCCAAACCCTCAGAGCCCCCCCCTCCCGGACCTCCCCCTCACAGACAAATAGGTCAGTGATGACCTATGTGAGGTAGCTTATACCCATAGCCGAGTCGCATCCCCCCCTGTGTTCCCCTTGGTCCCCCTGAGACATGTTCCTGTACAAACTATGCATCTAGCCATCATGCAATTATGCAACTATATAGTCATTAAGCAGTACAAATATGAGTATCAAAGCTAACTAAAATAGTGATTGCTGCACCTCAGCCTCCCAGTTCCATGAGGCCAAGTCAGGGAATGCCCCTTCAACAGAGATACACAAAGGCCAAAACATCTTCTCCCTCAACCCCTTCTGCCAATCCCAAGAGTCTGATGTTGTTCCTTCTCTGCCGATTCTCGAAATCTTCGAACTTCCACTGAATATCCTCCACCATCTTCTAGGGCGTCTCCTTAAAAGCCTGCCATTTGTTGACCTCATCCTCAAGTCTTCCAGTTCTCTCCTCCACGTGGGCAACCCTGTGATCCATATCATCGTATCATTTATTCGCCTTCCTGAGTGAGCCCTGTAGGTTCTTAGTTGCCTGCTTTGCTCTTCGGCTCTCTAACCTGGCTTCTCCCTGCATCTGCTTTAGCATGGTGTAGACTAAGTCCATTGAGGGGGTCTGCGCTGTGCTGCTCGAATTATTGTGCCCACCATGATCGGGTATTGCCCCATCGTCCTGGTATAGCTGAGTAGTAGCAGAATAATCCCATGCAAGCTTTCTATCCGTGGCGATGTCCATTCTGAGCGGGCTCACTGTGGATTTAGATTTAGATTTTGACCTGCTTTTATGAAAGACGGCCCTATGAGCAGCCAGTGCTCTTTGCACTGATGAGGTCTCTGCTGAATCTGAGCCATCAGTGAAGTCGCCATCGCTAGAGAATGAAGTCTTTGTCATCATTGAGAGAAAAGAAACAGTCCCCTTCAGGTGACCCAGCAAGTGCTTTAGAGTGGCAAGGCCCCTGTCTCTGTTCCACTATTTGCCCTATATCCCCTAAGGTTGCTTTCTCTAAGAGGGGTTCTACAGAGGGAGATAACACCTGACAGCCAAGTTAATTTTTGCCTAGTTCGTTTTTGCTCCCCCTGGCCCCCCTCGTAGCATCCAGACTAAGGCCCAAGTCACTTACGGTTGGCTCCTTATGCACAGTACAGCCTGATTCCATCTCCTGTTCCTCCATCTGATTCTGCTGAACAAACTCATTCGTGTTCTTGTTGTTCAGCTCCACTTTTCTGTCTGGCTGCCCGACTTGAAGCAGCAACACTATCCTCACCGTGTGCGCCTTCACCATTCTTCTGCTGATCGCCCAATCCAGCTCTCGCTGATTCTGCCGATATTGCGGAAAAGGATTCCATCAGGGCAGGCTGCCGGAGGCTACTTTCCCAGGCGTTGCTGCTCCCTTCATGACCCACCTTACCGGTCTTCTGACTCAAGCTGTTGCCGCTATTGCTGCCATTGTCAATATTGCCGCCGGTACCACCGCTCTCTCCCGTTTTCTTTGATAGCGTTCTTCGGGATTGCAGTGGGCCTCCCACAGTCGTAGCCACAGAAGCTCGGGCTGTTGGATCCTTTTGTGCATCCTTCAGGTCCTTCTGTTGCTTGTTCGTTCTTGGCGTCATCCTCTTACCGTGATCCAGTGCCGCTAACTTCACAGATGCTGTCAGTCCCAGGCTTCAGCACCTCCGTGATTTGTAATCAATCACACAGCCGATCAGCAGATCCAGGAGGTAAGGACGATCTAACATTTCATCTTTTCCAGCATTGGGGGGAGGGGGATTTACTGCAACTTCTCACTACGGCCGGTCAGAAGCCATCTTGCCCCAGCTCTTTACCACCACCTTGACAATTTACATACAATGAATTTCATTAGCAATTATTTAAATATTGTATTGTACTGTAATATTTATATCATGCTTACTAACTCTATGTGGGGTGCTTACATGCTTGCCTAGGTGGATAGCATGCTACACCGTGCAGGGTGTATGATGGATAATGTGTTGTCTTTGTTTTGATCTTGCTTGGGAAGTGTTTCTGTGTCATGGATGAGGGCCACCAAGGTGCAGTTATTATGTAATGGGACACATTGCTTAGCTGTGTGATGGATTAAGAAGTGTGAGAGATACGGGCGCAGTTTATGGTTTTCAGTTAGGCGGCAACTTTGAGCAGCCCTACAGATCCCTTCATGATATTTCTTATGTTTATAGGCCACTTAGCTGGTAACTGCACTGGGTTGTCTGTTCTGAGATACTTTGTTTAAAGTTTATGGTACTGACCAGGCATATATTAAAGAGAGAAATTGTGGAGAGATCTGCCTGGATGGACTTTGTTAATACCATCCCATATCTGATTGTCATTGTGAGATGTCAAAAAGGGGTCGTAGTATGTGGTTAGTTGGGACCTGCAGTGGTGGTCTAAAGTAAAATCCTTCATTGGCCAGGTACATGGAAGATCTCTTCAATTATTCAGTGCCTGTTTAATTGGCGATGGGTGGTTTATTTGCTATGAACTGGTTAAGGACTGGGTAATGAACAGGTTTGTCTAATATCTGTCTGCCAATATAAAAACTCAATTAAATGTTGGTATTCTCTTGGACTATGGCATCAAAATTATTATATAGCTTCATATCATGACTTCCTTCGAGTTTATTTATGTCACAGCATACTAAAATATATTTATTTTCAGATCACGTATTCTAGATAATATTTCTAAACTGTACTAGTAATTGTGAATTGACAAAAAACATATCAAAGTTTAGTAATTCATTCAGGAATTGTAATATTGATTCTTACTTAGAATACCCACCCATTTTTGGATGATCACTAGGAACTTGGCTAAAGTACAAGGTCATCATGGCTGCTATTCTTTTGTATAGTTTGAGAGGAAAATTATAAGCACCCAATAATAAGAAGTCAAGCGACAGGGGCAAAAGAAGCGGCAGGGGCAAAAGCTCTTGCGTCAAGTGACCAGACTGCTTAATCTTTGCACCTCATGACTCCTTAAAGCTAACAGCAAATTCTTGCTTACTGCTGTTGACAACTAACTGATGATAGAACAGTCCCTCTCTTTCTCTTTGAGAATTGATCATAGAAAGTAAAAGGAGGCCCCCTTATCTGTCAACTTTGGGACAGGGGAGGTGTATTGTAAAACAAAATTGTCCCATACATTTACCACTAAGTTGGTAAGAAGTGGACTAATGGCATGAGGTTAGTTTTCGTTATTTAGCAATACCAATCACACAGTTGTATATGAAACAGAAAGCTAATTTACAAGACATAGGCCAACCAATATAGTCACTGAACCAACAAAAGATAAACCACTGTGGCACACATTAATTAAATTCAAGTCAAGATGTTAAAAAGAAAGCCAGAAAATTGTTTTTTGGAAAAATATATATACTTTGTGTATTTATTCGAATGTTGACATTTTATCACAGTGATAACAAATCATTTAAAAAATATACATGAAGTATATTGGACATTTCATTAAAAGCATAAAAAATCACAAAGAATAAACAAAACAAACATTGGTTTAAAAGTTCATAAGAACAGGGAATTGAGCCTTGCTTCCTTAACTTACGGACTGTGTAAATTTTTACTGACAACTCCTCTGTGCTTGTTAACATAATTTAAGAATGTTTTATATGTTTTATTTAAATAGGTTTAGAATATGAATTTAGCTGCTGCTGCTCTGTGAATTTTAATATAACGTTTGAGGCATGTGGGCTGCTGAATTCATATCTTCTGCATAGATCGCCGCCTAGTGTTGGGTCCGGATGATTGCACCTTGTTGTCCTGGAACAGTCTTCGAAGTATCACAAGATAGTTGACTCCTCCTCTGGACTACAGTGCGCATGGGCATCTTCTCCATCCTCAGATTGTTTTTTTCTGCCATTGGGTTCGGATGTTAATTCCTCTACTCCAACTTCGGAACCGAAACTAACTTCCTTAAAAGGCCAAGAGGCCTTCGACTTCGATGGTATTGTTCTCGCTTGGTACTTCTTGACTCAACCAAACTTTCCATCTTGATCCAGTCGTCGACACGGGCCTTTGGGCCTTTCGACGCCACGTGGGCCTGCTGTCGATGGAAAGGAGTCCGTTCAAAAGGTGCCCACAATGCCACTCCAAATTCCCGCATACTGACAAACATACAGTATGCAAGAAGTGCTTATCACCGGAGCACAACAAAGAAAATTGCCCAGCTTGTGCCCAATTCCGTTAGAAGAAGACCATCCGGATTCGACGGGCCTCTAGGCAAGAGATGCAGCGACCGGCACCGGACGACATCTTCAATGACGACCACGACCTACCGGAAGCGGCGGACTCGGATCTAGAGATCGTCACCGTTGAGGACCAGTCGGACTCCGACGACGAGATCCCACTGGGGCAAACCGTGAGTACAAAGCCCCCAACGTCGCTTACCCCGAAACCAAAGGCTCCGGTCGAAGCATCGCCTAAAGGCCTTAGCCGAGATCGACAAGTCCCTTCAGAAGCCCGCCTTCTGGCTCGGCTCTGAAGCCAAAAACAAAGCCTTCCGATAGCCCAGGTCCAAGTAACGTTCTCCCCAAGAGGGTCGTCGAACCGAAGAAGGCCGTAGAGCCAAAGGTCGTCGAACCGAAGAAAGGCGTCGATCCAAAAGTCATCGAACCGAAGAAGTTGGTCGAACCAAAGAAGGTCACCCACACAAAAAGTTTACTGAGTCTAAGGCCATCGAACTGCAGAAAAACCTCGAACCAAAGCTGGTCGTCGATCCAAAAGGAACACACAACCCAAAGAAGGCCGTCGATCCTAAAAAGAGTGGAGATCGCACCACAAAACCCGTCGAACCGAAAAAAGTCTTCGAGTCGACAAAAAACACGGAGCCAAAGAAAACGGTCGAGCACAAGAAGCGTATCGAACCAAAAGCTCAAGTCGATCCAAAACAGGGCGTCGAGCCAAAAAAGACGGCTAAACCAAAAGACGTCGAACCGAAAAAGGTTACCAACCCCAAACCAACGGTCGAGCTGAAAAAGACTCCACAACCGAAGGCCCTCGAGCCAAAAAGTCATAAGCCTAAAACAACTGCGCCAAAGATACGGACAGTGGAAGAAGAACTCTTCCATCCCGATCCGGAATCAGAGGAACAATCTAAACTGTATATAAACCCTGAGACTGGCAAAGTTACAATTTATTACCGGAAGAAGAGGCCATTGGACACATACACTCCTCCCCCTATTCCTCCAAAGAAAATGGACTTCGGGACTTCTCCCTCTAGGCCCTTTACTCCTCCTCCTTTCTATCCGAATATGCCTTTTTTGCCCTACTCCCCTACACATTCTGATTATAATGATGAGGATAACATGGGGGAAGATCCTCAAGATGACTTTAACGAACCAGAGGATCCAAATCCACAAGACGCCACATGGGAGGATCACAATGATCCATACGACACACAACCCATCCCTGATACCTCCCCATACCCTACAAAGCCGTCACCTACAGACGACACCATTGTGCTTAACCAACTGCTAGATAGAGCAGCAAAATACCACAATGTCGACATGCACACTGACCCAATAGAAGAAGATTTTCTATTCGACACTTTTCCTACCTCTGAGAAAAATGTCAGGACACTTCCAATGCTAAAAGGGGTACTAAAACACGCGCCAGACATATTCAAAGATCCAGCCAGAGCACGTGTACTCAATCCCAGGATTGAAAAGAAATATAAAGCGGCTCCTACAGACCCTGCTTATATTAAAGGCCAGTTGCCCCTAGACTCATTGGTAGTAGCAAACGCTCGCAAAAGGGCAAACTCGCAAACCACAGGAGATGCTCCACCTCCTGATAAGGAGTCTAAGATATTAGAAGCCTCAGGCAAGAGAGTGGCCTCCCAGGCTTCTAAATCATGTAGAATAGCAAACACACAGGCTCTACTAGCTCGCTACGATCGAGCACACTATGACCAGCTTGAGGGTTTAATGCAACACCTGCCAGAACCTTACAAAGCTCAGGCTAATGACCTCATTCAAGAAGGCAAATTTATTACCAATGTCTCCATTAAATGTGCGCTTAACGCAGCCGACACAGCAGCCAGGTCCATTAATACTAGCGTATTACTAGGCAGACACGCGTGGCTACGCATCTCTGGTTTTAAGAATGAGGTGCAATCCACTATCCTCAACCAACCAGTTAATCAGGACTTCCTGTTTGGCCCTGCAGTAGACACCATTTTAGATAAAATGAAAAAAGATATCGAAACTGCTAAATCTATGGGCACACTACAGTTTCAACAACACAGAGGTTCCTTTTGTCGCTCCTCCTACAGAGGCACCGCACGAGGCAACACTTCACAGAATTCCTCTACATATAAAGGCAACACCCAAGGTTCCTTTAACAAAAACTCTAACAGGGGAGGTTATAGGGGCAATAACAACAAGGGCAGAGGATGTGGGGGAAATAACACCAGAGCCTCCACTGCCACCGAACAGTGACTTCATCACACTCCCTCCAGACCATCTCACACCAGTCGGAGGCAGAGTCAAACAATTCCTACCAGTCTGGAACGCAATTACCACAGACAAGTGGGTGAGACAAATTATCCAGTATGGTTATTGCCTGGAACTCACTTCTACTCCACCCAACATACCACCCAAACACCGTCCTATGTCCAAAGAACACATCACCCTGTTACAACAAGAGGGAAAATCCATGCTAGAAAAGGGGGCCATAGAGCCAATCCCTATTCAACACCAAGGGACAGGAGTATACTCGCTATACTTTCTTATTCCCAAAAAGGACGGGTCCCTCAGACCAATATTGGACCTCAGACCGCTGAACAAATACATACTTTCGGAGCACTTCCACATGATCACTCTACAACAAGTACTCCCTTTACTCCAGCAAGGCAACTACCTAGCTACATTAGACCTCAAGGATGCATATTTTCACATACCTATACATCCAGCTCACAGGAAATACCTCAGGTTGACAATAGAAGGTCAACATTTTCAGTTCAAGGTTCTCCCCTTCGGGGTAACCACAGCTCAAAGAGTATTCACAAAATGTCTAGCGGTAGTAGCTGCACACCTCAGAAGGCAACACATCCACGTTTTTCCATACCTGGACGATTGGCTCATAAAAGCAAACTCGTACGCGCAGTGTGGAATCCATACATCTCAGACACTCCAGCTGCTACACAGCCTGGGTTTTTCCATAAACTACCCAAAATCGCATCTACAGCCCTCCCACATACAGCAATATCTGGGAGCTACAATAGACACCTCAGTAGCAAAGGCATACCCAAATTCAGTCAAGATAGCCAACATGCAGACTCACATTCAAAGGTTTCAGCCACAACACTCCTTGCCAGCTCGAGTGTTCATGCAGTTCATCGGCATAATGGCCTCCTTTATATTCATTGTCCCTCATGTCCGACTTCAAATGCGTCCACTGCAAGAATGCTTAGCACGGCAGTGGAGCCAAGCTCAAGGACAACTGAAGGACCTAGTGTTGGTAGGCAGTCACGCTTACAACTCTGCAGTGGTGGAACCCACAAAACCTTTCCAAGGGTTCCACAACTAGTACTAACAGCGGACACATCACTGACAGGCTGGGGAGCCCACTTACTTCAATACACAGTCCAAGGGCTCTGGACAATCGAACAAAAGAAACTGCATATCAATCAACTAGAGTTACTAGCAATATTTCTAGCACTGAAAGCATTCCAGAAATACCTGTACAACAAGGCCGTGTTGATCCGGACGGACAACATGACAGCCATGTACTACATCCAGAAACAAGGAGGAACACACTCTCCACAGCTGTCCCACTTAGCACAGAGCATATGGAGGTGGACAATTCCAAGAAATATTTTTCTCCTAGCAGAACACCTGCCAGGGAAAGACAATCAAGTAGCAGATCTGCTAAGCAGACACAGCCAACAGCTACACGAATGGGAGATTCACCCCCGAGTTCTCCAACCATTCTTCCAGAAATTGGGGCAACCAGTCATAGATCTGTTTGCCTCTAACAAAAACTCAAAATGCCAGTACTTTGTGGTAAATAATTAATTACCCTGTCGGAATTTCTATACATTAATAAGGATTGCTCATAAAATGAGAGGCAGAGTCCGTGTCGTCCGATTCAAAGGGGCTTTAATGCAATAGCTCGAGCTACTGGAGAATCGGGTTCCATCACCACTAAGGTTCAGGAAGGATCGTCATCTAAATTCTTTATTCACATAACACATTATATATAGTTAAAACATACATTGGATTGAATAGAGAAGGCGGAGCAAGTGAAAGAGAGAGATAAGAACACATGGGCGTGAAAGAAGGCGTGTAAGGAGGCGTACATGTGGGTGCTCACTTGATGAGTCATAAGTGTGTCATAGGTGGGTTGATGCATAGAGGGGGTCTGTATGGTCAGCAGGAACCTTTACCCTACTTGTGCGCGCAAAACTGGTCATGACGTGAAATTAACGTGTAACTGGGGAATGCTGGGAGGAGCTGACTTTAGCACTAGTAGAGGAGTCTGGGATGTCAGAACGACCTGCACCTTTGGCATATCTGATATCTTGTGTTTGGAGGATGTAACGTCTGAAGTAAAGGTCGCTCGAGCAAAGGCTGCTCATCACTAAATGCTAGTGTGTGCATATATTTCTTCGTGCATTGCGTGGGGGCCATGGGCCTTCTATGGAAACGGGTTCAGTAAATCACTTAAATGGAGACAGGAAGGCTAGGCCCTATCTTCAGCAGGCGGAATATGTTTACCTCTTTCACTAGACTGGAATGTGTTTCTGTGGGGCTGAGCAGATAACTGTAGGCAAAATACTGTCTTTGGCAGGCCAGGCTGGGCACCTCTCGGCTGAGCAGGAAGTAAGGGAGAGGTCAGGGATACATAACTAAACTGCAGCTTTCAGAGTCAGAGGAGGCTCGGAGCCTGAATTCGGGTCCTGGCTCGACTGTGCCACAAAAACGTGTGCATCTCGACTTTTAAACGTGTACCATGTAAATGCATTGGCAACATAGGCCTCAGTGCAGAATTAACGTTTCATTCATGGAAGGCCTAATAACTGACATGCTAACATTGGACGGAAATGCAGAGGCATTATTATTACAGTCATGAGAAGGGAATTACATGATGACATGGACATACATGGGGCATAGGTACATAGATAGGGTGCGAGTGGGGGACACACTGGCCATGTAAAATTTCTATTTCCTCATTCCCACATCCGTTGTCACAGGGCAATGCGATATGGATGAACTGGTCAGGCAGATTTGCGTACGCTTTTCCACCAGCCCCACTGATTCCGCTAGTGGCACGCAAATTACGTCAGCAGTCACTCACAATGATCCTGGTTGCTCCCACATGGGCAAGACAGCCATGGTACACAACGTTCCTGGAACTTTCAGTAGTTCCCCATCAAAAACTGCACCTCTCGCCACATTTTTTAACTCAGAACCATGGAGAAATAGAGCACCCAGATCCCAATCAGATGAACCTAGTGATCTGGCCCCTGAAGTCTTAGAGTTCGGATACCTTAACTTACCTCCTGATTGCATGAACATTATCAAGGAGGCAAGAAGGCCAACTACTAGAACATGCTATGCAGCTAAATGGAAAATATTTGTAATCTATTGCAACAATAACCAAATCAATCCATTAGATGCTTCCATCCAAAACATCTGTTACCTCTAGCATCTTCAAAGATGCAATCTAGCATACTCTTCTATAAGGCTACATCTTGCTGCTGTAGCAGCATATCTCCAAAACAGGCAACACCTTTCCCTATTTAGGGTACCACCAATCAAGGCTTTTATGGAGGGTCTTAAAAGGATAATTCCTCCAAAGCATCCACCTTCACCAGTCTGGAACTTAAATTTGGTACTTACCAGACTTATGGGACCTCCTTTCGAACCACTCCACTCATGTGAATTGCAATTCCTAACATTGGCATTCTTGATTGCCATCACCTCCCTCAGGAGAGTAAGTGAGCTTCAGGCACTAACAATTCAAGAACCTTTCATGCAAGTACATGCAAATAGGGAATTACTTAGGACCAACCCTACGTTTATCCCTAAAGTCATATCCACTTTCCATATCAATCAATCAATAGAACTGCCAGTTTTCATTCAAAACCCACAGTCAGTAGCCGAAAGAGCCCTGCACACACTAGATGTAAAAAGAGCTCTGTTATATTATGTTGACAGGACTAAATCATTTCGAAAAACAAAGCAACTGTTTGTTGCCTTTTCACCGCAACATAAAGGTAACCCCATCTCAAAATCAGGAATAGCCGGATGGATAGTGAAATGCATTCAGATATGCTATCAAAAAGCTAAACGCACTCTAACAGTTCCCCCAAGAGCACACTCTACGCGTAAAATGGGGGCATCCATGGCTTTCTTAGGGAATATTCCCCTTGAAGACATATGTAGGGCAGCAACATGGTCTACCATATACACTTTCACTAAACACTATTGTGTAGACAATAGCAAGCAGCAAGCTGCTGTAGGCCGAGCTGTCCTTAAAACTCTTTTTCATACTGCTGCAGCTGATACAGGTGACCACCGCTAGAGGAGACACTGCTATACAGTCTATGCACAAGATATAAATTCAGCAGCCCACATGCCTCGAACGGAATATGCTACTTACCAGTATGCATCTGTTCTTGGCATGTAGGGCTGCTGACATTCATATCACCCACCCTCCTTCTCGGTGCCTGTTGCAGCTGCAGTATTCTCTCTTGCAATATTCTCTTTTGCATGGCCATTTCTTACTTTGCTGTACTCCATCTCTGAATGGCGAAAAACAATCTGAGGATGGAGAAGATGCCCATTCGCACTGTAGTCCAGGGGAGGAGTCACCTATCTCGTGATACTTCGAAGACTCTTCCAGGACAACAAGGTGCAATCATCCGGACCCAACACTAGGCGGCGATCTATGCACAAAATATGAATGTCAGCAGCCCTACATGCCAAGAACAGATGCATACTGGTAAGTAGCATATTCCTTATGAAAGTCCTATATGTTTTATTTACTTGGTTCTAGAAACATGAATTTTGCTGCTATTACGTTTTTCGCATGGAAATTGTAAAGGTTTTAATTAACCAAACAATACATTTTACCTTACCAATAATAAGAAGTCAATGTCTTACAAAAACGGGGACAAGTTTGCACCACTAACATACGCCTGAAGTAAAAAAAGAATGTGTTTTCCCTTCTGAGCAGTTTGAGGGCTGCCATTGTAGCCAAGTTTTCACATGAACGCAATCTTACATGGATATGCGGGTAAGAGGGGGAACCATGATTTCTATTTTTTTCATACTAGATGGCGAATGATGAGACTGAATAACTTATGCAAGTCCATAAAGATAAAATGGATCGGGACTGTTCCTCTGATGCATTGCTACAGAGGAGGATGAGCGTCAGCACATTGTGCTTCATGGCCATCGCTTTTCGGAATGTCTTTTGAATCACAATTACTGTTTCATTAACACTGACCCAGTGAAAAAGATCTCCAAGAGTGTCTCAAAAACATTTTTGACGGGTGCAAATAATTGTAAGAAGGTGATAAACACTGGGTAGAGGTGAATCTCTTTATAAAAATGGAGACTAGTTGTGTATTGTATCACCTAATTTTTATAGTCCTTACTACCCCTATGTGGGTCAATAAAGCGTTTACCTACATGTGTACCAAGCTACGCCATGTAGGGTGTATGGATGGAACGGTGATCTCTTTGTTTTGTGATCCTATATGGGAAGTTTTTCTGCGTTGTGAGTGGAGACCACTGAGGTGCAGTTATCGTGTTATAGGACACAGCATGTAGCAGTGTGGTGGATGATGAGGTGTGAAAGACAGATCTGCAGTTCTATGGTTTTCGTGTACTGGCTGCTATGAACATTTCTGGTGGTCCTTTTATTGAATTTCTTATGATTATAGTCCACTTAGCGGGTAACTGCACCTAGTTGTCCAATCAGATTTTGTGTATTGTTGTCGTCCTGAGCTGGTTTGGTTGAAGGGAGAGATCTGCTGGGATGGGCATTTTTGCTATCATCCCACCTATGTCTGAGTGTCACTGTAAGACGTAATGGAATGGTGAGAGTGTATAGATATTTGGGATCTGCAGTGGTAGACTGGATCAAAGTTCTCTGAATTGTTGAGCAGTGTGTGACAGATCTGTTCATCTATTCCATGTCTGTTCATTTGGTAATGCCTGTTTATTTTGGCTGTGCAATGCTGGTGATGACAAGGCTCTTAGCAGATATTTTTTATGTGAATGTGGGAGGTGTAAGTAACAATTCGCTAATGAACACTAGGTATTATGGTCTTAGTAATATGGGCCATCAGTGTTACAAATGAAATTACTCTACTATATAATGCCCCAGTGAACCATAGGTCAGCCTTTCTGAGCTTATCTGCATATCGAAAGCCGTTTGTTGTTTGGGTTGTTACCAATCTGTGGGTTGTAAACTGAAGATTAAGCTTGATGGTGCAACTGTCTTTCTAGGCCATATAGCCGGGATGTGGGGTGGTGTAGCTATCTTGTAAATAGCCAAGTGTTTTACTGTCATCTGAAATACATTTATTCCTGGATGCTTTTAATGCTGGCTGGTAGTGAGTTCAAGAGCTTGGCGGCTCGTATGAGAAAGCAGAGCCTATTATGAATTTCTTATGGTAAGATGGTATGATGGTAAGTGGTGCAAGCCTGGAGCACAGAGTTTTGTTTTGATTAAATGTATCCTTTCAATATAGCGATCCTTTTCCTTGGTCGTCTCCATGAACAATAAAGACTTAAACATTGCTTTAAACATTGCCCTTCTATCTATAGGTAGCCAGTGGAACAATTACAGAACTGGAGTCATGCGTTCTCTTGGGTGAAGGTGGAAAAGAAGCCTTCTCGACAGCATTTTGGATAAGTTGTATTTTGCGTATGATGAATTCAGGCGAGCCAAGTGAAAGTGATAACACTCAATATCATTAGAGAGGAGAATTCTAGCAGCAGTTGTATAGTTTGATAAACAAATAACAGCCCTCAGTGAATTTAAGGTAGAGCATTTAAAACAAATTGTTAAACCTTGATTAGGTCTACCACGAGAGCCTTTGATAGCAGGAAATTAAAACACAAGTATGTTAGATAAATTAGGTGAGTCAATCCTCCAGGTCCCTTGAAACAGAATAACAACATAGCTGCTTGTAAAATCGATAAACCTATTACATTTTAGGTGCTTACTTATTCCTGCAATGTTCCAGGAAGGTATTGTGCATGCTCCTGAAGTCTTGTCTTAAGAAATTATTTATAGCTGTAGTGCGCAAATACTTTACCACTTTGGCCCAATTAGGGAAGCCAATGGTGTCTGTTTGAGGGAAATCATCATTTTAATTGGGAATATAATGTTCTAGTGCAGATGTAGATATTATGGGAGATGACAGAGGGACAAACCACAAAAAAGGTGTTATGTTATGTTATCCAGGGTTTTATAAAGCACACAGATACTCTACTGAGTGTCCCGGTGCTGTGTGAGTATGACTGAACTAGACAGGAAGAAAACCAAGTGTACCGTGGGCAAAGTATTACGTTATTGCTGAAACAGCCATGTTTTCAGGGCTTTTCTGAAAGGAAGCAGATCGTGGCGGAGTCTCATAGCAAGTGGAAGATCATTCCATAGCTTAGCCGCTTTCAGCCGAAAAGAGTGGCCTCCGATTCGAGAGTATTTCACCACCGAAGTGCATGCTAAAGCCAATGCAACAGAGCGAAGAGAGCACTGAGGATGATAAAATTGCACTCTCTTCCTCAGGTAAGGGGCACCGTACCCATGTAAAGCCTTAAAAACCAGCACCAGGGCCTTGAACTGTATCTGCTTCCGAACCGGAAGCCAGTAGAGAGACTTCAGATGAGCAGACATTCGGGTCCTGGGGCCAAGAGAAAGATTAGCTCTGGCCGCCACGTTTTGCACTTCTTGGAGGCGGGTGAGTAAATACTCTGGAAGACCCAGATAAAGAATGTTAACGTAGTCCAGCCTAGATCCGATCAAGGCCTGGACCACAATTTTTCTGCAGGGGATCGAGAGCAAAGGAAGAAACTGTTTAATCATTTTCAAAAACCCAAAGCACTGGCCAGCCACCGTCTGGACCTGTAGCTTCATACTCAGAGAGTCATCGCTTTTTATGCCAAGGTTTTTTACAGGCGATACTGGATTAGCTGGAGGGTGCATGTCCTGCAGCCACCAGTTGCGCCATAAGTTGGTAGAAGGGCAGCCAAAGAACATGATCTCCGACTTGTCGGAATTACATTCAACTGGAGCCAGGAGAACATCGCCGACAGGTAGGCCATAATAGCTTCCCCCTTAAACTCCGAAACTTTGTCGCATGTAAAAAGGAGTTGGGTGTCATCAGCATACAACACTATTTTCGCTCCATGCGACTCAACAAGACAGGCCAATGGGGACATGTACAAATTGAATAGAGTTGGGCTAAGCACCGAGCCCTGGGGTACGCCAACCTCCAAAGGAGGAATTAGGGCGGAAAAAGGAGGAGCCCACACAGTTTGTTGGCGCCCAGACAAAAAAGAAGCAAACCATTTAAGAACCATTCCTCTAAAGCCGGCCTCCTGGAGTGTCTTTAGGAGTCGACCTTGAGGGACGGTGTCAAAGGCTGATGAGAGATCTAAAAATATCAGCATAGCCTTGCCACCTTTATCCAAGACGTCCTTAATGCATTCTGAAATTTCCAGAAGCGCTGTTTCGGTGCTGAAATTAGGGCATAAACCAGATTGCCTCTGATGCTGGATGTTATTCGTCTCCAAAAAGGCAGAAGCCACTGAGTGAACATATTTTTCCAGTTCTTTGGGAAAAAAAGGCAGAAGGGAAATTGGCCTATAATTAGCGGGAAGCTCTGGATCCAAATGAGATTTTTTTAGAAGGGGAAGGATAAGAGCTTCTTTCCACTTTTCAGGAACCAGCCCCTGCTGCAGGGATGTATTCAAAATAGAGTTCACATAAGAATTAATGGAGGGAGCTATTAATGCCAAAGTAGACGCAGGGCAAGGGTCAGAAGGGGCCCCTGATTTTAGGCTCTTCAAAATGCCCAATGAAGTTTCCAATGTCAAATGAGGAAGCTCAAAGGTACAAGGACCGCTCTCTGGAGGGTCAGGGTGAGAGGGCACGTTATCCTGGATATTAGCCTCAAGGGAGCTAGGAAAAGTGTCCTGGATCTTTCTAATTTTATCAGCAAAAAATAGAGCAATCTGATCCACCCATAGAGATGAAGGGGAGAAAGACCTAGTTACGGCATTCGGGATGCAAATTCCTTTACTATTTTAAAAATCTCTTCTTTTTGTATTCCCAGCAGCTTCTATTCTAAATGAAAAAAAAAAATTTCTCTTTGAGGATAAGTTTGTGGTGCATTTTAAGTGCTTGTTTATAGGCAGTCTTCTCAAGACTCTCAAAATGTTTCCGCCACACTCACTCGAGTCTTTTGCAGGTCCTCCTACTTTCTTTAAGAGCAGGCGTGAACCAGGTAGCCGAGGCTCGAGAGGTCAAGGCAGAGCGGGAAGATGGCGGGGCGAGCTCTGCTTCCCGAAGCAGCATCCAATTGTCCAGGACTGTAACATCGTCTTCCACATTACCACTCAAAATGAGTAGATGGGAGCTGAGGGCCACCATTACCGCTTCGGGTGTAATGCGACGGTAAGGTCTAAAACTGCCCATACAAGGCTTACTCTGAGTATTAAAGGGTGCGGTCTCACGATGCACTCTAAACTCTAAAAGAAAGTGGTAAGACCACACCAGAGGCTGGGGAGGAGACATCTAAGTCCCATGTGGAAAAGACCTGGTCAACAGTATGGCCCTTTTTGTGAGTTGGAGTCAGGAAGGAAGGATTCAAGTTAAAGATATTCAGCGCCTACGTTAAACTAGTAGCCTCAGGGTCGTTGATAGTATCCATATGGACTTTAAAGTCCAGAGACCTTATTCAAAAAGTTACATCACACTTGTAGGTCAAAAGACATAATCCAATTCCAGTCATTCTGGTTACAGAGGTGTGCAGATCAGGTAAGTGCTTCGCAGGTCAGACTTCGCATTCAGTCTTCATTCATAGGTCTCCATTGCTCCTTGTAGAAGGCTGAAGAAAAATCAAACAACATAGAAAATGTGATTAGTTAATGTACTTCTTTTATATGCCTGCCTCCCTCTTCATTGGTAGGTTCCCCTCACAGCCTACACCCCGCCGTGGGCACTAAGGCTTTCAAATTTGCTAGTCTTGCTGGAGAACATCAAAAAACTTGCTACCTTTCCCTCCCAAAGTGGATGCCGGGGCTCTTTCTTCTAATGAGCTTAGCTCCATCATGGCTGTTTTTCTCTAGGTCTCTGCTGGTACCTTCTTTTTTCCCCTGACTATGTTTTAGGCCAGTTGTGGCAAGCAGAGAAGAGAGGCCAAGATTAGGAGCAATGTTGGGAGGATGGTTCTCCCGGGGGTAGAAGGTTTGGTACTTGTGGGCCTGGTGCTTAAGGGAATGTCTTTAAGTCCAGAGATGGATGGAGGACCAGATGTGGGGGGGGGCTATTGTGTTTGGGTTCCAGGTGCTGGCCAACATGTGTACATCACATGGGTGTTGGACTCCGAAGCAGAAGGCTGAGCATTGAATGCAGTCTGGTGGGCTGTTTCTGTGAGAAGTGGACAGGGAATGCAGTAGGATGGGCAGATGGGTTGCATGCTACTCTACAGTGGGTGTCACCTGTTAGCTTAATAAACACTAGGAAGAAAGAGAATGCAATCTTTTTGGGAAAGCATCTTCCTAGTGCAGGACCATTTGCCTTGCTATATTTAGCACAGTAAATTGTTATTATATTGAGGGTCTTCGCTTTCCTTTTCTTAGGGAATTTGCTGCTCAGCACTGGGCTTTTCTGTGACAGACATTGTTTACCAATGTTAAAGTCCTGTCCCAGAACTCCAATCTTCTCCCTATATTGCCATGTGAGTACTTAACTGGTGAAACCAAAACCAAATCACTGTTTTCTTTTTTCTTAGTTGTATAACTGAAAGCATATTTATAGATTCTGGCTACAAATATTAAACTGGTCTCAGTCCAAGGTAACAAGGGAGTGAAAACAGTATAAACATAATTCAGTGATGACATCTCTTGATTTAGGCAACTTGATGAGTGAACTTACTATGTTCAAGGTGATGAGTACTTGTAGTTACAGTACAGATAATTGCCAGCATTAGCAACAAACATGCAGGCATTAGCTGATAAATCAGCAGTTTTGGATACTTGAGGTCAGATGCCAGGAGGTTCAACAACTGGTTTCTTGAAATATTCATTTATTGCATTACTTTTTATATGTCAGGTAAAGAATCTCTTTATCTGTTAGCCCAGTAGCACCTGCTAGTCTTTTAAGGTTTCATCAGCTCTCAGTAAAAAGCAAAGCAAGCTGGCCAAGAGTGAACCTTAGATCTTTTGTGGTGTTTCATCTAAATTTCCTTTTTTCCCAAATCGTGCTCATCCTAATTTTTTACAGTAAGTTGATGGCTTAATTCTAACTTGGTGTCAACAGTGGGATCAACTGCAGCACTAAACACAGTTGTGGGGTTCTTAGTGGCATTTAAATTTGAAAAAGTAGATTACTCTTACTGGTGTGTGAAGTGGAATATTTCCATTATTCAAAAGAACTTTAGAGACCTAATGCATATGTACATTTAGAGGCTTATTTTGTGTTTCGCAGATGTGTACTATGTCACAAATGAGATTATTATTGCACCACCTTACTGCAAATGCAAATGCATTAGGATATAATGCACTTGCAATAAACTGTATGGCATATCTTTCACGTCGTTAGTACCCGTCCGTGCAACTCTATATCAGACCTTTATTCTCTTCCTCATCTTTTGTAAATGTTTTCTTTCCAGAGAGGATGGCAGCTCTAAATGCCTTTAGTTTCCTCCTTTTCATTAAAAAAGTTTGCCTCCTAGAGAGGACTTAGGAGTACTATTGATCAGCACGTGTTGTTCCAGTTCATTGGCGAAATTGATGTAACTTTTTTGATTGCCACAAGACTGTTTTGTTCCTTTTATAGCTGTGGTCTTTGGCTTTAATAAACTTCTATTAATGAAGATAGAAAAAAATGTAAAGCCTCCAGTGGGAATAGGTGGCCTGGTCATCCTTTCTTTTAAGGTGAATTTCAGGTGGTACAGAAGAATCAGACAAGGTAGCAACTATTTCTTCATTGAAAGTTAGCAAAACCTTGGGCTCCACAGTTCAGGCAGGATTAACCAATAAGTGCTTTGAGGCATCTCGCTTCATTGCAGAATATTACATGTGCATTTACAGTACACTTGATTGCGTCATCTAGTTTTAACAGGGGGATTATATTAATGTCTCCCCCTTCAGCTGGTGGAGTTATTAAGGATCATTCTAACAGTATTTGCTGCTGAATCACAAATGTATCTGGAGAATTGAGTGCATTGTTTACAAACTCAAAGTTAAAAGACAAAGGGATTGAAATTGGCAGATTGATAGTCTCTATTTTTATTGAATCATAAAATATAAATAGACAAGCAATTTAATCAGCTCTACGGTGAGCGAATTAGGATATCTCTAGAGCTCATGGGATGTTATTATTATAGTTTAATACAAAGCTCCATTCATCCAAATCTTTTTGTAGTTTTCAGCCAATAATTTGTATAGGCTTTTTACAGCATGATTCGGATTTCGGGAAGGTAGGAATCAAGTCTATAAGTATTACTTCTTTTCAGATGATGTTCAAACCGTAATAGTAGCCCTGAATTGGTTTGTCCAAGATAGTTGAGATATCGGGCAGCACAAAGAAGTAGACACTCTTCTATCCCAGCAGATATGTAGCGATCATCCAACAGATGTTGTTGTCCTATCTACTTGTCTCAATATGAAGGTGGAATGTTCAAAACAAGAGGCTACTGTGTGGGCTACGGACATGGATGACAGAAGTTTAATTCTTATGTTTGCATATAATTTTGAGTCTGGACTTTGTTGGGAAAAGGCCGTTTTAATCATTTGTTTCATTGATGTTGGTTATTGTTCTTGTATTTTTCTTTATGCGTCTTCATATACAAATTGGCAGAGCTTTAGTAAATGGGTCTATGTGAGGTGGCATGGGCATGTGGTCTTAATTGACTGTATAATATCCATGTCAAATTGAACATATTTTTACTTACCTGAGCCACAGTGCCATTACATAGCAGTAATATTTGGATTTTATCTGAACAGTGCTGATTTTATAAATGTTTTTGAAGTAATGCTTATCTTAACTAAAGTGTGCAGCATTCAAGTAGTAGTTTTATGTATTCACAATTGTTTTTCTTGTTTTAGCATCTTTCAACAGAAATATCCTACAAGGCTCAGGTATCCTGCTTAAACAAGTCAACTGCAAAGGTTGAAGAAGAACTGCAAAAGTTAAAGTCTGAGAAAGCCTCTCTCCTCAATGAACTTAATTCAACGCGGGAGCTCTGCATAAAACTGGACTCCAGCAAAGAAGTGGTAAATCGTCAACTAACCTCAAAAGCACAGGATAAGGAAAGGGTATGTCAAAGGGTAGCAGTTGACATGAGAAGTAAATTTAAGAGGGCCGTCTTCATCTTTCTATCTGATGAATTAAGCCCATGCAGGAGGATGCAATTTTAATAATGATCTTATGCTATTCTACAACTGAAGCCAACTGTAGTTAAACACCATATGTTTTGACTTGTAATACTGTATTGTAGCTATAAAAGAACGAACTGATGGACAAAAACCCATAGTTAGGTGTTTTTGTTAATAAATGTTTAGAGGTCATCCAGGCACACAGTCTGCTGTAAGGAAGTCTCACAGCTGCTAGTAACATAACTCTTAGTCAAACACAAGTCTCTCAGTTTCATTCTCCTTGAGCTGAATGGTACTGACATTGACCCATTCTTAAATAGAGGCAAAACAGTTTTGGGGTTAAGAAAAGAATCGCTGTCCTTTGTGATCTTACCATATATCTAGATATTGTCATCATAAAAACATATGCCAAAGTCAAACAATTTTAGAAGTGAGAAAAGCGGAGACACCACAAGCATGCTAGCTAGCCCAGAAGGCAAAGATGGAGTTTAACTCTGAAATGTAATGGAAAGAAAGGCTTGGAACCAAGCATTTGGATGAAAAGAGGCACTGGTTGTTGAAGAAGGACTGTCCGGGTAAAAGAATGTGAACAATGTTGAAATAATCTCTAAGGTCAAGGAGTTCTAACTGTTCTTATTGACCACATTTAATAATACCAGTAGCACAATCTCACAATCCCAGTATAACTGTCTCTGTTCCTTGGTGAGGTCTGAAACCAGACCTCTATGTGGATTGCCTGAGATCTTCCGACACGTTCCACCACAACATATGGATGAGTGGCTACCCATCAACCAGTCTTTGCAATGTAAGTAGTCCTAAACCACCTCTCTCTTCTGCATTCACGCTATCTAAAAACAAGTATCGAGTGATTACAAACATATTACCAAAAAAAACAAGTAAAGCCATTCAAATCAAAATAGGTGTTTATGTAAAACTGTTTCCATTATTGAAGTAATTTAGTGTACTCCATTCTTTGTCTGGCAAGAGATACACACAACATTTTATACAGTCGAAAAGATGCCAATGCAGCCTTCCTACCCACTGCTTTGCCTCCAAGGCACCTGTAGTGGATTAGCATACCTCATGTATCTTCATGACTTACTCGCACCAAAGCATTACTCCCATTTTTGACTGTGTGCTCCTCTGTTAGGTTAGGGATAAGGCTGTTTTGGGGCTTTTCCAGACCTGTGTCTCTCCCTACATTTTCTGCCCCATATTTTCTGTAAATAGTATATATCGAATTGGGGTCTCCAGTTGTCCTTCACCCCATAGGATTTATAAAAGTAGGAATCTTATGCATTTCGACTGAAGGGGACTGAGACATAAGCGTGCATGCAGGTTATGTTTTGTCCTCTTCAGTCATAAGGCCCTTCGCTTTCCACTGTGCTCAACATCATCCATCTTGTATCTCATGTACGACCATAGAAGGGGAATTAATAGGCAGCCACAGGAACATATGATTGACTGAACCTGAGCTCAGGTTGGGCCACACATGTGCTCTGTCATCTTTTCAAATGTAATACCTCTCCCACCGATCCATTGTGACTAAATAGGGATTAATGACTTAGACCACAGAATGTACTATGATGAACAGATAAACTTTAAATAAAAGCCATAATGTGTTTTTGTTACTTGCATGACATTTGTTTAGTTCTGGTAGATGTTTTGGTGAAGTAAATAGAGTTTCTACCTTTATGTCATGCAGTTGCAGAAAGAACTGGTTTCTGCACATTCTGAAATAGAGCTCATGAGGAAACAGCTGGGAAGTGAACGAATCTCCTTGAAAAACCTGGAGTCCTTACTAGTTTCGAACCAGGAGAAGGAATTCCAGGCACAGGTGATTACCCAGGAACTGGATTCTGAAATTGAGCACCTTAAAGGAAAACTGGCCCAATCGGAAAACAAATTGTGAGTAATGCAAAAGCCAAAACTGAACTTTGTTAACACACTCTGCATAAATTGAATGTCTTTAAGTAAATGTTCATGTTAAGATCAGCAATTGCAAATGTAAACTTGATTGAAGTGCACTGTAGAAACAGCATGGAAATTGCTAATTTCAGTGGCTATAGAAATAAACTGGTACACCAGAGTATTTAGTTGCTGTTGTATTAGGTCCCTTTGTAATACATTCTAAAACTGAACATATCATTTGCACTAACTGCTGCATTTTATTAGAGTGTAGCTTTATTTTTATCTTTGTGATTTGCATAATATTTAAGACTGAAGCACATCGTGCTTAATATTTAAAGAACATTTTGCATCTCTACTTCAAAAAAAATTTGTGAAACGCCAATTGTGTTCTCATATTTACATTTCTGACAGGAATAATTAGTGGGCTTTTTTTATTGCCACCTTGCACTAAAACAAAAAAACTCAATGCACAATAAACGTGTTTTCATGCTTCTCAACAAAAGATTTCAAAGTAAATTTGCCTGTACTATTTATATGTGCATTTAATTTTCACAGACACTGGTGTATAAAAAATGCAAATTCACTTCAGTTTTCAGTAGCTACTCTAGTATTTCTTTTAAATATTTCTAGTAGCCATGTGGAAAATGCTGCAGTATAATTTTGGACATAATTAAACTAATTTCTTTGAAAGAAGTAGTTTATAGATTCAACAGCATATTGATCATTGAGATTAATAAACACATTTGTCAAAGATATTCTAATCTCAGATTTGATCGTACAGGAAAAATTAAAATATACAACTACTTTCACTTATTGGCAGCTGCAATTACAACCTTATTGGGCCCTCGGTGTCTTTCCTTGTATACCTGTAATCTTTTCCACTTGCTTTGATCGGCACCTAAGTTGATATACCACTTTCTATACTTAAATGGGTAATTTGTGTCCTCGTATAGCTTCTTCTAAGGCACATTTGTTGTATGTGATGCCAAGGCATTGATCCTTAGAAGGTACAAACCAACAAAGGCCCTGGCTCAAATATACAGGTAAATCCTTAAATCACCTAAGGCAAATTTTGCAAAGATGAATTTCACAACTATCATCCTACAATGATCTTTAGCAAAAGTCATTATATCCTTTCATGAGCAAATAGCTAAATCTTGTTCTGGCTTAAACTTCAGCATCAAACAGCAAAGTTGCTGTCTAACGCTTTCACTATATGTGTTGGAAATATATCTATTTATATCTTGGACCGATTGAAAAGAATGAGGAAAAAAGGGAGAGGAGAGAGCATAAAGCAGAGAGGAAAATGAGAGTGGACAGATGTGAAGTGTTTAGTAATGTTGGAAATGGCTATTTTTCAAACTTACAGTGTAAAGATCTGAGGATCAGATTATGTGCATTACTATTTCATGTCTTCTATCTTAGCAGCAAAACAGAATATAAATGGCAAGAGTATTCGAATAACAATTTCTCAATTATCAACTATATAAACAAATGTTCCATCAGTTAAAAAAGTAGCCCTTGTCATCCTGCTGCAAGAATAATCTTCTGTGGATCCTTAGTAATTGAATATTGAATCTTAATTCTATCACAGTCTCCACAAACGTGCTCACAAAACAACAAGAATATGTATTTAATAACATTGAAAAATACTTGCAACTAGAAGCAAAACAAGACGATATACTATTCATATGGCAGCATTCAAAGGGATATTTTGAAACTCCATTTATTCAAACAAATCCCAGTCTTAATGCTATAAGCTTGTAAATTCATCACATTTATGTCCGTGGCAGAGGTTCACTTTACTTGCACGTTTAAAGCCTCAGAATTGTTTTCTGAGACATGTGCAATAGATTTAAATCGAAAGTTGAAACGTGGAAGACAAATCAGCTGACCTGAGAATGTCCTCCAACCTTCCTCCCATCACAAAAGCTTTAGACGGAATAGTCCCAGTAAAAGAATGTGCTCTGAAAGCACCCACATTCGTACCCTAATCACTTGAGCCAGCAACCCCATGCATAAATAGTTGGTGTTCACACTGTCTTAAATGGCTTCACATATAATAGCAACAATTGATCCATCCATGAGTTCTCACTGTTCTTACCTTGATCCGAAATCCATTCACACAATGTATCCTGCTCCAATCGTACAATTTGTGCACCAGCCTAGACAACAGGGATGCCAACAGATTCAGTGTTAAAGGATCCAACTATAATTCAATTTCAAAAATAAATGTTTTCTAACTTCTATTTACTGACATCCTTCAAATAACTCTAATTCCAATTTGCCTCCACAGTCATTAAAAACATTTTTTGTACAAAGAAATCATAAAACCTAGTAGAACGTTTACTCCATAGTCTATGATTCTCATTATTAGAATTTTCATGCATGTCATTCTATTGTGGCTTGTATTTACTTATTGTACATAGCTTACCTGTAATTATGTACTCCAATATCATTCCTAGAAGTGTGAGCTTCTTGTTTGACTTTGGAACTTCTGTGATTCTACTACATTAATCAAGATCATCTATGTATATTGTTTTAATTACACTACGGTTAACTATATGGTGAAATAGACATATCTTTTCAAACATTGTGTGAACAACATTTATTGTGTTCTGAGTTTCCCCTACCTATATTATTCTAACATAATAGGACAAGCATTTACTCAGTGGTTTCTGGGTGTGTGACTCCAGTATGTCCTTCCTGTGTTCTCCTCTGTGTGTGCAGATATGCTATTTTTTTCTCTGTATGTACAGTTGTCTTATTGCTTTAAGTTGTGTCATAAAGTGTTTCCTATGCTGTGCTCTAGGTTAAAATATATCTTAACTCCTTTCTGTGTGTAAAGGCATCTTGTCGTTTGAACTGGCACCATTTCATCATTTAGACCTATGGTCAAGGTGGTCAACCTAAAGACCCAATGTTGTTCGTTTTGGAAAAAGTTGAGTTTAACATTCTAGCTACAAGATATCATCTCTAGCACTGTCCAGATCTTGTTGATGGGTGTGTGCTGAGTCTCTAGAAAATAAGTAGTCAGTTTGATGGTAGTGCATTTGTATTGGAGGGTCGTTCTGTGTTCATTTATGTGCAATTTTACTAGTCACGGGGTCATTCCTACATAACTGAGCTCACACAGGCATGCAATTAGATATATGCAGTTTGGTGTAATACATTAGTACGTCCATGCAGCTCCTGTGGTTTTGTACGACCCAAATCCAATTCCTTTGTATATGTAGTGAGATGACATTTATTGCAATTTCTGCATGGATAATGACCATTAATCTGTGGTAATCCCCAGTAGCTAGTCAGAATGGTTTCTAAGTCTTTGTCTGATGTGAGCAAGCCAGTATTTTAGGTTCTGTGATCTTTAAAGGCAAACAGTGGTTTTGGTAAATAAAATGTTCCTGTGTTCAATATATTCCATTTTTTATTGATGATCTTCATATAATTCGATATTGACGTGTACTATGTAACACAGGTTATTTTGTCCTGTATTGGTCGTGTCATAGTGTCCAACAGGGCCTCACGGTTATTGTTTTCTGCTTTCTTCTTGGCCCTGTGTATGCAGAACTGTTAAAATGCATAGGATGGAAAAAGGCTCCTAAACATCTTGATTAATTATCAACATCGATAAGTTAATATAAACCCTATTTTTTGGCTACTGTTTTATCTTAAGAAGAGGACACTTCATTTTTCTAATAAAAGGAACTACCCCAAATCCTACAAAATCTTAAGAAAAAAAACCTCCACACAATTAACACCAGTCTAATCCAAATGAAAGAGTAACTTCCTAAATCCATTGAATAACACTTTTAATCAAGCACATTAGTATTAGAGAGCAGTAAGAAAAGAGGCAGCATTGCATTAGCACGAAGATGGTCTTCATAGAAAATGAGCCAGCCTGTAAGGTGGAAGCTAACAAATTTGTTTTTGCATATACCAGAAGGAAAAACAATTAGGTATAAGATGACTGTCATGAAGGGAGGCTTATAGATTCTGGGTTATTGGGTGCAGATTGTTGAGACTTTGTTTTTTTTTTTAAATAAAAAATATATTGAGAAGTAGAATATCTTTGTTGTAGTTAGTAGTAGATCCATCTGAGATGCATTTTTTGAGGGATGGTGTACAGGTTGGTTCTCTTCAAGAAAATTGAGTTTTTGCATATGGTGCAATAATTAACAGGGGGCCAATGGAGAGCAATAAAAAGTTATCAATTTTCCTCTGCCATGCAATCATTTTGAACTTTTTAATGATGATATATTTTGCCTAAGGAGCCCAGCAAAAATCTAGTATCCTTTTCTTACTAGGTGTCTGCTTCTTAGCAGTGAACCAGCATTTGAGTAATTGTGTCATAATGTTAGACTTCTACCTGGTGGACTGAGGTAGGAGTGTGGCCGAGACGCTTTATGGCACCATTAACATCTATTTAAGGGGCTATTCTATAACTGTGAATCAAAAACGTTACCTTTTGATAAAATGGTGTATGGTCTATGACTTGCTCTTAGAAAGTGATTGGGGTTTGCTGGAGGTTAAAGAGATAGGATGAACACAAATGTGAGTCTATAGCAAAGAATGAATCCATTACTTGCTGGTAATTTTCATTATCCCGAATCAATTTGATTCGAAAGCTGAATCATAGTCCTCCTCAGTGCAGTCATTATGCATTGCGGCATCACCTCATCCTAACTGAACTACTAATATGTACAATTGGATAAAGAATCTACTTTTCTTTAGTCCTGTTTTTATTTCTATTAATATACTACAAGAACCTCCCTCTACCCTCCGATTATTCTGTTCCTACCAACCTATAAATATATATATTTATATATATATATGGAGAGAGATGTTTGGAACCTTATTTTGCACAATGTATTTGCACAATGCACTCAACACTTTTTTTTCTCCATAAAGACTGTGATCTATAGAAACCTCTGGGGGCATTTTAGATAATCAAGTGTTTTAGATTGACTTTTATATTGATTGAACCTGTTTTCTCTGCAGCACTGAATTGAATTTAGTTTTTTAAGGAGGCAAGATGGCGGACACGGCTGTGTCCGAGTGAGGCAGGACACGAGCGCTCTCTGCGATTTCCCCCCCCTTGCTCGCCCCTGTCCGCTGATGCTTGTGAGGAAGCTAAAGGAGGCTCTAGAAAGCATGCTGTTCGACCCGTGAACTGAAGCGAAAACAAGCGAGGAGTCCGGCATGCTGAGGCTGTTGCTGCTGTTACCAACACCCTGTCACAAACGCCGACTCTACTTACTCACCACGGGGATATCTGGTTACAGTCGCGGCGGCTGCGGTTCTGTGATCAGACTTCCGCAGTTGGCGGAGGAGAGGGGAGCTGCGGCAATCGGCCTGCAGTTTTGGAGCTGTCTGGAAAATCCGGAACCGAGCGGCAATTCGGCCAGGATGGGGCCCAAGAACGCCAGTTCCAGTGTGGCTTTCAAGGGACCAAAGACTCGTGCAGCAACCGCTGCGAATACACCGACCACAGTGCTCCCGATCTCTCAAACACAAACTTCTTATGGTAATGCAAAGCATGCACAGAATGGAGCACGGACAGTTTTTGAGTTAGGAGCCACGGAAACACTGGATCCTACAGATAAGGTACACCGGGACATTTCCTTGGCCCCTGATGCCTCGGACCTTGCAGGATCGAAGGTAACAATTGCAGGGATTTTTTTATAAAAACCTGTTCCCAAAACAAAGTCGGATCAGGCGTTGATTCTATCCTCTCTAAGTAGCAACAGCACTACCACTGGTATAGTAAAAGTGGTTTCCAACTCTTTGGAAGATCCCCCTTAGCTTTTTCTCCTAGTAACCAATTAAATTCAATGTGTGAAAGTAGCGGAAATGAGCAGGCTAATAATGCTCATGGTTCAAATTCTTCAGATTCTGCCGCTTTGAATGCTGTTCATCTCCAGCCCATAGTTGACCGTATACCTGATAACCATAACCCCTCAGCAGAAGTGGCTACTGAGGTGGACTCCTGTGATTCTGGGGGGAAAATTTACTCCATGTCCGATGTCTCCATTGTCTTGGAGGGTGAAAGTGTGGATCTTGATTGGGCGGACGATGGAAGCCTAGCCAGCTCTGCGCCTCTTGAGGAAGAAGAGAACAGCTTGTTACTGTCAGGGGGAAAAAATACGGTTTGAAAAGCACAGGAGGTGCCTCATCTATTTCACGCAATGCCAGGGCGGGTAACAAGCAATGATGGGTCACCAATTTTAGACTCCTCTACAGCAGCTCAAGCAGGTGGGACATTGACAGTAGAGGGGGCCCAGGTCCTAACTTTGAAGAAACTGATAATGACATTACCCTCACTACGATATACCAGGCCATCATGTCGCACCGTGAGGAGACGAAGGCAGAAAGCCTGCGGGTCCAGGGCGCAGTGCATAAATTACAGAATACGGTACTGCGTGTGGCTAAATCGTGCACCGAGCTGTCAGTAAGAATTGGAGAAGCTGAGGGAAGAATTTCCTCAATGGAGGACGAGTTTGCCTCACAGAAGGCTGACGTCTCCGTCCTTCATTCGATCCGTGATGACATAAATTGGAAACTAATTGACATTTAAAACAGGTCAAGGAGAAACAATTTACGTATACTGGGCATCCCCGAAGGATTATAAGGAAAAGACATTTGTCAGTTTGTAATTGAATTATGTTCTGAAGCCTTTCCTGAGTTAACCAAGTGGAAATGGGAGTTCGAGCTCCAAAGGGTGCACAGATTTCCTTTTCAGGTGCGGGGGGGGTGCCAGATGGGCAGAGGTCAAGCCAAAAGCAATACTGATCTGTTTGAGCAATTTCCTACTCCGTGAGCACCTATATGATCTAGCACGGCCTGATCCCAAGTGGAAAGCTAAGGGATGTGAGTTTTTTGTGCACCCTTACTACTGTCAGGCCACTGTACAATTAAGGTGGCATCTGCGTCAACTTATTTACCCATTTCAAGCAAAAGGGGCGCAAGCTTTCTTATTAAACCCCTCCAAGCTCAAGGTTATTTATAAAGAAAAAACCCTATTCTTTACTTCCGAGATAGTCGCAATGGAGTTTTTGGGGACACTGTAAGAGATAATGTGCCTCTGTGGTAGCATTGAACGCTTTCTCCACAATACCTTATTTTGGTGCCTATTCAGGGGGATGGGGGACGGGGGACGGGGAGGGCACTCACTTCTTTCTCTCCATCACCATTAGGGACTAATCAGTCCCTTTGCCTCATTTGGGTGGGTTCAGGGGAAGGTGGGGGGGGTTAGGGGGGTGAGGGGGTAGTAGCAGGGAGGGAGGCGTGGGGTGTTCTCGGGGCAAGGAACGTAAGGAACACAGCGGTGGGGTGGGTGCACTTGAAAGTGAGTAAGGTATGGTCCAATAAATGTATTTCAGTTATATTTTGCTTTTTTTAGTCTTTAGCGGCCGCAAGCATCACATATATTAACATGTGGGTCGGAAATTGTGGGGTCTCTCAGTTAAGATAAAAGCATTTTGTTTAAGGTAGTTTCTCCATTTGTTCATGGAATGTTTGTGGTCTGAATAATAGAAAAAAAAGAGGAATTATGGCTCAGATCCTCAAAACAATGAGGGTAGAACTGGTATGTTTTCAAGGAACACATATTGCTTGGATCAATAGGGCGTGGGTAAAAGATTTGGGTTTGGAACTTTTGTGTTGTACACGGCAAGGGTCGACTACAAGAGGGGTTGCTATCTTGAAGAAATACGGGTGGGGCGAGTGTAAACGTGTTAATGCGGATCAATATGGTCGGTGGGTGATTATCGAGTTGATGATAGACGCCTCTTAGTTACTCTATGCTCATTGTATGGTCCCAATTCAGACGATCCCGATATGTTGAATGATATTAGCATTGAATTGGCCTCCTGGCCGTCCCCTTTAATCCTATGCAGGGATTTTAATCTACACATGGGAGGAGATGTAGACATTCGTAGTAATCTCCGGTATGAGGGGAAAAAGAATAAGGTTTCTCAAGCTACCAAGGGTCTTCTTAATGATTTTGGTTTAGTAGGCGTCTGGTGGCTGAAAAGACTGGGTGATCCAGGTTACACATTTTATTCTGCCCCTCATCAAAAACATGTACGACTGGATGCTCTATAGAACTTTTGACTAACGCTGGGATTGACATTCAACCTAAAATAATATTGGACCACAATCCTATAATTCTGGAATTAGAAACCGAGACGCTGTACAGACCCTCTAACAAACCTTGGACGTTCGAGCGTCAGTTGCTAGTTGACTCTGCCTATCATGAACAAATGTCCAAAATTATAGCTGAGTTTTTTTAATTCAACTGTAGATCTGCCCCAGTGGGTATGGTATGGGACGCGTTTAAGGCCGGAGTTCGGGGAGAGTCCCTTAGCTATTCCATTAATAAATAACGCAGATTGAGGGCAGAACAGGACGATGAAATGAACAAACTGCGGGTTTTAGAAACAAACTTTATGCTGGCAAAATGAGGGTGTACCAAATCTTTGCCACTAAGCTAGCGGCCCAAATTGCAGTACATCGATCTGACTTTTATGAGGTGGGAGAGAATTCGGGTGGGTAACTCTCTAAAAGGTTACGGAAGAAAGAGGTAGCTAGGAGGATTGACTCAATTCAGGATGAGCATGGGCAAATCCACACAGAACCCACAAAAGTATTGGAGATTTTTAATACATTTTATAGTCAGCTTTACTCAAATACCAGGAAATAGAAGGGAAAATCGCTGAGTTTTGGAGGGATAAGGAGTTTCCTAAACTAACTCTCGAACAAAAAGAAGAGCTTGAGGCCGATATCTCTTGTGAGGAACTTGAGGCAGCAATATTATCTCTCGTGGTAGGTAAGGCGGTGGGACCAGACGGGATCCCGCTTGAATTCTTTAGAACTTTCCTGTTGGTCTTAAAAGAGCAAATGCTGGGGACGTTCTTGAGTGCACAAAGGGGATTAGCCCCACTGTCCTGCCGGAAATCAATAATAACGGTGTTCTTAAAAAAAGATAAACCCCCCCTCTTGCCATCCTCTTACAGACCCATCTCATTAATCAACGCCGACAGTAAAATATATTCCAAAATCTTAGCCGTCCGTCTTTCAAGGATTATTTCAACCCTGGTATCACCATTCCAGCATGTGTTCATCCGCGACACGACTGGCCACGTGCGGCGTGTGATAGCCTTGATGGACTGGGCAGAAGCTACAAAGACCTCTATTGGAATCACCCTGTTGGATACCGAGAAGGCATTCAACAGGGTGTCCTGGCCATACTTGTGGGAAGTTCTACGTCTGAAAGGATTCAGACATGGCGTACTACAAGCAATGAAGTTTTTGTATGAGCTACCTACTGCTTGTATAAGTTTATCAGGTAGAGAGTCAGATCTCTTCACAATTACCCGCGGAACTCAACAAGGCTGCCCGACTTCACCCTTATTATTTGCCTTATATATTGATTTCTTTTTATCTAAATTAAATCATTCTATTGATATCAAACCAATTAAAGTATGCGACATTGAGTATAGAGCTCTGGCCTATGCGGACGATATGGTCATTGTCACTACTGACCTGCCATCCGCATTGTCAACAACTTAAGGTCTCACATCACAGTTTGGGCTCTTGTCTGGGTACAAGCTAAACATAACCAAAACTCAGATCTTATGTGTCGGGGGCAACCCTCCGGACGGTATTCCCACCGTCCCGGAAGCCACCGACTTGGGAATTAAGCTCTGCTCACTAATTAATAAGATTCCTGAAATTAACATGAAACCTGTAGTAGATAAAGTGAACCCTACCCTAGAGCGAATAAACCATCTTCATTTATCGTTGCATGGGAGGTCGAATGTTTTAAAGATGCTTGTGCTGGCCAAGTTCCTTTACCTCTTCAGAACCATCCCACTTGAATTCCCAGCATTGTGTTTTAAAAGACTTGAGAATATCAGCTCTAGAGTTTTATGGGGCTACAAAAGGCACAGAAGGGCGTACAAAAAGATGGTGCTCCCTAGAACCTGCGGGGGTTGGGGGATCCCTCATTTTTTGTTTTACTATTGGGCGGCAGTTTTGCAATTTAGTTCCCCTTTGGTTGTTGGAGAAAGGGCTAGGCCCTTGCCTTGCCATAGCCCTTCACTATATGAGTTTGGGCTGGGTGAAGAGGCCAATAGCTGTTTGGTAAAAGTTCTGGAACCCAGCTACTTTTAAAAAACGACGTTTAAAATTCACAAGGCTGCCTATGCTGTGTGGAGGCTGGTCAAGCGGCATTTGGGTCTGCTGAATATAAATGCTTACACCCCTTTTTAAGCCGCAGGTGTACTCCCTCTTATTTTTCGAGATCAAACTATTGTTAGGTGGCGGCAGAAGGGGATTTGTCGCTTAGGAGATCTTTGTCCAGATGGCCAATTTCTGACCTTTACTGAGCTACAATTACATTATGGTTTCCCAAAAATGATTTTTTTAAATACTTGCAAATCCGTTGTATTTTTTAGTACGTTAGGCCCGGCCGTAATGTTTCAACTCAGAAATTTTCCTTTAATAGAGCGGATGGGGAAAGGTATGCCCATTGTTTTTTTTTAAATTCTAATTTGATAAAGCTATTACCAGATGATTTATAGCAATGTCAAGAAAAGTGGGCAAGGAATCTAAACACCGAGGGAATTGATTTAAACGCCTCTATCGCTTTGGCAAACAAAGTCTTGTTGACCGGCAGGATGCGTGCACAGCATTACATGGCCATTTACGATTTGTACTATACCCCTGGTTAAATTTCTAAATGGAGCACAGGAGCTGGAACTAACAGGCACATGCATCAGTGTTGGCTTTTGCGATTCCTTAATTGCGATTTTTAAGGAATCGCAATTAAGGAATCGCAAAAGCCTATGCATGAAGAAATCGCGATTTCTAAATATTCCTTATTTGCGACTCGCAAATTGCGAGTCGCAATTAAGGAATACCTCCCCATTCATTCCTATGGGCCTAGAGTCCCATAAGAATGAATGGGAAGACATTCTCAATTTGTGATTCGCAATTAGCGAATCACAAATTGAGAATGCAATTTCAAGAGTGCTGGGGTGTCCAAAGGACACCCTGTTGCACCCCTGAAATTATTCTGGGCACATATGTTGCGCACACACATGCCCTTAGGGCATGTGTGTGCGCAACATGAAACTTTGAAAAATGCACAAAAGTGCATTTTTCAAGGTTTTTGCAAATTACCATGAAGTTGAACTTCATGGTAATTTGCTTCCCCTATTTGCGAAATCGCAGATTTTTAAACTTTCATGCATTGCATTTAAGGAATCGCAAAATGCGATTCCTTAAATGCATTCACAATTTGAGCACTCGCAATTAATTGCGAATTCTCAAATTGCGAGGGCTTTGACCGTTGATGCATCCCAAAAGCAAATTTTGCGAACGCAAACGGCTGATTTTTGCGAATCGCACCGTTTGCGATCACAAAAGGCTTTGATGCATGTGCCCCTAAATGTAATAGGTGTGGTGCTTTTGCCGCAGATGCTGTGAATATGTTCTATTCGTGTTCTAAACTGGCTGACTTGTTATCTTCTATTGAACACTTTCTTCCATTAATAACGGGATCACCAGTTTGTATTACAGGGGCATTGGTATTGATAGGAGTCAAACCAGATTCTGAAGCGCAAATAAGATCTAAATCTATAACCTCATTTATGTTTATTTGCATGGCGATCCTGCACGCTTGTATCACAAAAGATTGGATTACCCTTGACCCTCCGTCATTTACCCCCTGGAAGGGCTCCCGTGGCGGAGTGGATTTAAGAGACTATGAGTTAGGTTATTTTTTTGATGTAGCTCTGGTTGATGGTTATCCATTTTTTATGATTTGTTTAATCTTTCTGCCTGTTCCTGTTCGCTCTGCTCTTTTGTTGGTTTTCCCCAATGCATTTTCTCGACTTGATCTTAATGTATTTGCCGCCATATCTGTTAAAGTATGTCTTTTGTAGTGTCTTGATTTTGTTCCCACTTACCCACTGCTGTATATGTTGAAGAATGATTATTCCTTGCATAAAAAAGTTTAAAATAAAAATAAATGAATCTCGTTTTTTTATGATTATATTTAAAACGTACTTTACAGAGACAGAATAATCATGTTCTTCTAGTTGTGTAACAAAATGTTTCCTCGCCTCTCTCCACCTCTCCCCTTAAAAAATCCCTTTCCACCGGGCCTACCTCCCCTTCCCCCCCCCCAACTCAAAGCCCCCCCCAAATCTGTCTTTGGTTTTGCGTAGTAAGAATGTTGCAGCAGTTTTGAATCAGGCTTGTCTGTTATAAATTCTCTTTTGGCCAGGATACTTTACCAGTAATGTTAAAACTGAAAGAGAAAAAATGGCAATTGCTAAAAGCCAATGTAAATATCATTAAATGTGGGTTTTTAGTCTCGTCTATTTTTAACTGAAAAAACAAGGGATTCATGCACTATGTCACTTTAAATAGACACTCTCTAGACAGCAGGACTCTATGATCCAGATGAAGGTATTGGGATGGAGGTATGTTGGACCGGGACGAGGAGGACTGTGAGTCAGGGTAATAAACCTGTAAGTTATGTACTGTAAGTTATGTATTCATTATCAGTCCTCCTCCTCCCACTCATTACACAATGAGGATATAAAAAGCATAATAATTTGCACCTGCTATTAAGTGATGGAATTTTTTTAATGTAGGTTTACTTAGTCTTGCAACAATTAACTCACTGCTGCATCAAGGATTACAGAAGCTAAATTCTTCTCTAATGCCTGACCTAAATTAAGTCTGTAATGGGTAACAAAAGTTTGAGGTTTTGTCCATGTTGCTGCCCTCCAGGTGTCAAGCTGGGAAGACCCCAGCTTCGGCCCAAGAAGCAGAATTTGATTTGGTAGAATGACCCTCAACACCCTCCGGGATCTCAACCCCTGATCTGTAAACTTGGATAATTGTCCAAGGTTTCAGATCAGTGATATTTCACCCATCTGCTAAGAGTGGGAGTTGCAATTTTCTTACTTTTATTATCAGCTCCATAAGAAACAAAAAGAGCATGCTGAATGCACATCAATAATGCCCTCTGGGGATGGTAAGAAGGAAAGCCACGTTAGCTGATAACCAGAGTGGCATAGCTGATTGTAATGTTTTGGAAAAATCTGTTTTGGCCCTTTCAAGATGATAGATCCCAAGAAGGAATAGGATTAGGGACCACCAGTTTCCTCAGTCTTGAACTCTTCAGGAGATGATCCACTAGTGGAGTTATAGAAGTTAGATCAGTCAGTGAACTCCTGAAAGCTTTTATTGCAGCCTATTGGGCAAATAATGTAGCCGGTGCCAGCCACAACAGATGGGAATCCCTTAAAATTCTAATATCTTAAATTTATCAATAGAACTTGGGTTAGAACCTTTTTCTGAGCATCACTTTAAGAAAGTCCTCAAGTGTTTATTACATGATTGTGTTCTGGGGAGAAGTAAAGGGATCAACTGTCGGACCTCTGATGGGACTGGAGTTCTGACACGTAAAAATAAACTGTTGAAGGGAATTTGTGGCTCAGACCATCCTCCAGTAAAGTCCACTGAATTAGTCCAAAAGGGACAGTAGCAATATCAGTTGCCTGAAACCTCTAAGAGAAACCTAGATGAGGTAAGGTTTAAGGGTTCTCATGGTAAAGAAGGCCCTTCTGGTATAGAGTGGTGAGAATGTTCTCTACTCATGTATTAAATTCTGCTAATCCAGTAACCCTGTTCGGACATAGCTGAGACTTATGATCATTTACTATGTTTTATTGTGGGGCTTGTTGCATTGTTGTTTAGATTTCTTCCCTTAGGTTCCAAAATGAATACATTATTGGTGTCAAGGTGTGGTTATCAGGGGGTTTGCTGCATTGGCACCAATTGTGCTGCTCTCTGCTTAGCTATTTGTTCACAATTCATTTTTATATGTTTGATCTAAAAAAGAGAAAAACCTTGGCCAGGATGCATCTTCTTTAACATTGCTTTTTGGAAGTAAATCACTCTTAAGGTTAAAATGGCTGCTATCCTTTCTCTTGCATTCTTTCTAACTTCAGTGGCCTGAAATCAGTATAAAGATGGAATGACGTATTAGATACAGTGATCATCAAGGTGGCAGCATACAATCATGCAGTGAAGACGTCATGTGCACCAGTGTTTGACTCAGTGGCAGGAAGAACTTGTTTTGGGACCACAATCAGGCAGTCCTATCTTAGCAATGGCATTTTGAGATAAGAGGGGTAAATCATAACACACACTGTAGGTTTATATCATTACACAGAGCAATATTCTGCATATCACAGATTCAGCAATCATGTTATTAACATCATGTCTTATATATAACCTGGATGGTTTAAGCAACATGGATTTCAAAACTATACTAATTAATCTCTGCAACATCAGAATATATCTGTAATTAGTTTCACTTTGGGTTTCTGTTAACACCATAAATTACTCCTGAATTGTAATATCAATTTGCCACAAACAGAATCCACATAGTAAGAAATGTCCTTTGTCGACTATGTATGTTTCAATACATTGTTAATTTGTATCCAGTGAAATGATGTTTGTTTTAAAAAACATTTATTGATTTTTCAAAGAAACAAAATAGCCAATGACACACATGTCATATTACCAGAATAGCATCTGTTACCACGCTGCCAAAACTACGCGTGGCTTAACAACAAAGTCAATACCACGACTGTGTCTTTGCCACGAGTACCATTAAAACGCAAATCATTACAATGACTTGCTTTAGGGAAGCGCTGGTCTTTGGAATAGTTTAAATTACTATTCCAACTCCAATCGGTGTACTAGTACGGAAGGTGTTGGACTTAAAATCCAACACCATTCCAACACCTCATTTCTTAAAGCAGGTCCTTGTAATGGCATGCGTTTAATGGAACTCATGGTAACGTCACTGTTGTGGTAATGACTGCATTGTAAAGGCACTACGATGTAATGCCTGCGTTGTAATAGATGTTTCCCATGTTACCATAATATCAGTGTAAGGATCAGCAAAGCAGGCTCATAGCCGCTAAGAGTTCCTAGTTCACCATTCAAACTAATTAAATATTCCCTCCATCCGGACATAGGTTATGACATATCACTATCTCCAAGCAATACAGATGTGTCTTGCCAGTCATTTAGATCTTCTTCCTATATGTAATTTGTACATATGTATTTCATATGCAGCTCTTTCGCTAGCGTCCGCTCACCAGAATCATTTTCATGATCCGAGTGCATGACCTGGCTTGTTTAGCTGTGGATAGTTAGATGTCTATTAGTAGTTGGAAATGCCTACAAATTGAAATACAATATTTCTTTCTGAGCACAGGGTGTAGCCCTAACAAGCATGTGTAACAAGCCACTGTGTCCCTATGTGCCCCAAAACAAATCTCCAGTAAATCACAACCACTGGGCATGACCACAATGTGTGTAGTAGTTTGCCATAAATATGTCAACATATTGGCCTGTCACCTGATCTTGCAAAGCTAAGTTCTGCATAGTAGAGAAGGGGTAAGGTAAGCCCCTATGCAATATCTTACATTGTGGCAAAGAAGATTGTGCATTACTTGATATTATTTAATATATCACAAGACTTTGAGACACTCACTATCCATTAGCTGCAATACCTATATATAAAAAAAAAAAAAAATATATATATATATATATATATATATATATATATATATATATATATATATATATATTACGCTCCTCGTCTCCTTCTCCTTCGTCTTCAAGAAGGACACAGCACTCACTGGGGAGAGTCTATGATTTTATTGTGACTCTCAAACGCACCAGACATGTTTCGGCAGTCGCCTTCCTCGGTGGTACGAGGGCGCACCAGAAACAGACATGTTTTATTTACACCGTGACCACATTTCCTGTTCGCCCTTCAAGCCATGTCTCATATCATGTGCTAATCCCTCCCTGCTCCCTTTAAATACCCCTGCAACCCATAATCATAACCCACCCTTACTCCTTAAAATACCCCAACACCCTTAAACACTAACCCATCTTAACCCTATAAATATACCCTGTACCCCAAAACCCAAACCTAGCCCTAAACCATAAAAATATCCCTGTACCCCAAAACCCAAACCTAGCCCTGAACCCTATAAACACCCCTGTACCTCAAACCCCAAACATACCCCTGAACCCTAAAAATACACCTGTACCCCAAAACCCAAACCTAACCCTGAACCCTAAAAATAAAACTACCCCAAAACCAAAACGTACCCCTGAACCCTCAAATACCCCTGTACCCCAAAACCCAAACTTAGCTCTGAACCCTCAAAATACCCCTGTACCCCAAAACCCAAACCTACCCCTGAACCCTAAAAATACCCCTGTACCCCAAAACCCAAACCTACCCCTGAACCCTAAAATACCCCTGTACCCCAAACCTAGCCCTGAACCCTTAAAATACCCCTGTACCCAAAAACCCAAACCTACCCCTAAACCCTAAAAATACTCCTATACCCCAAAACCCTAACCTAGCCCTGAACCCTAAAAATACCCCTGTACCCCAAAACCAATACCTATCCCTAAACCCTAAAACTACACCTGTACCCCATAACCCAAAACTATATCTGAACCCTTAAAATACCCAAACACCCCAAAACATATACCTCAGTACCCCAAAACATATACCCTGTACCCATACTTACCTTATCCAAACATTAAAAAAAAACATGCTTGTAATGCCATGTGTTTTAATGGCATTGCGGAGTCATGGTACTTTCGTAATGAAAGTATGCAGAGTGATGGTATGCGGAAAGAAAGTTGTGGAATAATGGGTGTTTACCCTCCCCCGGTAAGTACATTGGTGGCACGGCGGCCCACATCTCCAGCAACATACTCCATATTTTTTCACCACCCATTTGAAAAATGCACAGGTCTCTCTCATTGATGGCCAGCACCAACATACACTTTTAGACACAGCTCCCACCCCAAGTTCTTGAATTGCGAACTTTAGAGCTGGGGAGCTACGTTCGAATCTCGGCATCAGCTCAACATCCTGTGATTCCAGGCAAATCGCTGTGTCTCCCCGTGCCTACCACAAATGAATATGTTCTTCTGTAATGTAAATTGTGCTCATGCCATGTTGTCGAGTTCGCGCTATATAATATTGCTAGGAAAAATAAAGTAGGGAAACTCGAGTTCACACACTACTGAACGCGCACTCTTCAGTGCATCAGCAGTGCTCTGTGAATCGGAGCATTTCACAGGCCTGTCACAGATAAGAAATACTATCAAAATGAAATCCTACAAAACAATATACTACTGGCCGGCAGCAATTCATACCCGGACAACGTCGGGACGGGCTGCTAGTCTTGGATAAAGGGCTCTGTTTTTCAGGACAAGGTTATCTGGGCAGCGGGTATTGTTGTTACTGTATAAAATTTGTATATATGTATAAATAGTATAGGCTGGAAAGACAATATTTGGGTTGTAATCGGAACAAGTTCATGAGTTTACTAACAGCCATATGGCTATATGTCGGTTATATTGCAAATAGAATAGGTCTGCACTTTACTCTTAAGATTCTGATGATTTTTGAAAGTATAAAGATGGCAATGATATGGATTTATTTTATTTTATTTTATTTTGTTTGTTTGGGTTAGAGTTGCACTTTTGAAATTATGGGCGATATGTATGTAGAACTTGCCCATTCAGGGCGTTATGTCTTAGAGTGGCGCTGAATATACGGACTGTACAGGGTGAATGTGCCCATTCAGGGCGTTATGGTTATTTGAGATTGATTCACAACATAATTGTATATCATTGTAACGAATTAACGATGTATTGCCAGTTCGTAAGATTATTAAGGCACTGTGTATATATGTAATTTTATGTATATACTTATGTTATTGACTCCACATTCTAATATGGCAACACGCTCAGTAAACATACACGGTCCTATGTTTATGTTTATGACAAACAGGAAATGTGGTCACGGTGTAAATAAAACATGGCAGTTTCTGGCGTGCCCTCGTCCCACCGAGGAAGGCGACTGCCGAAACGCGTCTGGTGCGTTTGAGAGTCACAATAAAATCATAGACTCTCCCCCGTGAGCGCTGTGTCTTTCTTGAAGACGAAGGAGACGAGGAGCGTATTATTGGCGGGAGCACCACCCGCACGACAGCACCCGTTCGTTGAGTGCGTGAGTTGGTGCAGGAGGAGCGATGATTTATGCATCACGCACCGCCATTCAAACAAAAGTGGATTAACCGCAGTGGAGAGCTAAGAAGTGAATCCCCTACAGGGAGGGGACTGCGTGAGAAGACAACAGTTTGACGGTAGAATGAGGGGGGAACCCGGGAGCGTGATTGTGGCCCCGGGGAATGCGGAGTGGGGCAACACTATACAATGTATAGTGACACGGATCGCCAGGGGGCGGCTTTGAATGTATTTAAGAAGCGATCACAAAGCGGGGTCACCAACAAAGGAGGTGACCCTAAAGGAGGAACATCATTGGCCAATCAGTTCCCGAGCCTTGAGAGATTGTACGAGCGAGAAGTAAGGAAGTGGTGGGAGGCCACTTCCTTACAGAATTATGTGGAAGTGGGCAGAGTCCCGAGGGGGCTACGCATCTACACTGTTCCCGCTTATGAGAACCCCGATCCCCAATTATTGGAGGAGTGGGCGAAATATACGGCGGGCTCATGTCAGGGGATGTTGAAGATCCTGATAAAGTTTGCATGGAGTGATCATGAAAAGGCAAGAAAGGCAATCGCGGAATTGGAAAAAGAAATTGCTAAAAATGAAAATAAACAGAAACAGGAAGAGTATCATGCAGCAATGGGAAAAAGACTTAAAACTTATGAAGGCAAGATCAGACAACGCAAACAGGAGAAATCTGAGCATGTTGAATGTGATTACGAAATGGGAAGGGTTCTTACCTTTGCCAAATGATACGATGCATCTAGACAAGCATTGGAAAACAAAAGGGGCATGACACATGTGAGTGACCAAGGGGACACAACGGAATCGGAATTATCAGAAACAGAGCAAGTAACACTGGGATACGGATGGCGCCTCTGGCTCAACATCGACAAGTAAGCTCCCTTTTCATGAGGAGTTTTAGATAATAAGACAGACATGGCAGAAGGGATGAAGAGGCAAACCACCAGATCAACAAAGAGGCAAACAACGCGGAGGGGAGGCGAGTGGCGACAAAAGCAACATCTCGCCACCCGTAACCAGGAGCAAGCCTTACAACAAATCGTCGGTAGATACGACAGAGTATCCCGAAAAAAATTTAACGATTATCAATTTGACCCCCAGGACACTAACTGAAAAAGAAGAACATGTGTTAAAACTGGGACTTTCGTTCTGTCCTCAGAAACAGCTGGAATATACACAGACTAAAATTGACTTGTTTAAATTCTCACAGAAGCTAAAACTGCATATATTTTACAAGATGCGTCCGAAAAAAGATATCAAGAAAATCAAATGTGCAAGTGAAACGGATATCTTGGCGGGTCGTGACCTGCCAGCACTGCAGACCTTGAAAGAGTTGGGGATGGAAAGTGAAAGCCTTAACACAAGTGGAATCACAGTCATTACAGGAATTGAACAAGTGGGGGGGATAGTTTGTTTAAACCGGCTTCCACCTTTATCCCCCAGATGCCCAATCATAATATCGACATGTTCATGGACACTGTGTCTAAGGATCTACTGAAATTGAGAACAAGAGGAAGTAATAACAAGTTCAATTTATCTCAGGAACTTCTCAAAACCATCAAAAATATTCAAGGAGACACTAATATAATTGTGAATCCTTCGGACAAGGGGGGAACATAGTGCTTCAAACCTATGAGGCCTACAATGAGGAAGCACTACGACAACTAATGGATGGCAACTGTTATGAAAAAATTGAAAAGAACGTTTACTTAAAAAGTATCACGGAATGCCATCAAATGTTGCGGTAATGGTATGACAAAGGCCTATTGTAAACAGAGGAGTATTTGTATCTGAGGTGTGTAAACCCTTTGACTCCCAGTTTTTACCATTTACCGAAGGTACATAAAAACAGTACAAAACCCCCAGGAAGACCGATCGTGAGTGCACAAGGTAGTTTGTTGGAACATTTGTCTGTGTACATTGATAATTTTTTGACCGATTTCATAAAAACATTACGCAGTTATATAAGAGATACCAAGGATTTCCTTGTACGTGTAGAGAAACTTGTGTGGCAAGATGGGGATTGCATGCTGGTTATGGATATAGCCAGCCTGTACACCAAAATAGGGCACACAGAAGGAATGGAGGCTGTGAGAAGTTTTCTTGACACCAGATCAGCTAAGTTCTCAGAACATAATTGCAAGTTGTTGGAATGTTTGTCATTCAGCTTGGAAAATGAAATCTTCCTGTACCAGGACCAACATTACAAACAACTGATTGGCGTGGCAATGGGCACCTGTTTCTCCACAAGCTTTGCAAATCTTTTCGTGGGCTGGTGGGATAAGCAGGTGGCCTGGGCCGCGACCAACGGTGAGGGGACGCAGAATATAGTGGCCTGGTACAGGTACATTGATGATCTCTTCCTTATATGGAGGGGATCAGAAGAGTCAGCAACCCAGTATGTGAATGTGTTGAACAGAAACGATTACAATTTGAAATTTACAGCGGAAATCAGTAGCAAGAGTGTGAATTTCCTAGACTTGGAGGTGGTGGTGATGGATGGCAAACTAAACACACGGCTGTATCGTAAACCCACAGCCGGGAATTCTATTCTGCATTCTTCTAGCAGCCATCCTCCTAAATAAATCCAGAGTATCCCCTATGGGGAATTACTCAGAATTAAGAGAAATTGTACCACCGAAGAGGATTTTAATATTCACTCAGAAGCAAGCATCACAAGGTTTAAAGCTAGAGGTTATGATAACAAATCCTTAATTAACTCTCTTTCTAGAGTTCAAGAAAAACCTAGAGTAGACCTTCTTAAACAGCAATTAGGCTCTGAAAAGGAAAATCCATTTAGGATGATAACCACCTATTCCAGTGGCGCAGGGATGTTGAGAACTGTCCCTAGGAAGAATTGGAATTTGTTACAGACGGATCCCATTATTGGGATGGTTTTACCAACACGTCCTATGGTGACTTTTAGACGAGCAAGAGCCTTAAGGGATACACTCACAAGCAGCCACTTTGTACGATCGGTACCTAAACCGTTTCGCAAAGCACCCCATGGTTTTTATCAGTGTGGTAGGTGTAAAGCCTGTAAGAATAGCTAGAAGATTTTGTCGTACAAAGTGGCAGAATCAACTAGATGGATTAGGAAGTTTCTGACCTGCAGCACTCCATACACCGTGTACTGTTTAACTTGTCCTTGCGGACTAAGGTATATCGGTAGTACGATCCATCCGACAAAGATCTGCATTCTAGAACATCTCCGTGCCATTAATAAATGTGATATAGCGTACCCGGTTGCCCGGCACTTTGAGAAATATCATAGCAGTAAGAGTGATCTGGTAACCTTTTTTGCCATAGACCATGTCCCAGGGAGTTTGAGAGGAAGGGATAGGATTATGAGACTTAGAAGACTGGAGTCCAGGTACATAATTTATCTGTGGGACTTAACAGTAATGAGGAAATGGCAGTACATCTTGGATAAAGGGCTCTTTATTTCAGGACAAGGTTATCAGGGCAGCGGGTATTGTTGCTACTGTATAACATTTGTATATATGTATATATAGTATAGGCTGGAAAGACAATATTTTGGTTGTTATCGGAACAAGTTCATGAATTTACTAATAGACATATGGCTATATGTCTGTTATATTGTAAATAGAATAGGTCTGCACTTTACTCTTAAGATTCTGATGATAATGTTTAATTTTTAAAAGTATAAAGATGGCAGTGATATAGATTTATTTATTTATTTATTTATTTTATTTTGTTTGTTTGGGTTGGAGTTGCACTTTTGAAATTATGGGCGATATGTATGTAGAACTTGCCCATTCAGGGCATTATGTCTTAGAGTGGCGCTGAATATACGGACTGTACTAGGTGAATGGGCCCAATCAGGGTGTTATGGTTATTTGAGATTGATTCACAACATAATTGTATATAATTGTAATGAATTAAAGATTTATTGCCAGTTCGTAAGAATATTAAGACACTGTGTATATATGTAATTTTATGTATATACTTATGTTATTGACTCCTCGTTCTAATAGGGCGCCACGCTCAGTAAACATACACGGGTCTTATGTTTATGTTTATGACAAACAGGAAATGTGGTCACGGTGCAAATAAAACATGGCCGTTTCTGGCCCGCCCTCGTACCACTGAGGAAGGCGACTGTCGAAACGCTTCTGGTGAGTTTGAAAGTCACAATAATATTCATAGACTCTCCCCCGTGAGTGCTCTGTCTTTCTTGAAGAAGAAGGAGACGAGTAGCGTAATATTGGCGGGAGCACCCCACGCACGACAGCACCCGTTTGTGAGTGCGTGAGTTGGTGCAGGAGGAGCGATGATAGATGATATATATATATATATATATATATATATATATATATATATATATATATATATATATATATATATATATACACTGAAAAAACCATAGGTTATAGACCATATATAGTTAGGAATTAGCATTTACAAAACCTTATTTTACTCACACAAAACCATTGAAATTCGCATATATAGTTAGTTGCACTAACTATATATCGCGCACCCGCAATCCACTGCTGATGATGTCACATATTACATCATTCATGACATGGTCAGTGACATCACTGATGACATCACTGATGACATCTCAAATGACATCACTGATGACATCACTGATGACAACATCCAGTGACTGTATGTTTCTATAAAGTTAAAATATGTCTTACATATTGAAGAATGAGTGGATGTATAAGTGTCTGGATGAAGGATTTAGTAGGTGCATGACTGACTGTATGAGTGAGTGATTAAATGTGTCTCACTGAGTGCATGGGTTAGTGACTAAACTGTCTTAATTTGTGCATCATTATGTCTGTTGTTCTGTAAACTGCTGCATGTGTTGATCAGTAGCTATATGAGTAACTATATGGGTTATTGATTGGTTGCCCAAGTATTTGTATGGGAGACTGAGTGTGTGTGTGGGTGGCTGGGAGGTGTATGACTCTGTGCATAGATGTGTGAGCAGTTGATTCACTAGATGTATGGGTTCAAAGGTGCATGTGGAAACAGCTGTATGGGCGGTTGACTGTGTGCATGAGTGTATTGGTGAGTGAATGGATATCTCAGTGCTACATGTCAAAGTAAGTACATATGTAAAAGACAGTACATGTGAGAGTTGACATATATAAATAACTGTGCATAAGAGCCAGTGAATGTGTGAGTGGCTGTATGGATCATTGTGAACTTGTATCAGGGATTGTATAAGAGAGTAAATATGTGTTAGTATATGTTTGAATAAGTAAGGTGTGTATAACTGTATAGTTGAGGAAATGGAGGTGTGATTGATTCTTTGCATGACTTACTAGGTGTGTGAGTAACTCCATGGATGAGTGACAGTCTGTGAGTGTCTGTTTACACTGATTGTATCTAAGGTTTTATTAGAGTCTGAAGAGGTTCATCGTATTATCACATGAATGATGTCATCAGTGATGTGATCAGTGATGTCATTTGAGATGTCATCAGTGATGTCATCAGTGATGTCATCAGTGATGTCACTGACCATGTCATGAATGATGTAATATGTGACATCATCAGCAGTGGTTTGCGGGTGCGCGATATATAGTTAGTGCAACTAACTATATATGCGAATTTCAATGGTTTTTTGTGAGTAAAATAAGGTTTTGTAAATGCTAATTCCTAACTATATATGGTCTATAACCTATGTTTTTTCAGTGAATTTTCAAGGTTTTGTAAATGCTAATTCCTAACTATATATGGTCTATAACCTATGGTTTTTTCAGTGAATTTCAATGGTTTTTCAATTGCAAATATCAAAAGCTGTAAAATGTATTCTTCTTTTAAAGGAAAAATATATTTTTTATGTATTAAATATAATTTTTTTATGTATATAATTTATTTTATTTTTTTTCGTTACCGGTCCGCGCACCGGGTAGCTTCCCGTTAGCTCAATTTGGTGCCGTGACCCGATCCGCGCACAGGAAACGTTCCGTTAGCGCAACTGCCGCATTCGAAAACAACATCGTGACGCGTCACGTAAGCGCGACGTATCGCGTTGCCGCGTAATGCGTCTTATGACGTGCCGCGTTAGCGCACTCGGAAGTGCTCCGGAGCGTGAGCCCGAGGTGCGAAGCGCAGCACCCCGGAAGCGCTCCGGGCGCGGAGTGGGACGCGTAACGTAAGCGTAACAGGTCATGTGAACTGAAAATAACACTTTTCATTGGTTTAGAACATTTTTTTTTCCCAAATGATGAAAGCCCCACCTTTTTTCCTCACTCTATGACTTTCATCTTTGTGAGAGGAAGACCTGTTTCTGCTTGTTCAGTCATGGCATCTGTAGTAGCTGCAGCTGGTGGACCCCCACCACCACCACAACCACCTAGGAAGGAAGGACCACCTGCAAAGTTCCTTCCAAACCCAGAGGAAGAAGAAGAGGAAGAGGAAGAGGAGGTAGAGCCGAGGCAGTTCTTGCGTGAAGAGCCTCAGCAATCCCACCGCTAAGACCATTTTATATGGCAATTTTCTTTTTTACCCTCAAGGGCAAAAAAAGGTCAATGCCCAGCTGGTGACATGCCTCATTGCGATGCAGTTCTGTCCCGAGGCATAGACAAAAAGTATAGTTTTGGAAACTATACTATGCACCTCCACATGCAGAGGTGGCACCCAATCAATTATAGCGTTGCTGAGGTGCGTCACCTCCAGGATAACCCACCAATATTATTTTACTGTTTCCCTTGGTTTTCCCCTTGTTACGCTTTCCGGAACGCTACACGGTGCGCGGACCGGGCGCTAACCGTGCAAAAATTTGAAAAAAAAGGCAGTTTTTTTTTACATATATGGGCCTCCTCAGCCACCCTCAGAAAACCTAGGGGGTAAGGATATGTCTCCCGTGCCCCGTGCCCCCTTATACCCATTCCCAACATTGTTTATCCTCCGTCTTGCGACTAAATTCGTCCGAAACACAAGATGGCGGACTCCCGTTACGCTACCGGTGAGCTACCCGGTTCGCGTACTGGGTAGCGCTTCCACCGCGAAAAATCGGATTTTTTTTTTTTTGCCCCGCGGGGCCCTTTAATAGCCCCCACATCAATCCTAGGGGGTCAGTAGGGGTCTACCTTGCCCCCTTTCATTCATTTCCCCCTTAGTTTATTTTCACCTCTTGTCTCTCGATCCTACCGAGAGACAAGATGGCGGCCACTCCGGACTGTTTCGAATGTTGACAGTCACCGGAGAGCCAATCCGCTTCTCCTCGCGAAGTTCCGTTACGCGTCTGGTACGCGAACCGGGGCGCTAACCGGGACGCTGTCACAGATATTTATATTTTTTTGAACGTTAATTTCTCAAAATCCACTGGAGCACATATCTTGAGACCTAGCAAAGGCACATCGGACAAACAGTCTCTACAATTTTGCCAAGTTTCATAGAAATCCATTCAGCCGTTCAAGCTAAAAGTGAGTTCAACCGCCCTATGGAAAACTCAATGTTAAAAACACGTTTTGGAACCCCCCTTTTTTCTCGGCCCCCGCTTGACGAAACCCCCCCAAACTTTCAGGGGACGCTTAGTAACAAAATGTGCCATTTTACTGAAAATTTCAGCCAATTCCGTCCATCAACGCCAAAGTTATTCAACATAGAATTTTTAGAAATCCCTATTAACCACATCGCTGCTGTGCATTTTCCCCTCCTCTGCTGATCTATGGTGAACTCCATTGTTCATGACGAGCTCAGCTCGTCATCAGCACAGCTCCACTGTGCCTCATGACGAGCTGAGCTCGTCATGAGCATGGAAGGGGTTAAAAAAAATCCTAACTATATATACCTACTGGCGACCGCCAGTAGGTAATATATATATATATATATATATATATATATATATATCGATTCCAAGTGCCCCAGAGCAAGGGAAACGCGACTCCAGGAGGATGAGAAAAACATTTCTTTAATAACCGGCTCTGATAAGTCACAGCCTCGCAGACCCGGTTTGAAGTTCCGGGCGGTGCTTCTCCCGCGGCACGGAGCCTGCCGCAATTAATCGATTCCAAGTGCCCCAGAGCAAGGGAATCGCGACTCCAGGAGGATGAGAAAAACATTTCTTTAATAACCGGCTCTGAAGGTCACAGCCTCGCAGACCCGGTTTGAAGTTCCGGGCGGTGCTTCTCCCGCGGCACGGAGCCTGCCGCAATTAATCGATTCCAAGTGCCCCAGAGCAAGGGAAACGCGACTCCAGGAGGATGAGAAAAACATTTCTTTAATATGCCAAATCACGACAGCAGCCCTTTCATTTGCAAATTCCTGACGCGTTTCGCTGCACCTGCAGCTTTTTCATAAGGGGTGGGGCACTGGCAGGGATCCGGTTGGGTTTATTAACAGTCTCATTACCCACATCCTCCTGGAGTCGCGTTTCCCTTGCTCTGGGGCACTTGGAATCGATTAATTGCGGCAGGCTCCGTGCCGCGGGAGAAGCACCGCCCGGAACTTCAAACCGGGTCTGCGAGGCTGTGACTTATCAGAGCCGGTCAGCGTGAGGATGGCCTTATTGGAATCACACATCAGCCCCTGAGCCCACTGGAGGGCTAAGAACCTTGTGATAACATTGGGGCTTGTAAATAATGTGGCAAGGAAACGGACCCTACCAAAAGGGAAGATTATGGACTTCAAATCCCAGCATTCCATGTGGGTAATGAGACTGTTAATAAACCCAACCGGATCCCTGCCAGCGCCCCACCCCTTATGCAAAAGCTGCAGGTGCAGCGAAACGCGTCAGGAATTTGCAAATGAAAGGGCTGCTGTCGTGATTTGGCATATTAAAGAAATGTTTTTCTCATCCTCCTGGAGTCGCGTTTCCCTTGCTCTGGGGCACTTGGAATCGATATATATATATATATATATATATATATATATATATATATATATATATATATATATATATATATATATATATAATTTCTATGGCAAAATGAAACCCCTCATTTTGTTCCTTTTCAAATTAAATGTATTAAGTGTTACCACTTTATTCCAATCAAGATGACTTCAGGTGTGCCATACTTTTGTCATAAGTAAGACTGTTAGCGTTGTAGTTGTTCTTTAGAACACTCTGGGACATTCTGTCATTGGGCTATAGTTGGGCTACATCTGGCTGATATTTGGGCTACATTTGGGCTCTTTTGTCTCTGGTGGCCATCTTGGGAGACTGCATATCAGAATGTTTTAAATGAAATATAAGAGGATTTGAGAAGTCACTAAAAATATGCCCTAATTTTTCTTTCTTCAGCATTAATCATAATTTCTATGGCAAAATGAACCCCCTCATTTTGTTCCTTTGCAAATTAAATGTTTTAAGTGTTAACACTTTATTCCAATCAAGATGACTTCAGGTGTGCCATACTTTTGTCATAAGTAAGACTGTTAGCGCTCTAGTTGTTCTTTAGGACACTCTGGGACATTCTGTCATTGGGCTATAGTTGGGCTACATCTGGCTGATATTTGGGCTACATTTGGTTTTTTTGTCTCTGGTGGCCATCTTTGGGCTATATTGGGCTACATTGGGTTACATTTGGGCTCTAACATATATATAGCCCAATGTAGCCCAATATATATTTTTCAAAGTTAATTTTCGGAAAAACCACTGGAGCATATATCTTGAGACATAGCAAAGGCACATCGGGTTACCAGTCCCTACAATTTTGCCAAGTTTGGTGGAAATCCATTCAGCCGTTCGGGCTAAAAGTGAGTCCAACCGCCCTATGGAAAACTCAATGTTAAAAACACGTTTGTGACCCCCCTTTCTTCCCGGCCCCCGCTTGACGAAACCCCCCCAAACTTTTAGGGGACGCTCAGAAACACAATGTGCCATTTTCCTGAAAATTTCAGCCAATTCCGTCCATCAACGCCAAAGTTATTCAACATAGAATTTTCAGAAATCCCTATTCAAAAAAATCCTAACTATATATACCTACTGGCGACCGCCAGTAGGTAATATATATATATATATATATATATATATATATATATATATATATATATATATATATATATATATATATATATATATATATATATATATATATATCCTGTACACCGTCTGTCTCCCAGCTCGCGCGCTCGCGCAACACAGCAAGCAGACTCCGGACACGGACCTCGAGGTGTATAAAAGATTTATTTTGCAGAAAGAGTCACCGACGTTTCGGCTCAACGGAGCCTTGATCACATGACAGCGTTTTCTTAGCTGGGTACACCTTTTAAAGTGAAAGCGAGTGGTTAACTGAAATCACCTGTGCAAACTCACTAATAAACATAGAAAACATCCTTTGTAATGCACTCAACATCGTATTACATTATGAGTTTCTTAATAAATGTAAAATACATTTGTAACCAAATCGTATTAACACAGTTTTCAGCAGATTAAATAACAAGAATGACTAAAAAAGTATTATTGTAAAATACACAAATCTATTACTCAAACCCGTTTTTAAAAGCCCTATTTACAAATAAATATATGAAACCCCTAATCATTATATTTCCATATTTGTAAACATAGTCTTTGATTTCGCTTCCTAATTCAGGAACCTCGGTATGATGGTTAAATCCATATAAAGTGCTACGTGCTTACTTTTTAAAGTGCAAATAGTGCTTAAAAAAGTGCGTCAATATGTGCAAAATTAGCATAGTGCAAATACGTATAATACAGTATACCAAGGTCCTAATCCATTTCACTCATATACAGTGTATGTTTGCAAATATATCGATTGTTCATGAGGGGATAAGTTGTTATATCTTTTCTTGTAATGCCCCTTACGTAATGTTTTATTAAGGCTTCTAATTCTAAACGGATAAGTCTTCATTCACAAAAGTCATACAAATCCGTGTTGAAACTTCCTGTGTGAGTGCCAAAATTCCTATGTTTAAAAAAGTTCATGTGCTGGAACGAGTTAAAACAAATAAACCAGGTCCACAAGGGGCCTGAAACCCAAAAACCAAACTAATCCAAAAGTACAAATAAACAGACAACCTAATGTTAAAAAACCTTTACAATTCATTATAATTCAATGGTTCTTAACCTGGTTGCCAAAAACGTGCACAGTGAAAAATAATAATAACTAAACAAGCATTGTATTCTCATAGCAGCATTATTTCTTTCAGTGATGGTTATTAAGGATTGTGGCTGCTCGCAGCCCCCACGGGATCTGTCCCCGCCATCTCCCAGCCGGGTGAGTGCCGTGGACATTATCCACGTGGGGGAGAGCACACATTCCTAATGCATTGAGTCTTCTAGAGCAAGCACGTGTGGAGATCTTCAGTCACATTCAACCCATGGGGCGCCTTAGTATTTAGCAGGAGGATGTATTTCGTCTCCAGCTTTCTCAGCCTGGTCTCCCTGTCTCCGCCTCTTTTGGTATTGATGACAGAATCAATAACCCAGTATTTGAGACCACTGTTGTTACTTTGGTGGTGGTCCTTGAAATGGCGCGCAACAGGATATGTGCTGTCCATATTCGTAATTGCTCGCAGATGTTGCAAAATGCGTTTATGGACAGCATTCCTGGTGCTGCCCACATACTGCAAGCCACAAGGACAACGCAAAACATATATAGCGTATTCTGTCTTGCATGTTAGTACTTGGGTTATTAGATGTTCCTTTCCTGTGAATCCATCCCTGTAAGTTTTGGTGTTTTCACCATGAGTACACGCTTTACAGATTTTACAGTTATAGAACCCCTTATTCCTTTGCCACCACTCTGTTCTTGTAAAGGGATCCGGGTTGGTTTTAACTATGTGGTCCCTTAGAGAGGGGGCTTTGCTGTAGGTCAAAGAAATAGTCTTTGGTAGGCTCTTGCCTATAACATTATCCCTCAGCACAATGGGCCAATGTTTATTCACTATTTTCCTTATTTGCTGGTGCTGTCTAGTGAATCCTGTTATTAATCTGAAGCATTCAGGCTCAACTATGTCTGGTTTAGAAGTGCCTTGACTGGGCGGCTCCCTATCCGCTTTCCTGATTAGGAGCTCCTCTCTACTCATTAGTAACGATTTTTGCACAGCTCTGTCTAGCACTCGGAAAAACCACTGGAGCATATATCTTGAGACATAGCAAAGGCACATCGGGGTACCAGTCCCTACAATTTTGCCAAGTTTGGTGGAAATCCATTCAGCCGTTCGGGCTAAAAGTGAGTCCAACCGCCCTATGGAAAACTCAATGTTAAAAACACGTTTGGGACCCCCCTTTCTTCTCGGCCCCCGCTTGACGAAACCCCCCCAAACTTTTAGGGGACGCTCAGAAACACAATGTGCCATTTTCCTGAAAATTTAAGCCAATTCCGTCCATCAACGCCAAAGTTATTCAACATAGAATTTTCAGAAATCCCTATTCAAAAAAATCCTAACTATATATACCTACTGGCGACCGCCAGTAGGTAATATATATATATATATATACATATATATATATATATATATATATATATATATATACATTCACTGAAAAAACCATATGTTTCACACCAGTTATAGTTAGCTGGAAATTTTACTGACATAAAACCATTGAAATTCCCACGTTATAGTTAGTTGGACTCACTATAACTTGCACCCCTGCAATGCACTGCTGATGACGTCACATATTACATCACTCATGACATGGTCCGTGACATCACTGATGACACCATCCAGTGAATGTGTGTCTTTCTGAAAAATAAATATGTTTTATATATGTATATGTAAAGGTCGATGGAAGAATAAATGTTTAAATAAGTCTCTAAATGGATGTTTTAAAAAAAAAATTGATTGGTTAACTGGCTTATTAAGTGTATCTTAGTGAATACATATATTAGCGAGTAATGTTTAAATATTTAAATATATGTATCAGTGTTTCACTTTGTGTATAAGTGGCTGCATGGATTGGTGAGTAGCTACATGTGTGTGTATATGGGTTATTAGATTTTTTTTAGTATCAGTATGAGTGTCTGTATGGTTTGGTGGGGGTTTTACTTAGCACATAGATGCATCAATGACTGACTCACTGTTTGTATGTGTTTTGAAGACAGCAAATGTGCAGGACTGTATGGGTGGATGAGTGTGTATATGTGTGTGTTAGTGAGTGAATGACTGTCTCACTAGTGTTTTTATCAGTAACGACATATGTTTTAATCTAGTATATGTGAGTATTGATGTATATAAGGGAGTATATGTGAGAGTGAGAGATTGTAAGAGTTCCTGTTTAAATAAGTATGTGTTTCTATAAGTGATTGTTTAAGAGAGTAAGTATGTGTAAGTTTCCTTAGAAGTAAGGTGGCAGTGTGTGTATAGCTGTACATGCAAATAAATGGATGTTCAATAGTTGATTTGCATGTGTGAGTATGTGTCTGAGTAACTTTTGGATGACTGTCGGTGTGTAACAGGATGTATAGGTGTATCACTACATATGATGAGTGAGTATATGTATGAGTGACTATATAGAACTGTTGGTGAATGAGTGGATGTGTATATAGATGGTGGAATTACTGAATTGGTTGTTGTAACTGGTATGGGTATCCATTTTTTTGAAAATGTTAGTTTCTATTTTTGCATATGTGTTTCAAGTGTTACATTACACTGAAAGGAGGTCTGTCACTCTGTCACAAGGATGGTGTCATCAGTGATGTCATGAGTGATGTAATATGTGACGTCATCAGCAGTGCATTGCAGGCGCGCACGTTATAGTGAGTCCAACTAACTATAACGTGGTAATTTCAATGGTTTTATGTCAGTAAAATTTCCAGCTTACTATAACTGGTGTGAAACCTTTGGTTTTTTCAGTGAATTTAATAGGTTTTTTAAATGCTAATTCCTAACTATAACTGGTGTGTAACCTATAGTTTTTTCAGTGAATTTCATAGGTTTTTTTAAATGCTAATTCCTAACTATATATAGGGCCTCAAACCTATGTTTTTTTCAGTGAATTTCAAAGGTTTTTTAATAGCAAATTTTTATAGCTATGAAATGTAATAATTTTTATAATGAATCCTATTTTGTATATTTATGTAATACTATTTTTTTTATGTATATTGTTCATGGTTTTTTATTTTTTTTAAATTGTTTTGCCCTGGAGCGCTCCCGGTGCGCGTACCGGTCAGCGCACCCGTAAGCGCAGTCTTGCGGCGCGCACCGGTGCGCGTACCGGTGAGTGTCCCGTTAGCGCTATTGCCGCGAACGAAAACATCATCGTGACGTATCGCGTAGCCGCGTCCGCGTGATACGCACGGCGTAAGCGCACCCGGAAGCACTTGAGCAAATACAATCGCGCTACGTAAGCGCCCCGGGGCGCGTAGCGTAAGCGCGTCAGGTCATGTGACCTGAAAATAACACTTTTCATTGGTTCAAGACAGTTTTAGTTTCCAAATGATGAAAACCCGGGTCATGTGACCTGAAAATAACACTTTTCATTGGTTCAGGACAGTTTTGTTTTCCAAATGATGAAAGCCCCCACCTTTTTTCCTCATTCTCACTTTTTACTTTGACTGAGGAAGACCTGTTTGCAGACCTATTTGTACCTATTTGTACTGAGAAATGGCTACAGTAGCAGCAGGAGCATCTCAACCACCACCACCACCACCACCACAAAGACCACCACAATACCACAGTGGTGGAGAAGAAGAAGAGGAGGAGGAGGAGGAGGAGGAGGAGAGGTGGTACCTACCTGAAGATACTACCACCTATAAGCCAAAGGAGCACATTGTCTGGGAGTTTTTTAAAATCCCAAGCGCCCTCAAGAAAGTTAATGCGCCAAAGGTTACTTGTCTGATCTGTGGCACTGTACTTTCCAGGTGGAACCCTGCCAAAAAGTATTCTTTTGGCAACAACACCATGATTCGCCACATGCAACGCCGGCACCCAAACAACTATGCTGCGGCAGAGGTCAGAGAACTGACCAGAAACCCTCCCCAATCTTCTCCCAGCACCTCCCAAAGTAAGCAACCCACTCCATCGGGTCCAGAGACAAGTGAGATCGTCCCAAACATCCAAACCCAGTTTGGAGATTTCAAAATAGTTTGCAAATTTTGTGGTAGGACAATTTGCTATGGAGAGCAGAGTATTGAATTGATTAACCGTGCTGGAGACAACCACAAGTGCAAAAACAAACCTTAATTTTTTCCTGTTTTACAATTCCCTGTTTACAATTCCCTGTTTTTTGTTTGTCCCCATAAAAATTACAACAAAAAAAAATTGTTCATAAAAGCCAAAAAAAAGTAAAAAAATGTTCAAAAAAACAATAAAAAAATATAAAACAACAAAAAGAATAAAAAAGCAGTTCTTTTTAGAACTACCTCCAATTTATAAAAAAATGCTACATTTAAAAAAAACTGTCATTCTTTTTTTATCAACTCTCATGCAGGCGCTGTGATCCTATCACTTAGTTATGTGACAGGGCATAAACCAACAAGCGCGATCGAAGCAGCGGAGAGTTTTTTCTCCGCTTCAATGGGTATTCTACTCGGAGAAGGGTTTGAAAGAGTGGCAAACTGTCGCCCACTGGGGCAATACGCGATATAAACTGGTCTGGAAAGATGGTTAAAACTAACGTCTGGAGTGTAGAGGCAGCACCCGCCCACTTGGGCTAGATCAGGTTACCAGCTAACATGCAGGTGCGCTACTCGCATATTAGCGCTAATAATTCATCAATAAAGTTGTATTGAAGTGGAGAAAAAACTCTCCACTGCTTCGATCGCGCTTGTTGGTTTATGCCCTGTCACATAACTAAGTGATAGGATCGCAGCGCCTGCATGAGAGTTGATATTTGTGAAACGTTGATAATTTGAAACGTTAATATTCCATGCCCTTCCACGCAATTGTAAGGATATTTAATCACTTGTGATTCCAGCAGTTTTGTAACAAACGCCAATGTATGTGTTATTTACTTGTAAAAACTACGAGTCTTTTTTCACTCTCTTTCACCAAGTAGTTTTTGGTCACATGATTGTACGTGTTGCACACTGGTTAAAGTGGCGATTGTAATGAATTGAAGATTCGGTGAACAAGCCTGCTGGTCAGGCGAAACGCGACCGAGGGCTGACTGAAAATAAATTTCTTTGGCCAGCACACAGTCTCGTCAACTTGTGGTTTTACTACTTGAGAGGTGGAATATATATAGAGGTGGAATATATATATATATATTGATATGAAAATTCTCCTCCCTGTTTCCCAATGCATGTCCTTTATAAGCTCTTCCTTTCTCAGTGGCGGGGAGCTCACATGCATCGCATTGTCCTGCTGACTCCTCAGTTGTCCCAAGTATGAGGCTACATCTCCCATCATGCAGTATGTTGAATTTAGAAATGCGGTGCTGGAGGTAAACTTCACGAAAATCCAGGGAACAAAACAACCGTGTGTCCCCTACTTCCAACCATCCAGACCCACAGGAGCCAAGGCTGTGGGCGTAAGTACAGTGCCAGCACCTCTCCATGTGTTCATGGACCGCCAATGGCAGCAGATTATCAGCAGCGGGGGGGCTGTGTGACGGGTCGCGGACATCCGATACCTCGGCATTGATAAAGTCCCTAGTTACCCATGTATGCCGCGACCTCTTCGTGGAAGCGTCCCTTGTAGGCACGACACAGGCAGCACGCTATTAATGATATGAAAATTCTCCTCCCTTCCGAGTAGAAACAAGGGACACAACAGGGCTTTACAGGCCCTTTATCGGGAACTCGTTTCGGCTGCAAGCCTTTTCCCAAATGCCAGTTTGTAATGGAAGTTTCCCAATGCATGTCCTTTATAAGCTCCTTCTTTCACAGTGGTGAGAGCTCACCTGCATCGCATTGTCCTGCTAACTCCTCAGTAGTCCCAAGTACGAGACTACTGCTCCCATCATGCAGTACGTTGGATTTTGAAATGTGGTGCAGGAGGAAAACTTCACGAAAATCCAGGGAACAAAACAACCTTGTGTCCCCTACTTCCAACCATCCAGACCCACAGGCGCCAAGGCTGGAGGCGCAAGTACAGTGCCAGCACCTCTCCATGTAGGCATGGGCCACCAATGTCAGCAGATTCTCAGCAGCGGGGGTTGTGTGGCGGATCGCGGACATCTCATACCTCAGCATTGATAAAGTCACTAGTTGCCCATGTATGCAGCGACATCTTCGTGGAAAGGTCCCTTGTAGGCGTGCCACAGGCAGCACTATATTAATGATATGAAAATTCTCCTCCCATCCGAGTAGAAACAAGGGACACAGCGGGGCTTCACAGATCGTTTATTGTGAACTCACAGGCATGACACATTTCTGCGGTAAGTCTTTTTCCAAATGCCACAGTTTGTAATGGAAGTTTCCCAATGCATGTCCTTTATAAGCTCCTCCTTTCACAGTGGCTGGGAGCTCACCTACATTGCATCGTCATGCTTACTCCTCAGTAGTCCCAAGTACAAGACTACTGCTCCCTTCATGTGGTATGTTGGATTTTGAAATGTGCTGTAGGAGGAAAACTTCACGAAAATCCAGGGAACAAAACAACCTTGTGTCTCCTACTTCCAACCATCCAGACTCACAGGGGCCAAGGCTGGAGGCGTAAGTACAGTGCCAGCACCTCTCCATGTCGTCATGGACCGCCAATGGCAGCAGATTCTCAGCAGCGAGGGGCTCGTTGGCAGGTCGCGGACATCCTATACCTTGGCATTGATAAAGTCACGAGTTGCCCATGTATGCTGCGACTTCTTCATGGAAGGGTCCCTTGTAGGCGCGCCACATGCAGCAAGTTATTAATGATATGAAAATTCTCCTCCCATCCAAGTAGAAACAAGGGACACAGCGGGCTTCACAAGTAGTTTATTGGGAACTCACAGGCATGACGCGTTTCGGCGTGTGTATATATACACACAAAAGGCTTCCCACAGGACCCCGATAAGCATAAGCTGCACTCCCATACTGGTAAAATCTTCTTTTGTACATATACATACAAGCACATACGCACACACCAGCACCCCCCCCCCTTCCTGCTTCAGTGTTACCAGGGCTATTAACCACAGTGAGTCAGGCGCTCTGCCTGGAAACCCTTTGTACCTAATCCTTGAAGCTTCTGACATCTTGCCATGAAAAATGAATTACGTTACCTTATTCTAATGCGGAGTCAAGTTTTGGCCTTATCAAAAGTGAAAAAGAAGATATTCATATATATAAAATCTGCTAGTGTTCAGCAGCCTACCTCAATCCACCCCACCAATGCAGCCTCCCTTCACATTTTCTAATATGTTGTAAAACTCCTAACGTTTAGTTCGTTCGAGAACAGAAAATGCTTAATTGACCTCAGTCACCCAATTCCAGATTTGGAACATCAGGGAAACTAGATGTGGCACCAATGGCCCTATTTTTTCATTCATAGACATGAAATATTTGGCAAAGCGGAGTATCAACACATGAAACATACAGCAATATTGGACTTTTCCAGTCAATTAGGTAGGTCCTGCAGCTTTGAGGCCCGGTAGTAGCACTCAAAATCAAGTGCATCAATTCCCTTTCATTGTGGATATTCAGTTTAATTTTAGGGCAATCACGGGCCGTATTAGGTCTGTCAACATAGTATCTGTAAAATTGGCTACAGTAGCACCTGCCTCACTCCTGAAAAACATGGAGATATTTTGAAAGCTACATAATGTTTACCAAGGGGACTTTGCCCAAAAGGCTATTGAATGCCTGCTCTTTATTGTCTATTTGTCTGTTGTTATTCACAGCAGTATTGGATCCCCTGACTAAATCTAATATCCTAATATTTTTGGATTCTGGATTGCCATTGCAGTCTCTGCGCTGGCAATTAACTTTCGACCTGGCGGACCAGTATTTCAAGCAGGAACACAGGTGATTTTGCCCAGTTCATTCCAGTTACGTTCACCAGAGTTCTCCAACAACTCAAGCATGTACTGAACATCTCTGCCTAGATTCCTCAAGAACACCAAAATGTCTGCAGATTAGGACACTACTTGCTTGTTGTCATCTCTCTTGATGGCCCAGTCAATGAGATCATTCCTCATAATGCGTGCGAATGGTTTCACTACCAGTACAAATAAAATTAGTGACAGTTTGTAGGCATGCCTTATCCCAATACTGAATCCAAATATTACAAATAACCCCCCTCATTCTGACTCTTGAAGTTGTGTAGGATTATAGGAGCATCATCCATTTCTGAATATAACGGCCGCAATTGAAGTCCTCCTCTACCAGGAACATATAGTCCTATCACAGTGCATTTTTCTGTATCAAGGGGCATCACTGCATAGCACCTCTTATTGTTAGTAAAGAAATGTTTGTACATAAGCCAATGGGCGTAAATTAGTAATCATGTTCATATGTGGTCTTGAGGCACCAATACCAGAACCATGTTAGCCAATTTTGTAGCTGTGGTCTTACTGGGGAGTTTTACGTCTGTATTAATCATAGAAAGGGGCCTGCATTGCTTAACCTTGTTGCTTCGAACGTTCTGCACCAGTGCTAAACGTTCGAAGAAACGGGTGCGGCCACATAGGCCAACGGACGTGAGCAGCACTGGCAAGGTAGTGCTCGCGACGACCGACGGCAGCACTAAAGGGGTTAAAGTACATGAGGTCTTTGTATTTTTTTCCAAAAGAAGGAGTTGTGCCATTTTATGAAACTCAGACGAAAGTCCATCCATACCAGGGAATTTCACCCCTTGCAAACCCACAAGAGCTTCTTCCAATTTCTCCTTAGTCAGAGTAGCGTCCAGTTGTTCTTTCATGCCGTTGGGTACCGTCGGAAGACAACCTCTACCTACATCCACTTTACTCGATGAGGGTATGGGGTCAATATAGTACCTTGAGATATCTACATAACAGTCTATGATAGCATCCTGAAAGTTCTGGGTTCCTATTTCATCAGTTATATGTAGGATATCTTTCTTTCATATTTCCTTTTCCAATAGCAATGCCAACATTTTCATATATGTTGAAAAGTTTATTTTCTAAGGCAGCCCTGGTGGCTTTAACGGACTCCAGACAATTTGTCAGAGGGCAGCTCTGTGCCTACAGCACTAGGTGGTGGCGCCCCAGCTCCACATTCCTGGGGGTTACCTTTGTCATGTGTTGCACAATCTTATTTGTATGTGCACATTGTCCTTGATCATGTTCGTAGGCGAATAGTGTATCATATGAGGCCTTTCAGTGTGAGGATATATCATTCAGCTTGCAGAGTGACACGATTTGCCCCCTGTCTGTGCCACAGGGATGCCCCCTTCCCTTCTCCCCTCTAGGGTCATCCTTAGAACTACAGATTGTGTCTATCCAAGGCCCACAAGCCATTAATAGAGGTATTCCCACCTTCACCACTGAGATCCCCCTTTGCACCCTCCTTCTGATTTCTATAAAGGTTCCAGAAGACAGCAAACCGCAGCGGAGTGAACCAGGGACACTTGGCCTGCTCATCGGGAGAACTCACTTTCGCAGCGCATCCACTCTGTGTTTATCTCTTGGGACCTCGTCTTCCACCCCTCACCATCTTGACACCCTCCAACACAGAGTGGGCGTGCCATGCAAACCCAGTACCATCACAGCGCTGCACAACAAAGTCTCAGCCACAAGTAGCGTGCTCCGCGGTCATGGTGCTCCTGGTGCCATCTTGTCAGTTTTTGGCAACAACATGAGTCCTGGCTTCTCAGAAAATTTCAGCAAAAGTAACACCTTCAGAGTCAGTGGCCAGTTACAGTTATGATGACTATAAGCAGAATTTAACAGGGAATGTTCATATTCAATGAATGAGTCAGATGGAACTGGATAAACTGAGGATTTTGATGGGGCTTTGGAGCTTCAAAGTTTCACCTCTTGTTGACCATATAGCATGTACATAGATAGTATAGTTTATAGAGCAATTGCTAGTACTAAGTCTACCAATAGCTAATCGTAATTTTCCTTCTTTGTGGGTAACAAGAATATATGGTCATAATGTGGTTTTGTACTTATGTTGATGACATAACAAAATCCATTGTTCATTTACATATATTTACTTTCTCCATCTCTTTGGGTTCTATACTATTTAATCTCAGCAGTGAATTTTGAATGAGTGAAATATTTTATGTGGAAATAGTTACTCCTACCAGTCCCTTTATGTGAACTCAAACCTCATACTGTTTGAGATTTATGCAGATGTCGTTTTCTTTTGTCTACACTTTTCAGAAAGCACTTAAAATATTTTTTGTATTATCTTAATTAGATTAAGTCAAAGTCGGGAGACGATGCAGCTGAAAAACAAACTTACTCAACAAGAGGCTGAGCTAGACATGGTCAAAAGGCAACTAGGAACTGAGCGCTTTGAAAGGCAAGTGTATGTTTATTTATAATTATTATTTTTGATTATCAAATAGAAATATCCCTAACATATATGTTGTACTTGATTAAAATCATTTTTAATTATTAATTATGTGGCATTCTATTTACAATTGATTTTCACCAAAAATGTTATTGCCAGCCGTCCTAGTTACTGTTAAACTTGAAAAGTGTATTGTGCTTGGATTTCTGTCTCCATGCTGTGTCTGTGAATGCACTATACAAAAGCTAAACCGATTGGCTTTGCTAGTACTTCTTTTCTAAAAGAAAACAATATAAACTGTATATATTTGTGTGAGTACATGTAGTTTACAATTGTAACCAACATTTGCAGTTTCCAGTGGCCTCCCTATAAAAAGTTAAAGTATTGAGCAGCCTATGAAAAAAAAGAGTGAAGTAATTTCCAATGGGTGGGACGTCACATCTCTCCTCCCCCAGGCCTTTATTCACCAGGCTTCCTTCTCCAGAGTTTTCCCATTCAAAACACTGCTCGCACCATTTGTTTACCAGCAAGCACCCGGCCTCACCATCTGTCCCAGCCCCCTGAGTGTAGGAGCACTGGACATAGCAACAAAATGCTCCCATTTGTCAGAGGGGAAATAATAAATAAACAGGGATGGCGTCAGCCTCGTTTAAACTTTGCACACCTAAAAATATATTACCTGACCTTGTATAATGTAACAGGCGCTTTTGTAAAGCACTTTCAGTACATGTGTGGCAGTCATGTTCACACTCTTTAAAATGCCCCCTAAAATTAATCTGACATTGTGTAATGTAACTAGTGCTCATGTAAAGTGCTCCAACACCTTTGGGTTGCTTGAGTTCATATTATATCAATAAGAGTCAGTACGCCGGGAGTCACCCAAGCCTTGCCTATAACTGCAAGATTGGGCTGCCGAAGGTCTGGTGACCAAGTCTTACTGAAGCACCAAGTAAGGAGAAAAGAGGTGATTTCTAAAACAGCGTCTGAAGCGTCTGTCATTTCATCTCGATATTTGAACAGGATCAGGAGATTAAGTGACACCGAAGCTGAACCACCGGAGACGCGCACACAATGAAACGAGCAGTAATCAAAGAAAAAAAAGTCCCTAATTCAACACAAACACAGAAGGATAATGTTGACAGTAATTGGGCGGTGCTCTGTGGGAGGAAACCAAACGCAAAAAGGAGGGACAAAGAGACAGGATTAACCACTAGCAATCAAGCACTTTTGAACAGCAATCGAAGGGACAAATAAAAAGGCAATGGGCATGCTGTAAGCCCACAGAGTGAATACAGCATGTCTTGAAAAGACAGCGCATGTGCTGCCCAAGCTCGACCTAATGACTGATTGGAAAACGTTGTTTCCATAAATGCAGGACTATATAGAAAGAGCTTTGTGTTTTTCCAATTGGCACCTCCAAAATTATTCAGCATCTACTTTGTTTCAATAGCATGGTATTATATTTTATTACATTCCTTTTCTGCTCACGCTGCTCAAATGGGCAAGTTTGAACCAATGAACATAATTTTTGCAGAATGTATTTAATGAGCCATGATGAATAAATGTGATATAGTGTGTGTTGTACACTCTGTGTTCTGGTTGTATTGTACCACTCCTCGCTCCCTTACCAAATGCTCCTCTTTTGAGTTGCTGCGAAGAATAAATAATAGGTGTTTTCAAAGGTATGCCTTGGATGCTAAAATGGGTGAGAGTGGTAGAGTACCTGTTAGGGAGTTCGGATGAGATTGTGGCAGCCTATGTAAATGATTCTCATGACAGAACTAAAGCAATTGTTAAAGTTAACAGGGGCTCAAAAAAGTTTCATTGTAAGTTGGGGTTCTGATCCATATTAAAGAGCCGGGTCATGTCAGGAAAGTTGAATGTAAATACGGAGATCCTGTTGTGACTTACAAAGTGTGTTGAAACTCTGTCTGAATGCTTGGAGAGTAGTTAAGGTGGATCAGGGCAAAAGTTCTGAACTTGGTGGACTAAGGGTTGTTGGAGAATGCCAACAAAAGCACGATGATCTGTTATCCTTCTGTCAGATTAGGAGTTTGTTATTAGATATTTTTTGGCTTCTTTTGATGGCTTTACATTTATTTGTTAATGTCATTTTTCTGTTCCTTTAATGATTTAGTATTTTAAACATGTTTCTAATTTTATATTGGTACTTATTTCTTTCTTTCCCTTATATGATTGGATTTTTATCATGCTACGTACTTATTCATGAATTTGTACTAGTTCATGTGGAAGAAAAAGAGGTAATGTTATTTTTTAATGCATTCCTGTTCTGCTCTCAAATATTTTATGTGACGTAGACAGAACGTTGGGTTTGGATTGTTGATGTCAGAATGAGGCTGTTAGAATCGAAAGAGAGACGTTGTTGGCAGAATCGAAGTTACTCACTGTATCTCTTAAATAACTAAGATTTTCCCTCAACTGTATCTGGATTTCTCTTCTGGGATACAACACATGATTATATACCACTTAAGTAAACAGATTGCCAGTGTATAACCTTTAACGCAACTTTTAAGTTATTGATTGCTATTTTTTCTATTTGAATTAAAACTTTTGGTTACCAGATAGTATTTCATAGTGCTTTAGACGCAAATCGGAGGAGGAAACAGCAGATAGTTGAAACGCTGAGCAAAATCAATATAGCTGATAGGCATAAAGCTAGCTAGGAGGCATGGGTCTTCAGGTCTTTCCATAATTTTCTAAGCTCCACCTCAAAACAAAACAGGAAAGGGAAGAAGCCTTAAAAGTCAAGAAACTTCACCTCAGCCTCTTTTATCTTGGAGGCAGCAGAGGGAGAGAGTGCTGGGAAGCCCATCATAGGTGTCTGGTCAGGAGGTATTGGTAAATATCTTCAAGAGTTATTCTGTGCCTGGTGGAAGATAGCTTTTAATTATACATGTTGGCTGGTGGCTTTCAATCTAGGGAAGTCAGGGTCGGTATAATGTGGTCAAATGTACTGCAACAAAGAACAAGACCCTTTGAAATCCGCTCATCATCTTTGCAGGGAGTCCTGTGTCCATTTAATTGCCGTAATCACAGTATGAAAGAACCACAGCAAGGATAAGAGTGTTTCATTCTTAAATTTGGAGAAAGGTTTGGAAGAACACATTGAATGATAGAAATATTGGACTCGGCTCTGATTTAGATCTGATACTTGACACATTTGGGGGATGGCCCACACTGAGGAAAACATTTAAATATCTCCATAGCAGAGGAGCAGAGTCTGTTTTATCTCTATTTCAGGCAAAGGTAATTGACACATCCATTGTTGCACAATGGAGCCGCAATCCCTGATGGAGCAGAGGTATCTTTTGGCATTGTTGATATAAACCTGCATATTTCCAGCATGCATGTAATAGATAACGTTGTTGCTAACAAGGACAGAAGTAAGGGATGCCCTATAGGCAATGGACAAGAGCTAGCTAAAGAGAATAACCTTAATGCATTCAAGGAGTTAGCTAAAGAGAATAACCTTAATGCATTCAAGGAGTTAGCTAAAGAGAATAACCTTAATGCATTCAAGTTACGTTTCAAATATTCAAAAAGGGAGGACCAGATTTTAATTGTTGGGTGCATTATCAAATTAATGATTTAAACCACTGGAGAGCAGTTCCATTTGTTGAATACCAGGTGAGATAGAAGAATTTACTGGTTCACTATGTCAAGTACAGCAAACAGGTCAAGGAGGATGAAGTCACCATTGTGACCCTCATTTCTTGCTGAGAGTCATGCTTCCTAAACGATCAATAATGTGGTTTTGATATTTCTCTTTGTACTAAAGCCTGACTGAAAGATACTAAAAAATGTTGTTAGATTCCATGTAGATAGAGAATTTCAAAGTGAACACGGCTTCAAGGATTTGGGCAACAGTAGACCAGACATCAGCCTATAGTTAGACAGGAAAGGTTTGTTTAGTAACAAGATTATGGGTTATGATGGCATGTTTGAAATTTGGGTGACAATAAAAGATATTAGAGAGGTGTTAAGGCACCTAATCAGGATTGCTGTAATTGCAACAAAAAAATTTGAGTTGCAAGGATCTAATGGTTCGGCATTGTGAGAAGTTGGCCTGATATGTGATGTTTCCAATTCTGGAACCACCTTGTATCAGTCCAAACAATCCCTTATGGTGTCTGGTTGTAGGTCAACCTTATTAGACAAGCTATCCTAGTGGTAGCATGGACTAAGCAGCCTTAAAGGCTAAACTCAAGAGGTCGTGTTAAGCGAGCTGTTTTACCAATCACAATACTTCAATACCAAATGAAAGGACACCACACAAGTATATATTATAAAAATATATGTATTTATTACTAAAATAATCCCCAGTACTCTTTATGAGCAAAGGGGCACAAGCTTTAAACAAAAGCACAGTCAAACATATAAAAGTTGCACAATTATGGATGAGGGCGGGTGGCCACTCAAACCATATATTAAGAAAGTGGTATAAGAGATACAAATCAAACAGTGGTTAGACCTAGGGCCTAGGGAATCGCTGGGAGCAGTCGGGACTAGCAAGGCTGAAGTCGGGAAAAGCCCGCGGGATTCGGGTGCAGTGCTTAAAGCACACACATGCACCAATGCAAAGTCAATGGTGCGTAAAAGTTATAGAGTTACTGTTTAAGGAGACTTCCGCTTAACCTAGAAGGACGAAATTCAAGACACATACACTAGAGGTGTGTACCAGTGTGGGAACACCGGCGTTGTTGAGTTACCTCACCCACAGGAAGCGGGTGCATAGGGTCGAAGTTGAGTCGGTTTCGTCACGCAGGTTGTTGGTGCTTGAAGCTGAAGATGCTGCAGGCGATGTGAAGGAGAAGTGTCCGGTGTGATCCAAGGGTGGATCAGAGTTGTAGAGTACCTGAAAGCAGAGGGGACAGGGTCTGGGTCACTCAGCAGTGACCAGGGTGGAACCAGGATTGAACCAGGCAATGTCGGGCGCAATCAGGTGGTTGTTGAGGAGCTTCTCTCCGCTGCCACATGGGCTTTAGGGCATCTGCGACGTCCAGGAGCGGGTCACGAGCTGTCCCACGAAGGCTCTCACCGTCGGCGCTGTCGGCTTCAAGATCGGAGCAAACAACACTTGGCAAGAGCAATCCACGCAGGACTGGAAGATTGCTTCTCACTCGGACCAGGAGGGTCAGAGCGGGTGCTCCTTTTCAGAGGAGCGGGTGCAAGTCTGGAGCAACCAGAATCACAAGTCGGATTTCAAGTTTCGTCGGCACAGGGGCCACAGGCCAGCGGGCAAGTGACCGGGCCAACGCGTTGAGCCAAAAGAAGCAGAAGGGCCCCACGCAGCACTCAGTGAGTGTGGAGGGGTGAGCTTCGGTGCAAAAGTGGCTCAGAGCTGGGGCTTCTCAAACCCCGATGTACAGCTTCGAGGGTCACTCATGGGCTGCACGGTCAGCGTCTCGTGGGACTGTCGAGGGGATAGTATTCCAAATCGTATGACACCTTACACAACATGTTTTGATAAAGCCAAACCAAAGTTGCTATATAACTGCGAGGATTATAATGCACTTAATAGTATATGGTATGGCATTATCCCGGGAGTTGTTCCCGACAGCTGCAGACAGGCTCAGCTCATGCTAGAGCACCATCTCACATTAAACCACGCACTCTGCCTCCAGGATTGATAAGGCCTTCCATAGGAGTGGCTCACAGGTTTATATGTGTCCAGATATACGTTTAGATATAGGTATACTATATCTAAGCAAGGCGTGATTACACCAACTTGCCCCAGCTGAGTGATCAGCCAGTTGTGTCAATTTAAGAACCATGCAGGGGTGGCAAAAGCTATGCTGCAGCCCCTGGTAGGCCTTGGTGGCACCTATGCCCTGAGCACCTATAGTGCAGGGTACAGGGGCTGACAAGGAGTCCAGTTCCAATTGGGTTATGTACCTATAGTACATGTATGTGAATTTAGAGAGAGAGCAGCAGGCTGGGGGTCTGATTAGCAGGCCCACAGCCTCATTAAGTCGAAAACCAGTGAAGCAAAAAGCAAAAATTGGGGTGACTATAGGATAGCAAACCCTACTCTCCTACAGGCATTGACTCTCCTTTTGTTGGTCATGTTGGTGGTTTCTTTGGCAATAGAATTAAAAATGTCTGGCGGGTCAGCTGAGGTCTAACGGCATGTGCTTCCGAGTTGATAACTCATCACTGAAGATGAACATTAGATTGTTGCAAAAGTCTTGAGATGGGAACACTAGGGTTGTGCTAGTGAAAGCTGTGGCTTTTTTTTGGGTAGACCTGGAATGGTTCTTTAAATGACTTACTGGCTTAAGTCCTTCTGCTTTGAAATGGCAGCTTTGAGAAGTGGGATTTGTTCATGCAGCAAGGTGCGTTTTCAGTATGAAGAAGTTGTGCTTCCCAACATCTCTCAAGAACTATTCCTTTTTGTTTTAATTTCATTTTTTTTCTTTTTAAAAATTGGAGCGCTATCAAAATATTTTTGTTACATTGAACCTTGGGGTGGTTCACTTTCATTTGATACTTCTCCAAGAGCAGCAGTGATGGTTACTAACATATGCTCCAGTGTGCAAGAGGGGTCATCTGAGTCAGGTAGGCTGCCTTCCTTTAAAAAATGAACAATTGTGCGCCGAGCACTCCTGTGTAGTTCAAAGTTCTACCAAGTCTAAACCTGATATTGTGATCTGTGTGCAGCGACTGAATGAGTGTACCCTAACACTCTACAATGTAGCATGAAAATGTGGCTGGTTAACAAGCAGTTAACGCAGACTCAGTAGCGCACAACTGGATAAAATCTATTGATCAAACCTTTTAAACCTTTTCTTTACAAAAACATATTTTTAATCATATGTTTTACTCATCAGTTGGACTTGTTTCAGCACAACATTTTGTATTTATACATAAACACTTTTTAAATCAAAATCATACAACTTTATACAAAAAATACATTGAATTTTCTTGTATGCATCATAATTCGCCCGCCCAATGCATTTCGGGACAAATGTAGAGTCCCTTCGTCAGGGGCAATGCTGCAAAATAACATAAACAGGCACATCAGTCTCTATGTAGTACATGGTTCACTACAGTTTAAATAATGCCACCACCAAAGAGAAAAAAACACCCATAGTGTAGTTACCAGCAAGCATCCAAAACCAAAAAAGAAACATTACCAACTACTCACATTTGTATACTAATGAATATGCTTATTGCGAGTTTCAATCTGCCTCGATCCAAGTAGACTATGAAAAAGCAAAATGGACAGAATCAGCCTGCCTCCTCTGGATACGTGCGTGAAAAATCTAACTGCCATGCAATCAATCAATATGCGGAAGCATACCTGTTTTTACTTTCAAAATCCTGCGTTCTGAAAACCCTTTTCCTCTTAATGCATTACCAGGAATTCGATATCCCTCTGTAGAAAAAATAGAGTGCCTTAATGCACGATGCGATTCCAAGAATTAAACTACAAAAGGTTCTGAAACCTTGCTCTGTAAGGAAATCCTTACCGAATCAAACTGTACCCTAAACTCGTCAAACAATCTCCGCGTACACCTTCCGACGTCCGGTTTCTCCCGCGTTTGCGTTAAGCTGAGTCGAATCTAGGTTAAACTACTGTAACCTTCCTTCCTATTGGTTACAACTACGTTCTTAACAACCAATCAGATACGGGATGTCGTGGCAATACGTCGTCCGTAACTATGGTAACGACGCTCTGCTGATAAATAATATCGCCACCTATTCTGTTTACCTAGTCAAAAACCGGGCAAAAAACAGAATGATGTTTTACCGTTTCCTTGAATATTAACAGTCCGTGTAATACATAAAAGCCCTCACTAAAAGGATTCTCCAGTATACGTATTATGCTACACGAGGCCACATGTATGGGTTTCAACCTGTAGATGTTTCAAGCTACAACAGAAACTTTATTGAACGCTATAAGCACACCGATGTTACTACATTCAATAGGAATAACGCGACTAACCAATTACTACAGCAAAAATACGTGAGACTAAGTAAAGAGAGAAAAAACTAAAAAGAGAAAAAATAAAAATATAGAAAAAGGAGTTAAAAGGAATCAAATATACATGTACAATATGCATAAAAAACACAGTAATCAAATGAAAAACATGAAAAAATCGAGTCAAATTAAACAATATGTCATAAATCTAAAAACACCAGAATTAATGCAACAAGGTGAAGATTACACTAGAACACTTGTTTACAAAAAGCTGCTTAACTCTATCCGGTCATTTAATCCCCCAGGGGTCAATGTCCCCAACATTTTTATCCAAAAAGATTCTCTTTGTAACAATTTCTTATTCCTGTCACAACCCTCTGTGATTGCTACTGTCTCTAGAATGGTGAATCTAAGTTGGGCAATAGTGTGTTGTTTCTCAAGCCAGTGTGTAGCTAAGGATGATGTCATGGATTTATTTCGTATTCTGCTTTTGTGCTCTGAGATACGAATTTTCAATTTCCGCTCAGTTTTACCCACATATAAAAGGCCGCAAGGACATTTAATAGTGTATATAACCTGATTAGTGTTACAATCTCCTACAAATTTCAATTTGATATTTCTTCCAGATTGAGGATGCGTAATCACATTACCAACCATCACATTGTTGCAATGCACACAATTTGTGCATTTCCTCATTCCTTTATATTCCTTACTTTTTGTGGACTCCGAATACTTTAGCAATTCTTTTAGGTTTTTGGACCTTGTGTAAGCAAACAAGGGTTTGTCCCTAAAGCTATTGTGGAAGTCATTTTCTTGCTGAAGGAGTTCCCATCTTTTTTGTATGATATTTTTCAGTTTTGGTGAGTTGACAGAGTATTTTGAGACAAACACATTCCGTTTTTGTTCTTCTTTTTGTTTTTGTACTAATAAGTCATTACGATTTTTCTCAATGGCTTTATTTTGCGCTGTGTCCAGTATATCCATCGGATAGCCTCTTTTTATGTAGTTTTCCTTGTATTCATTGATGTACTTCAGGCATTCATCTTGTCCTGTGACTATTCTCCTGATCCTCAAGAATTGGGAATATGGTAAATTCTTCAATAGATTCGGAGGATGAAAGCTGTGATAGAGCAACATACTGTTCTTGTCAGTTGGTTTACGATACAGGGAAGTGCTAATCCTTTCTCCTTCGAGTTCTACCATCACATCCAGGTATGCTATCTTTGATCTGCTGACAGTGTGTGTTACCTGAATACGTGGATTCCTTGAGTTTAGTAGTGTGATGTTATGATGTAGTTGTGCTTCTGTTCCAGACCATATTAAAAATATGTCGTCTATGAAACGACAAAAAAATTCCAGATGTTCCGTCCATTCTTTGTGTGCAAAAACATGTTCTTGCTCGAATTTCTATTGAACAAAAACGGAATGTGTTTGTCTCAAAATACTCTGTCAACTCACCAAAACTGAAAAATATCATACAAAAAAGATGGGAACTCCTTCAGCAAGAAAATGACTTCCACAATAGCTTTAGGGACAAACCCTTGTTTGCTTACACAAGGTCCAAAAACCTAAAAGAATTGCTAAAGTATTCGGAGTCCACAAAAAGTAAGGAATATAAAGGAATGAGGAAATGCACAAATTGTGTGCATTGCAACAATGTGATGGTTGGTAATGTGATTACGCATCCTCAATCTGGAAGAAATATCAAATTGAAATTTGTAGGAGATTGTAACACTAATCAGGTTATATACACTATTAAATGTCCTTGCGGCCTTTTATATGTGGGTAAAACTGAGCGGAAATTGAAAATTCGTATCTCAGAGCACAAAAGCAGAATACGAAATAAATCCATGACATCATCCTTAGCTACACACTGGCTTGAGAAACAACACACTATTGCCCAACTTAGATTCACCATTCTAGAGACAGTAGCAATCACAGAGGGTTGTGACAGGAATAAGAAATTGTTACAAAGAGAATCTTTTTGGATAAAAATGTTGGGGACATTGACCCCTGGGGGATTAAATGACCGGATAGAGTTAAGCAGCTTTTTGTAAACAAGTGTTCTAGTGTAATCTTCACCTTGTTGCATTAATTCTGATGTTTTTAGATTTATGACATATTGTTTAATTTGACTCGATTTTTTCATGTTTTTCATTTGATTACTGTGTTTTTTATGCATATTGTACATGTATATTTGATTCCTTTTAACTCCTTTTTCTATATTTTTATTTTTTCTCTTTTTAGTTTTTTCTCTCTTTACTTAGTCTCACGTATTTTTGCTGTAGTAATTGGTTAGTCGCGTTATTCCTATTGAATGTAGTCACATCGGTGTGCTTATAGCGTTCAATAAAGTTTCTGTTGTAGCTTGAAACATCTACAGGTTGAAACCCATACATGTGGCCTCGTGTAGCATAATACGTATACTGGAGAATCCTTTTAGTGAGGGCTTTTATGTATTACACGGACTGTTAATATTCAAGGAAACGGTAAAACATCATTCCGTTTTTTGCCCGGTTTTTGACTAGGTAAACAGAATAGGTGGCGATATTATTTATCAGCAGAGCGTCGTTACCATAGTTACGGACGACGTATTGCCACGACATCCCGTATCTGATTGGTTGTTAAGAACGTAGTTGTAACCAATAGGAAGGAAGGTTACAGTAGTTTAACCTAGATTCGACTCAGCTTAACGCAAACGCGGGAGAAACCGGACGTCGGAAGGTGTACGCGGAGATTGTTTGACGAGTTTAGGGTGCAGTTTGATTCGGTAAGGATTTCCTTACAGAGCAAGGTTTCAGAACCTTTTGTAGTTTAATTCTTGGAATCGCATCGTGCATTAAGGCACTCTATTTTTTCTACAGAGGGATATCGAATTCCTGGTAATGCATTAAGAGGAAAAGGGTTTTCAGAACGCAGGATTTTGAAAGTAAAAACAGGTATGCTTCCGCATATTGATTGATTGCATGGCAGTTAGATTTTTCACGCACGTATCCAGAGGAGGCAGGCTGATTCTGTCCATTTTGCTTTTTCATAGTCTACTTGGATCGAGGCAGATTGAAACTCGCAATAAGCATATTCATTAGTATACAAATGTGAGTAGTTGGTAATGTTTCTTTTTTGGTTTTGGATGCTTGCTGGTAACTACACTATGGGTGTTTTTTTCTCTTTGGTGGTGGCATTATTTAAACTGTAGTGAACCATGTACTACATAGAGACTGATGTGCCTGTTTATGTTATTTTGCAGCATTGCCCCTGACGAAGGGACTCTACATTTGTCCCGAAATGCATTGGGCGGGCGAATTATGATGCATACAAGAAAATTCAATGTATTTTTTGTATAAAGTTGTATGATTTTGATTTAAAAAGTGTTTATGTATAAATACAAAATGTTGTGCTGAAACAAGTCCAACTGATGAGTAAAACATATGATTAAAAATATGTTTTTGTAAAGAAAAGGTTTAAAAGGTTTGATCAATAGATTTTATCCAGTTGTGCGCTACTGAGTCTGCGTTAACTGCTTGTTAACCAGCCACATTTTCATGCCTTCCTTTAAAGCCTAAATTATTTTTCCTGCTAGTTATGTTTTTAAAGTTTGCTAACCAGAAAACAAGAAGAGCATAAGGAGAATTATTCTTGTGTGAAAACAGCAGGTCAACATTGGGGGGCTGCATTATGTGTGGGAATATTGACTCGGAAAGAATTCAGGTTATTCAAGGTTCCACAATTCTTTGTGCCAAAGCATTCTGGAATCATCAGCCCTGATGTTATAGTCTCCAAAGATAAAGGAATAGCTCGAAGTGAATATCACAAATTGTGCCATATTCGAGAGATCAGCTGGAAAATGATCAATTATTTTTAGAAGCAGGGTGTATGATAGTGCAGATTAATGAAGGAAGAAGGCATGTTACTATTTTTATGAGCAGGTGTTTGAAGGATTTATAGTGTCTGTTCGCAATTTAATCAATCAATAAATAACTTTATTCAGAAGTATAATAACCATAAAAGCACTTACAACATTACATCAGAATATATACTGCATAAAAATACATTAACCAATAATTATAAAGTTAAAACATAACTATATGTGTTAAAATTATTTTAGGACAACATTGACCTATGATCTTGCACAGATTGATTGATTGTTCTCAATTCATTGCAGATCATGTGATATTGGTTACTAAGTGCTATTCTTTTTTCATGACCAGTTTCTCGATTCTTGAGGAGGATATTGTAGCCATTGAAAGGCTATGCAAAATGGCTGGTGTTGTAGAATCAATGGGCCAAGTTTCTGAGAATAGCTTTGTTACTGATTAGTTTTGTTAAATTGTTTTTTTTTAAGTTAAAATCCGTTTTGTTTCAGGGAGCGTGCAGTGAAAGAACTCCGGCGCCAGAATCATTCTGTTTCATTCCAGTCAAGCTCATTAAATAAATCCCTGAGCCCGTCCAGCCGCTCACCCGATCGTAGCCACCGTTTACAAGAGTGTCGCACAAGATCTCCAGAGAGATTATCACTGGATCGGTGAGTGAATACAACAATCTTGTTGGGCAGTTGTTTTCAGGGATGCTATGTCATAAAAAATATTCTTAGAGCCTGATTACAAAAGGGTCAGTGTACTGTATTCCAATACGTGTGTAACCCCTGCTTGTACGCGGGTTGCAAAAACGAGCTGGGAGGTATTTAAGGCATCCAATCGATAATTATCGGATGCGTTAAATACCTCAACCTTCGCTACATTTCGCAAGATCAAAGCTGCCAAAATTGAACAGGGGAAAGGTGTATGGTATTTACCATACAATGTGGATTTTGGGTGTTAAATACCAAAATCGGCTGCATGTTAATTCTAGAAAACATGTAAAACGCACAATTTATCGCACATGGTAAATAACGTAGCCCGAGGTATCATTATTTATGAGGTGCGATAAATAGCACCTTGACTCGTAATCAGACTCTGTGTGTTTATGTTTCATTAGGCTGAATCCCCCAACCATCAATTTCTAGTGCTGGAAATCAGTGTGTGGTACATTCTTACGGAAATTATGCCATTCGGTGAAAGAGGTACTCAAGTCTCTTGTTTATCGGAATCACACCCCTGAAGGAGGATCCAGTCCCTCCAAATCATTAAAATGTCTCCCAAAAATGGCAATGGCATCTATAGAGCACTCAAATGACAAAATAAATCCCATCTACTACATTTCCCATTGTATGCTATCAACATTATACCAGTCATACAATCTCCTTAAGTGCTTCATCCACTTATGCCCGATCACAGTAGACCTGAAAATCCTGTTTTGGGTACAAAATCCTGTTTTTGCCCAGCGGGTTATGAAGGAAATTATGGGTGCAAATTGCACACACGCAGTGTCTGCATCATGAATTAATGGGTAATGGAATGCTCTCTTCATGCTTTCCTCATTCCTGTATAATTTGGCAAAGGTTGTGCACTCACTAATTTACAGTCCCCTTGCGCAAATATGTTGATTTTATACCACAACTTGTGACCACAATCGTGCCTTTACGATCCACTTGTTCTTCCCATTTACAGCTTCAAACCATCACATGCATAATTCCTCCCCAGTCATCTTTACCCATATCCTCCCACATCACTTACCACAAACCCACCTTTACTTCCAACTGTCACACCAACAACCAAAATCCAGTCTCTCCTCCCACTAACGGGGTTAAGGATGTGAGCATATGTTCCTCCCTTCCGAGCAACCTATTTTAACAAACAGGATAATTCCTTGTTGTGACATAGCAAAGTAGTCCAGATGTATTTGAGTGAAAGTGGTTATTTTATTTTTATTCACCGCTTTGTTGATCCATTTCACTCTTTATAATTTATTTGATTAGAGGTGTCTAGAGAAAGGAGACAGCTGACAAATGTTTCGCCCTATGTGGCAGGTTGTGCCAGGGCTTTCTCAAGGCTGTAAAGAAAGAGAAATGCAATAAGTACTAAGTGGAAAAGGATCAAGGAACCCCAGAGGAGGCACCAGTTGGAGTGTGCAAGTGGAGAAGAAGAAGAAAAAAATCTGAGAATATAAAAATGTATTTTATTTTATTGTAAAAAGTTTAAAATTACTTCATAAATAGAAAGGGAGTAAATTAGGGTAGGCCAAGACCAAATGTCACCACATATATGAGCTGTAAAAAAAAGAAAAAATCCCAAGCGTAGAAAGAAGGAAGGACCAGTGAGAAAGAAAGAAAGGAAGAAATGAACTAACTACATTGCTGGCAATAGTGTATCGCCATTATTTAATTTGTCTTGAGTGTCAACGGAACGATGGAATACCAAGAGTAGGAAAGAGTGAAGGACCACATGCATTGATTTACCAAGTGGTGAAAGAACCAGAGAACTTCCCATGCTGTCTTAAGTGGAGTCATGCACAAGCAAGGCATGCCATATGATAAGATTGCAAAAGCAAGATGTTGAAATGCAATACCTAATCATTATGTTCTATAATCTTACAGTCTGGCGAGGGTAGACTACATTTGAATTTGTTTCAACGCAACACGTAGACACATCCAAAATCTGGATAAAACAGACATTGTTTTGAAATGGGTTCAGGAACATGGACAATGAAGTGCTCTATATATATATATATGTGATCAAGAGCACTAGTTGCTCGAAACGCGTCCCCTGAGAGGTTGAATAAAATCTACCTTACTACAGCCTAGGGTCCGTGTCTTCATTTCGCCGAGAAGCTGAGTTTATGAGGATTACGCTGTGTATATATATATATATATATATATATATATATATATATATATATATATATATATATATATATATATATATATATATATATATATATATATATATATATATATATATATATATATATATATATATATATATATATGAAATCCAATCACTTGTCCCAACGCGTTTCAGTGCTTCCTGCACTTTCATCAGGGGATCATGGCAGGGCGGATGTGAATGGCAATTTCCGTCGTCTTTTAGTAAAAAACACGGAGGGTACTTTGTAGTACAAATCCCTTGCACAGCATTTTGGGATCAGTAGTTTAGCCAAAAAGTTCGTAACCATAGTGGGTTCCGCCAAGACATATTAATTGTTCAAGTTGCAGTGTCCTGTTATCGGCACACGGAGGAGGGAGTCGTCGGTGGAGGGGCCATGTACAGGACTTCCCTGTTCACTTAAGGCGACTGCAGGAGCGAAAATTACAGAGGAAAAAAAGCAAAACCAAGAGTAGGAAAGAGTGATTATATATAAAAAGGCGAATGACTGTGAGAAAACCCTCCCTCCCTCCTCCCTCCGAAGAAGGCCGATGTAGGCTGAAATGCATTAGGAACAGGAAAACGGAGTGTTTTAACTGGTGAAATAAAAGGATGTTTCCCTTCCTGTAGTGTGTGCGCCTCGACTCCTTTCTGCAAGGAAAGACTTGGAATAATTTTACACGGCCTGGGTCCTGGCCGAGAGGAAACGCACCCCCAGCAAAGTGCGCCGGTTCTGCCCACACACAGGACCATCTTGAGAAAACGGTGCAGGCCAAAGCGGGGCAGCGGCAGCCACCAGGGACCTGACCTTGGAATGGGCCCCATGTAAACTCGAAAATAGTTCACAAAGGGACACAGGAATCACCGTGATTTTTGAACTACCAGCCAGCAAACGCACTACAAAGACCGGCATGCTCCTCAGGCAAGTATAAATCAAGCACCCACCTGAGGGTAATTATTGAAAGCACCAAGAAGAGCATGCGTGCGTTTTCAAAGGCGAATGACTGTGAGAAAACCCTCCCTCCCTCCTCCCTCCGAAGAAGGCCGATGTAGGCTGAAATGCATTAGGAACAGGAAAACGGAGTGTTTTAACTGGTGAAATAAAAGGATGTTTCCCTTCCTGTAGTGTGTGCGCCTCGACTCCTTTCTGCAAGGAAAGACTTGGAATAATATATATATCGTGATCAAGGGCTTACGAGCTTGAAACGCGTTGTGTTTGGGTCACTGCAATAAAATACTGCCCACTTGAAAAACTCCAGAGGTCTGCGTCTCTTTCCTCGCCTGACTGCCGCTGGGAGAATTCAGGAAGTGGTTTGAGGGTTTCCAGATATATATATATATATATATATATATATATATATATATATATATTTATATATATATATGAAATCCAATCACTTGTCCCAACGCGTTTCAGTGCTTCCTGCACTTTCATCAGGGGATCATGGCAGGGCGGATGTGAATGGCAATTTCCGTCGTCTTTTAGTAAAAAACACGGAGGGTACTTTGTAGTACAAATCCCTTGCACAGCATTTTGGGATCAGTAGTTTAGCCAAAAAGTTCGTAACCATAGTGGGTTCCGCCAAGACATATTAATTGTTCAAGTTGCAGTGTCCTGTTATCGGCACACGGAGGAGGGAGTCGTCGGTGGAGGGGCCATGTACAGGACTTCCCTGTTCACTTAAGGCGACTGCAGGAGCGAAAATTACCGAGGAAAAAAAGCAAAACCAAGAGTAGGAAAGAGTGATTATATATATCAATTAACATGTCTTGGTGGAACCCACTATGGTTACGAACTTTTTGGCTAAACTACTGATACGGGGTCAACCAGGGTCACAATAATGGAGTTGTTTTCACTCACCAGCTCCGCGTTTCATCGACCCTCGGAAACCTCCTCGAGCTCGATCCGCGCGTTGTCGGTAAGACTCAGTTTTTTCTCCGTTGTTTATTCCACAAATGTGAGCGGCGTTCTTCTGGCACGTCGCTTCGTCCTGGTGGGGCTGGCAGTATTTAAATTCACAACTCACATCCACCTTCTGCCGCTCCACTTTACCCCGGGTGCCTCCTTAACGCACGGTGGAGTGCGTAACATCTCTCCAACCCACAGTTCAATCCGTGAACTGTTCCGCAATTAAGGACACTCCAGCCGGATTTATCGGTCTCTGCGCTTAGTTTATTTTCAGCGCATACACTTCAGTCAACAAACAAACGCGTTTCGGCGTTGCCGCCTTCGTCAGTGCTGGCTAACAGAGACATTTTTTACATTTAAATAAAGTTTCAATCAAAGCATCACATGTTAAAAGTAAACATAAAAGAGGCACATAAGTTCATTCACTTTGACCGCCATCTTGGAGTGTTCAAGATCGGCTTTTTTAACTCTCATTTCAATTCTAGCATTACCTCATTGTATAGGCACTTTAGTGATCGCTATGCGGTATATTCAATTCATATCAATTTACCTAATATTCACCCATATCTTGGTATTTTCCGCATTTTACATTTACTAACTATTTTTTCATTTCTATTGCCTAGCAATGAGACATCATGTATTCAGCCCTGAATGGGCTTTCCAACGGACTCTTTCATCAGAGTACATTGGACTCAATTTTCAATCATAGAACGTGCCTCGGGGTATCCTATCAGTGACAATTATTGCGCCCTGAATGGGCTTACTCATCATCATCTTTCAGTGAAAGGATACACAATCATGGGAACGGGAGAAGCAGCATTAGTACAGTTTCATAAGTAGCAATATGGTCAAGGGGTAGCAAGGGATACACAGTATGGGGAAATCAATTCAATTCACTGCTCTAGTTGTGACTATAGATGTACCCACATCTCCTCTTCATTATTCAGGCCTATCGGATTTTTTGTCTGGAGCATTATGATGTAACGGGACTCAAGCGTTCTTAATTTCTTGACCCAGTTCCCTCCTCTTTCTGTTCTCACCAATTGGTCTAATATGAAAAAGGATAACAAATTGTTGTTGCTTTGATGTTCTTTTTCATAATGCCGAGCCACTGGGTAGGTCTGGTCTTTTAGATTGATGACCCTCATGTGTTCGAGTATTCTTAACTTCGTCTGTTTTATGGTACTGCCCACATATTGTTTTCCGCATGGACACACCAAACAGTAAACTGTGAACTCTGAGTTGCAGTTTAACAGTTTTGAAATTTGTTTTTTCTGTCCCCTTCTTGGTATCTCGAACTCCTTAACCTTGTGGGAATTCCTACAGGCCTTGCATTTCATGCATGGGTAGAAACCCAATGCTGGGGCTTTCTTCTTTCTCTTACTTTCATGGTGGCTGCTTACTAGATGATCTTTCAGTGAGTGACTTCTACGGTAAGTTACCATCGGGTGGTCCGATAGTGACTTCCCCCACTATGCCATCGGATTTGAGTATATTCCAATTCCTACGTAGGATTTGGAACACCTCTGATGACTTGTCATTGAAATTTGTTATCAATCGCAATGACATGTCTACTTTTTTGACTACGTCTATTAGTAGTGCATTTCTTGGTCGTGCGTCACTTCTCTTCTCTGCCTCATCTAGGACCCCTTTAAAGTAGCCCCTCTTCTCAAATCTTCTTCTGGACTCTTTCTTCGCCTTTATGTACTCTTTCTCCGTTGAGCAGTTCCGCTTAATCCGCAGAAACTCCCCCAAAGGAATGTTATTCACTACACAACGTGGGTGACAGCTGCCAGCGTGAAGGACCGTATTGCCTGCAGTTGGCTTTCTGTACAGTGCTGTTTGTATCTTATTGTCCTGTATGTAGACCCTCAGATCTAAGTAGAAGACCTCCTCTTTACTTATGCTGCTGGTAAATCTCAAATAGAGATTATTCTCATTGAGGTCCCTGATGTATTCTTCTGCCTCATCCTGCGATCCCCGCCACACAATGAAGAGGTCATCAATGTAGCGGGTCCACAGTGAGATTTTGTCCACCCACTTTTCATTTGTCCCCGCCCAGGCCACATGCTCCTCCCACCAGCCCACAAAAAGATTTGCGTAACTGGGGGCGAAGCATGTGCCCATCGCGGTCCCCTGTAGTTGGAAGTACAATTGGCCTGAGAACAGAAAGATATTGTTTTTCAAACAGAATTCTGTCAATGCAATAATCATATGGCTATGTGTCCTGTATTTCAGTTCCCTCCTCTGCAAGAAAAAATTCATCGCTTCTAGACCATCTTCGTGCCTTATCGATGTGTAGAGGCTTGTTATATCTAATGTAGTTTGTAGTAAGTCCTCTTCCCATATCACACATTGGATGGTTCTTAGAAAGTCCTGCGTGTCCCTAAGATAGGAACTCAAATCCTTTACCAATGGTGCTATAAAGGTATCTATATATATTGAAGTTTTTTCCAACAGGCTGTCTATTGCCGATACTATCGGTCTACCAGGTGGCCAGATCTTGCTCTTATGCACTTTTGGCAAGTGATAGAATGTGGCCAACTGTGGATGCTCGTTCTTCAAATTTAACCATTCTTTTGTATCAAGGATACCTCTGTCTTTCCAATCAGCAATTAGGGTATGGAATCTTGTTATGCTCTCAACAAATTGTTCTCTTCTGATAGGAGCATACCCCCACATGCATCAATCTAGGATTTTGCATTTCTTAAATAGCAAAAATTAAGGAATCGCTATTTAGGAAATGCAAAATGCTATGCATCAAGAAATCCTAAAAGTTTTTAGGATTTCTTAATTTTCGGAAATTGCGATTCCTTAATTGCGAAGTGCAATTAAGGAATGGCATTACATTGATTCCTATGGGCCTAGAGGCCCATAGGAATCAATGTAGTCAATTGGAAGGCAGTAGCAAATTGCGAGTGGCACTTAGAAAATTTCATGGGTGCAGGGGGGGGTCCAAAGGACCCCCCCCCTGCACCCCTGAAATGCAATTGAAAGTGCATGTTTCACACACACATGTCCTAAGGACATGTGTGTCTGTAACTGGACAGTTTAAAAAATGCATTTTCAAGCATTTTTAAACAATTTCGCAAATTACCACGAGGTTGAACCTCGTGGTAATTTGCACTTCCAATTTGAATAATCGCAATTTTTTTTTTAATGATGCATTGCTTTTAAGGAATCGCAAATTTGCAATTCCTTAAAAGCAATCGCATTTTTGGAATTCGGTAAAAATACCGAACCTACAACAGGCAAAAAAGCAACCGCAAACTATTGCTGAAATAAGCACAGAAGAGTCGGAAATATCTGAGGACAAATCTGTACAACAGCGGAAGCAACAGGATACAAGAACCTCAGAAAGGAACAACACAACGACAGAGGATTCGCCGTCCACCTCAAGTGACTCGTTTTTTTACGAGTACGAGGTGATGCGAGGTCTAAGACAGAGACCTGCACCAAGAACCCATCCACCTGTGGCCGCAAGAGGAAGACAAGGAGGGGCAAAAAAGGCAGACGTGGGCCGTTCCACCCCGATAATGACACGCAGCAAACGCGGGGGCAGATGGCAACAACGAATGGAAGCACAAAAGAGCCGACTGAACAAACAATTATCAATCTGTCGGATAGGGTTCTGACAGAGAAAGAGAGTAAAATACTCCAATTGGGACTAACATTCTGCCCTACCCCAGCATTTGACTATACACACGCCCGAATTGACCTTTTCAAATTTGTACGAAAGGTGAAACTATTAAAAATATTCAAGCTTCATCCCAATGATCCAGTTCCCATGGCTATGAGTGGAGATGAGAATACTAACTCATTGGTCGGCATGGATATAGAAGCACTGATCACAGTGCAAGGACTAATGGAAGAGACTGAATCGCAAGGTGATCCAAGGGAATCACTTACACAATTCCTGGAAGAAGGAGGAATTGCGCAAAGAGGTTGCAAAAGCAGTATGAAAATTAAATCACATTTCATTCCCAAAGGAACACACGATGCAATAGACACTTTCCAGGAAGTAGTCATTGAGGAACTGAAGGACTTACAGAAAAAGAAATTCAATGGTGCTAAAAGGAATTTCAACAAACTGGAATGGGAAATAATCAATGATCTTCGTGATGACGAAAATATTGTTATTAAACCCAGCGACAAAGGAGGAAACATTGTACTGCTCAACAAACAGCAATATGAGGATGAAGCCCTTTGTCAACTGAGAAAACCAGAACACCATGCTCCTATCAGAAGAGAACAATTTGTTGAGAGCATAACAAGATTCCATACCCTAATTGCGGATTGGAAAGACAGAGGTATCCTTGATACAAAAGACTGGCTAAATTTGAAGAACGAGCATCCACAGTTGGCCACATTCTATCACTTGCCAAAAACGCATAAGAGCAAGATCAGGCCACCTGGTAGACCGATAGTATCGGTAATCGACAGCCTGTTGGAAAAAACTTCAATATATATAGATACCTTTATAGCACCATTGGTAAAGGATTTGAGTTCCTATCTTAGGGACACGCAGGACTTTCTAAGAACCATCCAAGGTGTGATGTGGGAAGAGGACTTACTACTAAGTACATTAGATATAACAAGCCTCTACACATCGATAAGGCACGAAGATGGTCTAGAAGCGATGATTTTTTTCTTGCAGAGGAGGGAACTGAAATACAGGACACATAACCATATGATTATTGCATTGACAGAATTCTGTTTGAAAAACAATATCTTTCTGTTCTCAGGCCAATTGTACTTGCAACTACAGGGGACCGCGATGGGCACGTGCTTCGCCCCCAGTTACGCAAATCTTTTTGTGGGCTGGTGGGAGGAGCACGTGGCCTCCGCGGGGACAAATGAAAAGTGGGTGGACAAAATCTCACTGTGGACCCGCTACATTGATGACCTCTTCATTGTGTGGCGGGGATCGCAGGATGAGGCAGAAGAATACATCAGGGACCTCAATGAGAATAATCTCAATTTGAGATTTACCAGCAGCATAAGTAAAGAGGAGGTCTTCTACTTAGATCTGAGGGTCTACATACAGGACAATAAGATACAAACAGCACTGTACAGAAAGCCAACTGCAGGCAATACGGTCCTACACGCTGGCAGCTGTCACCCCCGTTGTGTAGTGAATAACATTCCTTTGGGGGAGTTTCTGCGGATTAAGCGGAACTGCTCAACGGAGAAAGAGTACATAAAGGCGAAGAAAGAGTCCAGAAGAAGATTTGAGAAGAGGGGCTACTTTAAAGGGGTCCTAGATGAGGCAGAGAAGAGAAGTGACGCACGACCAAGAAATGCACTACTAATAGACGTAGTCAAAAAAGTAGACATGTCATTGCGATTGATAACAAATTTCAATGACAAGTCATCAGAGGTGTTCCAAATCCTACGTAGGAATTGGAATATACTCAAATCCGATGGCATAGTGGGGAAGTCACTATCGGACCACCCGATGGTAACTTACCGTAGAAGTCACTCACTGAAAGATCATCTAGTAAGCAGCCACCATGAAAGTAAGAGAAAGAAGAAAGCCCCAGTATTGGGTTTCTACCCATGCATGAAATGCAAGGCCTGTAGGAATTCCCACAAGGTCAAGGAGTTCGAGATACCAGGAAGGGGACAGAAAAAACAAATTTCAAAACTGTTAAACTGCAACTCAGAGTTCACAGTTTACTGTTTGGTGTGTCCATGCGGAAAAAAATATGTGGGCAGTACCATAAAACAGACGAAGTTAAGAATACTCAAACACATGAGGGCCATCAATCTAAAAGACCAGACCTACCCAGTGGCTCGGCATTATGAAAAAGAACATCAAAGCAACAACAATTTGTTATCCTTTTTCATATTAGACCAATTGGGGAGAACAGAAAGAGGAGGGAACTGGGTCAAGAAATTAAGAACGCTTGAGTCCCGTTACATCATAATGCTCCAGACAAAAAATCCGATAGGCCTGAATAATGAAGAGGAGATGTGGGTACATCTATAGTCACAACTAGAGCAGTGAATTGAATTGATTTCCCCATATTGTGTATCCCTTGCTACCCCTTGACCATATTGCTACTTATGAAACTGTACTAATGCTGCTTCTCCCGTTCCCATGATTGTGTATCCTTTCACTGGAAGATGATGATGAGTAAGCCCATTCAGGGCGCAATAATTGTCACTGATAGGATACCCCGAGGCACGTTCCATGATTAAAAATTGAGTCCAATGTACTCTGATGAAAGAGTCCATTGGAAAGCCCATTCAGGGCTGAATACATGATGTCTCATTGCTAAGCAATAGAAATGAAAAAATAGTTAGTAAATGTAAAATGCGGAAAATACCAAGATATGGGTGAATATTAGGTAAATTGATATGAATTGAATATACCGCATAGCGATCACTAAAGTGCCTATACAATGAGGTAATGCTAGAATTGAAATGAGAGTTAAAAAAGCCGATCTTGAACACTCCAAGATGGCGGTCAAAGTGAATGAACTTATGTGCCTCTTTTATGTTTACTTTTAACATGTGATGCTTTGATTGAAACTTTATTTAAATGTAAAAAATGTCTCTGTTAGCCAGCACTGACGAAGGCGGCAACGCCGAAACGCGTTTGTTTGTTGACTGAAGTGTATGCGCTGAAAATAAACTAAGCGCAAAGACCGATAAATCCGGCTGGAGTGTCCTTATTTGCGGAACAGTTCACGGATTGAACTGTGGGTTGGAGAGATGTTACGCACTCCACCGTGCGTTACGGAGGCACCCGGGGTAAAGTGGAGCGGCAGAAGGTGGATGTGAGTTGTGAATATATATATATATATATATATATATATATATATATATATATATATATATATATATATATATATATATATATATATATATATATATATATATATATATATATCCTACTGGCGGTCGCCAGTAGGTATATATAGTTAGGATTTTTTCTCTATGGGATTTTTGAAAATTCTATGTCTAATAACTTTGGCGTTTGTGGACGGAATTGGCTGAAATTTTCAGGAAAATCGAACATTTTGTTTGAGCAGCCCCTGACAATTTGGGGGGGTTTCATCAAGGGGGGGGCGAGAAAAAAGGGGGGTCCCAAAACGCGTTTTTCCCATGTTAATTTCCATAGGGCGGTTGGCCTCACTTTTAGCTCGAACGGCTGAATGGATTTGCACGAAACTTGGCAAAATTGTAGGGACTGTTAGCCCGATGTGCCTTTGCTAGGTCTCAATATATGTGCTCCAGTGGATTTTGAGTAATTTAGGTTCAAAAAAAGATATATATCTGGGTGGAGCCTAACCACACATCTGATCTGATTGGCTGTCAGCACTTCATCCAAGAAGTGTTGGCAGCCATCTTGGGACCAATATACATGATAGCACCTCATTAAAAAGCATTGTAGTTAATAGAGGGTTTTAGGACTTTAGTTACATTATAAATCATTTGTTGATGGTACCATACTCGTTTTAGGAATTGTGGTGGGTTCTAAGGTGATTTTACCATGTGAAAAAACCTTCTGCTGTGATATCATGAATATTGTTTGAAAGAAAACTAATATCTCATGATTTTCCCACAGTGGTTTGGAAGGGGATCTATAAGCTAAACTGAAAGCATATTTTCTGTAAATTCACATTATCTTTCTCAGTCATGTGAAAATGAAGTCTGACATTCTCAGTAAAACATGTACATCCAACAAGGACAGAGACTGTCAGTTGATTCCTTTGTGTTCTACTGCAGCCTCCTAGAGTGTTCTAAAGAACAACTAGAGCGCTAACAGTCCTACTTATTACAAAGGTATGGCACACCTGAAGCCATCTTGATTGGAATAAAGTGGTAACTCTTAAAACATTTAATTTAAAAAGAAACAACATGAGGGGGTATATTTTGCCATAGAAAGTATGATTAGTGCTGCAGAATGAAAAATTAGGGCACATTTTGAGTGACTTCTCAAATCCTTTTCTATTTCATGAAAACATTCTGACATGCAGTCTCCCAAAATGGCCACCAGAGACAAAAGAGCCCAAATGTAGCCCAAATATCACCCAGATGTAGCCCAAGTATAGCCCAATGACAGAATGTCCCAGAGTGTTCTAAAGAACAACTAGAGCGCTAACAGTCCTACTTATTACAAAGGTATGGCACACCTGAAGCCATCTTGATTGGAATAAAGTGGTAACTCTTAAAACATTTAATTTAAAAAGAAACAACATGAGGGGGTATATTTTGCCATAGAAAGTATGATTAGTGCTGCAGAATGAAAAATTAGGGCACATTTTGAGTGACTTCTCAAATCCTTTTCTATTTCATTAAAACATTCTGACATGCAGTCTCCCAAAATGGCCACCAGAGACAAAAGAGCCCAAATGTAGCCCAAATATCACCCAGATGTAGCCCAAGTATAGCCCAATGACAGAATGTCCCAGAGTGTTCTAAAGAACAACTAGAGCGCTAACAGTCCTACTTATTACAAAGGTATAGCACACCTGGAGCCATCGTGATGGGAATAAAGTGGTAACTCTTAAAACATTTAATTTAAAAAGGAACAAAATAAAGGGGTATATTATGCAATAGAAGGTATTATTAGTGCTGCAGAAAGAAAAATTAGGGCACATTTTGAGTGACTTTTCAAATCATCTTCTATTTCATTAAAAAATTCTGACATGCAGTCTCCCAAAATGGCCACCAGAGACAAAAGAGCCCAAATGTAGCCCAAATATCACCCAGATGTAGCCCAAGTATAGCCCAATGACAGAATGTCCCAGAGTGTTCTAAAGAACAACTAGAGCGCTAACAGTCCTACTTATTACAAAGGTATGGCACACCTGAAGCCATCTTGATTGGAATAAAGTGGTAACTCTTAAAACATTTAATTTAAAAAGGAACAAAATGAGGGGGTATATTTTGCCATATGAATTATGATTAGTGCTGCAGAAAGAAAAATTAGGGCACATTTTGAGTGACTTCTCAAACCCTCTTCAATTTCATTAAAACATTCTGACATACAGTCTCCCAAGATGGCCACCAGAGACAAAAGAGCCTAAATGTAGCCCAAATATCACCCAGATGTACCCCAAGTATAGCCCAATGACAGAATGTCCCAGAGTGTTCTAAAGAACAACTAGAGCGCTAACAGTCTTACTTATGACAAAAGTATGGCACACCAGAAGCCATCTTGATTGGAATGAAGTGGTAAGTCTGAAAACACTCAATTTAAAAAGGAACAACATGAGGGGGTTAATTTTGCCATACAAAGTATGATTAGTGCTTCAGAAAGAAAAATTAGGGATCATTTTGAGTGACTTCTCAAATCCTCTTCTATTTCATTAAAAAAATTCTGACATGCAGACTGAAACATGCACTTTGAATACCAGCAGCAGACGTCCCTGGTGAGCAGTAGCTTTACTACAGTGATCTAATGTGCAACTAGAGTGCTAACATTCAGAATTTATGGCAAATGTGTGACACATCTGAATGCCTTCTTGATGGAACCAAAGTAAACAAGCCATGAAAGTGCAATAGATCTCGCCCTCGTTTAAGTTAAAGCCATTCTGTTTGTAATGAGGTGGCTTTTTAGCTTTGCTTTTATTAGTGTTTTTTCAACTTTCATGTAAATAACATGCATCTGTATGCATATAAGTATATGTATGCATGCATTTATGTTTGTATTTATATAGATATACAGATGATATATGTTTATATATGTATGTATATATATATATATATATATTCACTGAAAAAACCATAGGTTATAGACCATATATAGTTAGGAATTAGCATTTACAAAACCTTGAAAATTCACTGAAAAAACCATAGGTTATAGACCATATATAGTTAGCAATTAGCATTTACAAAACCTTGAAAATTCACTGAAAAAACCATAGGTTATAGACCATATATAGTTAGGAATTCGCATTTACAAAACCTTATTTTACTCACACAAAACCATTGAAATTCCATATATAGTTAGTTGCACTAACTATATATCGCGCACCCGCAATCCACTGCTGATGATGTCACATATTACATCATTCATGACATGGTCAGTGACATCACTGATGACATCACTGATGACATCTCAAATGACATCACTGATGACATCACTGATGACAACATCCAGTGACTGTATGTTTCTGTAAAGTTAAAATATGTCTTACATATTGAAGAATGAGTGGATGTATAAGTGTCTGGATGAAGGATTTAGTAGGTGCATGACTGACTGTATGAGTGAGTGATTAAATGTGTCTCACTGAGTGCATGGGTTAGTGACTAAACTGTCTTAATTTGTGCATCATTATGTCTGTTGTTCTGTAAACTGTTGCATGTGTTGATAAGTAGCTATATGAGTAACTATATGGGTTATTGATTGGTTGCCCAAGTATTTGTATGGGAGACTGAGTGTGTGTGTGGGTGGCTGGGAGGTGTATGACTCTGTGCATAGATGTGTGAGCAGTTGATTCACTAGATGTATGGTTTCAAAAGTGCATGTGGAAACAGCTGTATGGGCGGTTGACTGTGTGCATGAGTGTATTGGTGAGTGAATGGATATCTCAGTGCTACATGTCAAAGTAAGTACATATGTAAAACACAGTACATGTGAGAGTTGACATATATAAATAACTGTGCATAAGAGCCAGTGAATGTGTGAGTGGCTGTATGGATCATTGTGAACTTGTATCAGGGATTGTATAAGAGAGTAAATATGTGTTAGTATATGTTTGAATAAGTAAAGTTTGTATAACTGTATAGTTGAGGAAATGGAGGTGTGATTGATTCTTTGCATGACTGACTAGGTGTGTGAGTACCTCCATGGATGAGTGACAGTCTGTGAGTGTCTGTTTACACTGATTGTATCTAAGGTTATATTAGAGTCTGAAGAGGTTCATCGTATTATCACATGAATGATATCATCAGTGATGTGATCAGTAATGTCAAATGAGATGTCATCAGTGATGTCATTTGAGATGTCATCAGTGATGTCATTTGAGATGTCATCAGTGATGTCATCAGTGATGTCACTGACCATGTCATGAATGATGTAATATGTGACATCATCAGCAGTGGATTGCGGGTGCGCGATATATAGTTAGTGCAACTAACTATATATGGAATTTCAATGGTTTTGTGTGAGTAAAATAAGGTTTTGTAAATGCGAATTCCTAACTATATATGGTCTATAACCTATGGTTTTTTCAGTGAATATATATATATATATATATACATATCAAGTTTCATATTGAAACCAAACATATATTATACATAACGTACATGCTCACGTACATTTCTGATGGTAAAATAACATACAGCGCCATTTTATGAGGCTCGTTCTAGGACCTAAGCAGTACGATGCCATTACTCTAAATAAATTGAAAAGTTAATATGTAATAATGCTTGTAATAAGCAGTCCATAAATGAGGACTTTTGTAGTTACAAAGCAACATTCCTCATTACAAAACTGAGTCAATACTAAGCTGAATTTTGCTGTGCTACAATAATTGTCCCGTTAAGGAAAGGACTAAAAGAGAGGCAAAGCTGGAAGCTAATGGTGGGGAAAGATATGAGTGTTAGGTGGTGAAACATTGGCTATGGGGTGAAAGAACAGACAATGTCACCAGTAACATAATAATGTGGGGAAGGTATACCGATGACATCCTGCTAGTCTGCAAGGACCGGAAGAACATCCAAAAATCGTTCATCGACTCCCTGACCCCCAACGAAATCCATGCGAGGCAAAGATGCAACGACATTAGATAACATCATTAGTCGAGCATACAGGGCAATATTCCATCTTCCCACCTACTCATCGCCCGCTCAAATTCGTCTTGAATTTGGACTGCAGATACAAACGGTGGAGAGAAGAGGCGTATACATAAAAACCTGGCGGTTTACTTAAATCATTTATTTAATTTGTAATGTCAATAGCTTTAAGTTTTGTAAATAACTTTTGTGAAGATTATGTTCAGTGTTTTTATTGTGTCGAAAATCCAAGAACAGAAGTGAAAAATTAACATCTTTTTGTGATTTGTAATAAAGCTTGTAAGCTTGAAAACTGCTTGAAACATTGAAAGAACATATTTGAACCAGTGATGCTGTGGTGGTGCTGAGTGATGCTGTGGTTGCGCTGAGTGATGCTGTGGTTGCGCTGACTGATGCTGTGGTTGCGCTGAGTGATGCTGTGGCTGCGCTGAGTGATGCTGTGGTTGCGCTGAGTGATGCTGTGGTGATGCTGAGTGGTGCTCTGAGTGGTGCTGTGGTGGTGCTGAGTGGTGCTGTGGTGGTGCTGAGTGGTGCTGTGGTGGTGCTGAGTGGTGCTGTGGTGGTGCTGAGGGATAATGTGGTGGTGCTGAGTGATAATGTGGTGGTGCTGAGTAATAATGTGGTGGTGCTGCTGAGTGGTGCTGCTGAGTGGTGCTGTGGTGGTGCAGATTGGTGCTGTGGTGGTGCTGAATGATGCTGTGGTGGTGCAGAGTGGTGCTGTGGTGGTGCTGAGTGATGCTGTGGTGGTGCTGAGTGGTGCTGTGGTGGTGCTGAGTGGTGCTGTGGTGGTGCTGTGGTGGTGCCGTGGTGGTGCTGAGGGATAATGTGGTGGTGCTGAGGGATAATGTGGCGGTGCTGAGTGATAATGTGGTGGTGCTGTGGTGGTGCTAAATGATGCTGTGGTGGTGCAGAGTGGTGCTGTGGTGGTGCTAAGTGATAATGTGGTGGTGCTGAGTGATAATGTGGTGGTGCTGAGTGGTGCTGCTGAGTGATGTGGTGGTGCTGAGTGGTGCTGTGGTGGTGCTGGGTGGTGCTGTGGTGGTGCTGAGTGATAATGTGGTGGTGCTGAGGGATACTGGGGTAGCGCTGAGTGATGATGTAGAGGGCAGAAATGCACAAAAAACGAGTCTAACAGAGGGCAGAAGGGCAGAAAAGCAAGGGAAAAACGAGTCAGAGGGCAGAAAGGCACAAAAAAACGAGTCTAACAGAGGGCAGAAAGGCACAAAAAACAAGGGAAAAACGAGTCTAACAGAGGGCAGAAAGGCACAAAAAAAATAAAAGTACACTGGGGGGGGGGGGATGTTGAAAGAGACACGGCCTGGCGGCCGTGAAAGTGAAAGTACGGCCGGTGTTGCTGTTTTGCATATGTCGTGCTTATAGCCATCCTCCAGCAGTCATAGAGTTCAAGGAACATCCAACTTAGGTGCATGGTGGGACTTGTAGTTTCACTCTTCTTATTAGAAGTTAGGGATTGAAACTACTGGTGCTGTCCTCCAGACTCAAACGGCAAAAACTGGCTGGATGTGGCAGTCTTGACTTGGTACCACGCCCATGTAGGAGGAATGTATACCATAGCATAGCGCCCAACAGCTGTAGACGCAATTATTCCAAGGAATAACTCAAATAAATCCATTTACAGAGTGATTTACGTAACACCTACTGAATGCATATGGACTATTTATCTTACAAATGTTATATAGCGCAAACTCGAGCCGAAGGTGTCAGAGCGTTTTACATGAGGACCAGTTGCATTACATAAATGAAATTCACCGCAGGGGTGAGTGAGTTTCACTGGTGGAACCAGCTTGTGGTCCTCGGGCTGTAGTAGAGTCAAACAAGCCACAGAAGGAAATTCCAGGTGACTACCGCCGAGGAGCGCTAGAGGCAGCGACTAATGGTGGCTGTCACAGACTCCCGGTCACCTCCACGAGTCTCACAACTGTACATTTGCCAAATATATAACACGTGTGTGCACTGTTGTAAAACGTAGTTGCGCTGTGCAGTACTGTCCCAATGCATGATCCCGCCTCAGTTTGATATATATATATATATATATATATATATATATATATATATATATATATATATATATATATATATATATATATATATATATATATATATATGCAAGTGATTGTGACGTAAGGGCGGTGCTGTAGACTATGGAACTGGGGACCCAGGTTCGAGTCTCTCGGTGTAGGAAAAACAGCCTGTGAGTCTGTGAATAGTCACTTAATACTGTACCTAAACATAAACAAGCACTGTAAAAACAAACAAGCACTGTTTGTTTAATGATAAACTCCGGCAACAACATGGAAGGTTTGGAGTGCGGGACCGGGCGGTATGGAGAAGCCCGCTATTGTTAAAAGGGAAAGTGTGCTGCAACTAAAAACAAGTCTGTGGCGGAACAGGGTGGAGGGGAGAAGCTGTGGGATCAGACATCTGCCCTGTGCAGCCTTCAGAAACTAGCATGGTAAAGAGAAGTCCAAGAGGCTTTTAGCATGCTTCAATAGCTAGTAAGAGGTGCATTTATTCAAAAATAAAGGACATAACACAAATGCGCTATTGATATAATTTCACTCACCAGTTGACGAAAGGTGAGCTGAGGAGAGCTGGGGTGCCGTGCAAAGTGCTCGGGCCTCGCATAGGATTCTTAAAGGCGCACTACAGTAGAGTTTTTACAGTACTACTATTAAAAAATATGAATGGATTGCATGTACCGTATTGAATGCAAGCCCACTGCTGTGTCTGCTTCTTTCAGTGCCCGGACCATGCACTGGATAGGATAATATCTATAAATGACCAGATACAACTTAAAAGAAAAACAAGCGCGCGCTCGAGAAGTCTTAGGGGGGAGGAGAAATGTGGGGGTTGTGAGGGTGTGGGGTTGTGATGGGTACCTATGAAAATTCAGCTGACCGTCAGTCACCCATTATTGCTTTGGTCATGTTTTTCCGCAACTAATATCAGTACTTCCGGGCACAAGATGCTGCATGCCATGATTTGGAAGTGTAAGAAGTCCCGGGATGCGAGCGTTGTCGGACGGCTGGGGTCTGGAGCGGAGTACTCAGGTTTGAGTCTCGGCGCCGACTCAACAAATAGATAAGTGGCGGTGAAGTGAATGGTGTGTAAACATGGTCACAACAATGCACTGGTAGGCGGCTGCCAAAGAGTTTGGAGTGTGTGGACGTTGCTGGTGCGTATATCAATCATAGACCTGGTAATAAAAAAAATTGTGTAGTCCTCTCAAACCCTGCTCTTGTTACACCATTCTGGCAGAGATGGGGAGATAGGCGGTAACTGCGTGACCTTTCAGAGTGCGTTGGCACCGAGCAGAGGTGGCCAAGCCAAGGGTCTGGCAGGGATCGTGGTGCTGAGGCGAGAGCTGAGCTAAAACATAATTGCTTTTGGAATCGAAAATAAACATGTGATATTCAAATTGCTTTGGGTGGTTACTGCTGCGGGTAACGGTGACTAGACGCTACAATGGCCTCTCGCTGATTTAAGAATGGCCTCCTAATATAAAGCTTCAATAAAAGTTATAATACGTGGTTCTAGTTCTGCATGGCTTGAGATATGTTCCAATGCAAGGATACCTACCAAATTATGGGCATTTAGGTGACTCGCCGAAGACTCGAGGCATATTTATTTACTTAACAAAACAAAATGATGCCGTCGGAAATCTAAACCGCAGACAGTTCACGCCAGATACAACTTAAAAGAAAAACAAGCGCGCGCTCGAGAAGTCTTAGGGGGGAGGCGAAATGTGGGGGGTTGTGGCATTGCTGTGGGGAGGGGGGGGGGAGGAGGGAAGTGTAAGAAGCCCCGGGATGCGAGCGTTGTCGGCCGACTGGGGTCTGGAGTGGAGTACCCAGGTTTGAGCCTTGTCGCCGACTCAACAAATAGATAAGTGGTGGTGAAGTGAATCGTGTGTAAACACGGTATCAACAATGCACTGGTAGGCGGCTGCCAAAGAGTTTGGAGTGCGCTGGACGTTGCTGGTGCGTATATCAATCATAGACCTGGTAATAACAAGAAATACACTAAAAATGGCAATGTGTCGTAATGCGAAAAGATGAGGCTGAACTACCCGATAAAACAAATATCAACACTTCGAAAACAAGCATACTGGCGCCTGATTAAAAGTACACTGGGGTGAGGAGAGACGCGAGACACAGAGACAAAGTGAAAGCACAAAAGTACACTGGGAGGGGGGAGGAGAAACGGGAGACACGGCCTGGCGGCCGTGAAAGTGAAAGTACGGCCGGCCGGCTGTGAATAATTAGGGGAGGAGAAATGCCTGAGGGCAGAGCGCACGCTGGGAGAAGCTGTAGGAGGGAAGCAGATGGCTTTGATGCGTGCACGCGCTTATCACAGGCACTGCATCAAATCGCCAGTTTGGTTAAACTCTGGATAAGCCCCTATATCTCTCGCCAGCTCGAATGCGCAAGCGCATCGCAGGTGAGACCTAAAAAGTGGTATCGAAAGTCACCAAAATGGTCTCATTAATTGAGGACAAAGCCACCTTAGCAAAGAGAGCGCACGGATGGGTGGTGTTGAAAAGCTACACAGCTCTCGAACTACAACAGTACTTAATAACGGGTCTCACACAGACAACAAAAAACAAGTTTCTAAACATGCGCCTTGGGAACATACCAATAATGTCTCACCTAGTACCCTGGAAAAGGGAAAACACAGCAAATCATTGCCGACTCTGCTTCTCTGGGAAAGAGGACCTCATACACATCATTTGCATCTGCACAAACCTTCTGGACATAAGGCGTTCTCTCCTTCGGGCCCTATGGAAACAGAAGGGTATAGGAAGCTGCAGACAGGCCGTGATGCTTTATTTTAACCCCATAGAAACCCAGCTAAACTGCAGAACAACAACATTTTTTGACATAGTAGCCAGCAGACTAAAAGAAAGAGCCACAGGGCTTACCGGAAGCACTAGCCAAACCAAAATAACTGCATGCACCTTGTCCCCCTAACCCTAATGGACTGCATTTTACACATATTGTGTCTTTTAAGATTTTAAAAATGTGTGTCTACCCGCTCCTTTTAAGCTTTATCTTTTTCTACTGACTTCCTTTCATAAAATTGTACATTTTAAAATTGTGAGTTTTATTAACTGTACAATAAACAAATCTAATCTAACCCTGACCCCCAACAGATGGGGTATTGACATTACATACTCCATCTCAAAAACTGAAATTGAATATTTGGATCTAACGATTTACATCGAGAAAAACAAATTGTACACCAAAATACACAGAAAACCCACCTCTGCCAACTCCATTTTACATACGACAAGCATTCACCCAAGTCTTACTATCACTAATATTCCAGCAGGAGAATATCGCCGTGCTCGCATGAATTGCAGCTCGAATGATGAATATACGATGAACTCCAATAAAATAACCCAACGTCTGAAACAACGAGGATACAAAGATCAAGTCCTTAACAAAGCTCAGAAACGCTTTGCTGATACCGAACGACATCTGCTGCTGCATAACAACCGTGTTAGAGACCGTAAATCAGTGATCCACTTCACCACACAATTTAACAATGGACACCAACATATTCGGAAAACTCTCAACCAGCGCTGGCAACTTTTGAAAGAAAATCCAACCATATCCAATGCTCTTCATGACAAACCACAGCACAATTTTTCCAGACGTAAAAACTTGAGGCACATCCTCTGTCCATCTTTTCCATATGCACATAATAAATGATTTCATCAACTGCAAAAGCACGAACGTGATCTATCTCATCTCTTGCTCTTTTGAACAACATTACATTGTGAGCACCATCCGATCATTGAAAATCCTCATTCAAGAACACTATCGAAACATTCACAAATCAGACACCAGGCAACCCTTGATGGATCACTTTCTAACACACCATTACCACCAACGTACTTTCTCTTTCATTGGCCTAAAAAAACTGAAACATCATAAACAAGGTGGTAACTTAGAACTACGCCTCCGCAAAGAGGAAAGTGCTTTGATCATAGGCCTTAAAACTGTAGAAAAGGGACTTAACAAAGAACATGAGTGGCATCATTGGCTCTAAAAGACTACATGGTCCATATATCTGATGAGGCCCCATTCTCTGATATGATATCACTGAGGAGAAGAGTTGACGAACTAACATCTGTCAATTGATTCAATAGGCGCCCACTTTGTGGGGTATGACATACTAGATGTCATTTTCCTACAATTTACATTAGAAATCCTTTTTATAAAATCCTTCTTAAAAAATTGTTTTGCCCTGCACACCTAAATTTAATACCTGGCATAACTCTTCCACAACGGGTCTGGTGTCAGAAGCATTTCAGACTCTGAATTTGGTACGGCTCAATATTGCATTGGCTATTTCCCTTGCACAGCATGTTATTATAGAGGAACGATTTATTATCGGCGACCTGTTACTGGCCTCAATAGGCGTTCAAACTTCAGGGAATTGATATTTTAGACATACCCGACATGTATTCCCTCATTTTTTTCTTTATATCACATTCAACGGAATATTAAAACCAGATAGTAGAGTTTTATTCTTATACTAGTACCTACTTTGTACTACGTCCAATTAAACTCATATCTGTTTTTTTTTTTTTTTGCATTACCAGTATCAGTTCCTCCTTTGGTGTATGAGGACTGTTTTAAAGTTATAATTCTTACGGCTAATAAACTTTGTCCTCCTTTCTCTGCCCAGTCTACCTTCCTTGGCCATACTCTTTAGTGCCAGGCCTCTCATGTATTTTTCAGTAAACTCATGAGTTTATTACATTGCCAGTATTAATTTGTTGCATATCTGTATTTCAATCTTGCCCGTATATTATTACTATACCTGTTTTCATGACTTTTTTACTTCCTCCTAATCCTTTTGTAGTTAGTACATTATTGTTTTTAGACCCACTCCAATATGGCCATTGTCTGATTCTTATTTGCCGCCTATAGTCCTTCTTTTACCTCTGTTACCGCCAATGAACTGACGTCTTTTTATACCTATCGGCCCTCCGACCGTAGGTGCTCACTAGTTTTCCTATCTCATTTGCACGATTATTATATATATATTTAAAGAGCGCCAAAAATGCCTGAGTAAATTAACAATATAGAACCTTTTTCCATAATCCCCCCTTCTGGTTGTGTCGAGCATTCTTTTCTGGGTCAAATCGGCCTCCTGGACTTTTTAAAATGGTGGCGGTTTCCTGTTGCTGTTACACCGCGGAAGCACTACAAACAACCAGGTACGGTCAGAACGCTGTCTAAAAAGAGTCTGCCACCCAATGCAACAATGCACCCGCAGAAGAGAACAAATAAATCACAGGACATTCTAACCCCATTCGGACCAACAGAGCACATGGCTTAAAACCCCATGGCCAGAACTCATTTTCGGTCATCTACCCCCCCAACCTCTCACCTAAAGCGAAAAGAAACTTTAAACACAGGCTGATTAGAATGCACCAAGAAACACTAATTGCAGACATATACCACTGCTGCGTAAAAGTCATGCAGAAAATGGACCTTATTTTACACACCCAAAATCCGGCGGGATGGGATTCTACTCTCAGATTCCACCTCCACATCTCTAAAACAATTAGCACCCCCCACAGCTGCAAACTAACGTTCATAGTTCCTAACCTCCCTCCACACACGCAACAGCAACACCTTTGCTACCTTTTACAGCAATGGAACAGTCCTGATCCAAGCCAACAATGACAACCTGGATGCATTGGACTCACTCTTCCCCATGCTACGCATCGCCTTCACTCACATATCCCACTCCTACTCGAAAGTAACCCTAACCCGAGCCAGCCGTCCCTGGAAAACTATCAAAACAACCCCTCGACTCAAACCCATCACTCCGACCTATCTCCACCAAGCCTCACCATCCCATCCAACTCCCCCCCCCAATTCATCCATATTAAACATGCCTAACACAAGGCTTGCACAAGATGATACATTACAGCCCTTATACTGTTGCCTCCTCTCCCTATACCGCCCATTCAGCAACCAACGAAACCGGCACGCAGACATCAGCTCCAATGCCGCTCCCAGCATCTAAACAAATGAAAGTGCCACACAATAACCCAAACAACCTTTCACAACCCACCCCGACGATTTTCCCCAAACATCACACAGCCACTTGAAGTTCTGGGAGCCTCACCCTCACTGATAAGCTCTCCCCATCCCCGAACCCAACCAAGCACCCCACCTCCCATAGATGCCCAGACTCAGGACACACCAAGACCAAACACTCCCAACTCCTCCCTCCATGAGTTCAGCCTAAAGATTGACACGACTGGAATACCAGCTAGAAGTAGTCATACAGGGTATTAATAAAATCCTATCTACCCAACCCATTTCCACCACCCAATGCCCACCCCCTACACACAGAGAAACTACCAACAAACACACAGACCACCAGACTGCGCAACGACTCAGATGGAAGACAACAACCTTTAGAATCCAACCTCATAGACCCAAAAGGACGAGCGCTGTGATGTCCAGCTGAGAGGCGAAGAATCTCGCCGAATCCTATGAAGCTGCTCCAACGGGCGTCCCCAGTTCTGTGATACAAGTAATCACTGGATTTGGTAGAGAACATACTGCACCGAGAACAATGAGACCTCCAGTGCACCGCGCCAATATTCCTACGAGAGGGCGACTAACTGCATGCTCTTAAACTGCAGATCTGCGAACAAACACTCAACTGAACTGGCAGAAACCATCCTAACACACAACATTGGCATCACATTCATCACAGAAACTTGGTTAAACAAATCCTCAACCCCCATCTTCGATTTGCTAGTATTGCCAGGGTTCTCAATCATCAACAAGGACAGAAAAAAACAGCGAGGTGGGGGGACCACTATCATACATAAAAAGAACATCTCTATAACAGAAAGGGACTCCTTCAAATACAATACCTTGGAATACCTAACCACCACCATCAAGACCACAGACAACAAAATGCTTCACTGTCACCTCCTCTGCCACCCATCAGGCAACACTCCTGCATTTTGATGAACATTTGGCAGACCTGATTTCACACTGCTCACTATCAGATGCGAACTACATAATTCTAGGAGACCTAAACCTCCACTGGAATGAGGTAAACAACTCTCTGATACAATCTTTAAATGAGCTCCTCCACAATAACAATTTGACCCAACACTGCACCGAACAAAAACACAACAAAGGCTCAATTCTCGATGCCCTCATAGCTCACAAAGATGCAATCACTATAGATTGTACCCTTCCTGTTGACTGGTCAGACCACCATCTCATTCTTTTTCATATCAATCAAAAGTCACATCGACCACCCAGCACAAACGAGCACTTTCACTGGACGAGAAACCTGAGACTGATCCCCTCAAGGGACTAGAATAAAGGCTAAGTACACTACCTCCCTCCACCGCAGGCGACGGGTCCATAACAGAACTCACCTCACAATACAATGCGGCTCTGACTGAAATGCTGGACCAAATAGCCCCCCTGAAACGGAGGAAAAAAAAACAAGACTCTCCCATCGAGATTGTGGTTCAACACTGACCTAAACCTGGAAAGACCCCCAACTAAGAGCTACGGAAAGACTTTGGCGTAGTAACCCTTCGACTACATACCTAAAACAACTCATAAAGGAACGTAGGAACTATAAAAAGCACATCATAAATTAAAAATCCACCTTCTTCTGCGGTGCACTCAATACTGCTAAAAATCGCCCCAAAGAACTCTTCAACATCATCAGACAACAAACATCTAAACCATCACCTTCTACAATTCCAGCCTCCAAAGACCTATGTAACAAATTTGCCAATTTCTTCAATGAAAAAATATCAACGATTGAGCTCTCACTTAAGGATCACCTCAGTCCTCCCAATGAAGAACCGCTACTCGACAAAGATGTCATGAACGCACTCAGGCATTCCACAAACAACTGGATAACATTCAAACCTGTCACTGAAACTGAAATATTGAACTGACTACCGGTTCCAAGCCTTCATCACACATTGAGGACACTCTCTCCGCTCAACTGGTTAAAAATCTCAAACTCTCTCTAGCACCACGCTGGTCAGAGATATAAATAGTTCCCTGGAAACAGGAATCATACCTGACTGCCTCAAAATCGGTCAGGTAACACCGTTACTGAAAAAAGCAGGTGCTGACCCTGACGCCCTCAACAACTTCAGACCGGTCTCCAATCTCCCATTCCTAGCAAAACTACTAGACAAATGTGTTCTCTGCCAACTCACCCATCACATGGACAACAACGATCTCCTGGACCCTCACCATTTGGGCTTTAGAAAAGGATGCAGCACTGAGACTGCCATCTTGAATGTCATTGACAACATCCACAAATCACTGAACATGGACCGATATTTTCTACTGATACTCCTAGACCTTTCGGCGGCCTTTGATATGGTTGACCACAATCTACTCATCAACGTACTCCGAGAAAGGGCTGGAGCAGAAGGGGTGGTCTTACAATGGTTCACCTCCTTCCTGCAAAGCCGCTCTCAGAGAATAAAAATCGGAAACTTCATGTCCAACCTACACCCTATAACCAGAGGCGTTCCCCAAGGTTCAGTTCTCTCACCCAGACTATTCAACATTTACATGGAGCCACTCACCATCATCCTCAAAAAAGGCAACATTCCCTTCCATCTCTACGCCGACGACACCCAGATCTATCGTGAAACCTCCTCCATATCAGACATACAAAGGCTCAATGTTACCCTAATAGAAGTCCGAAAATGGCTGTCCCATAACGATCTGAAACTTAACCGAAACAAAACGGAAATCCTCCTCATAGCCAACAAGGAGCAGACCCCCCCCCAAATCACGGAATGGTTAAAGTCTATTGATGCTCTCAACTGCACTCTCATCCCGGTAGACTCCGTGAAGTCACTGGGAATAACTTTAGACCCCAACCTTGATATGGTCAAACACATCAAGACCACCACAAGATGTGCCTTCTTCAACTTAAAATCACTAAACAAAATCAAACCCTTCATTCCTCCAAAAGACCTCAAGCAAGTCATGCAATCCCTTGTGCTATCCAGATTAGACTATGGGAACGCCACCCGCACAGGCACGGCTAAGCTACACCTTGCTCCTCTTAGAGCTACCCTAAATGCAGCAGCCAGAATGGTGACGGGGGTGAAGAAATATGAACACATCTCCCCCGGTCTCAGAGCTCACCTGGCTCCCAATTGAATTGCGTGCTAACTTCAGAACTGCCTGTCTCACCCACAACGCTCTGCACACTGGCAAACCCACCTATCTAGCCGCCAAACTCAACAAAGCAGGACAGACAAGAAACACTATGCTACTCATCCCCCTGAAAACTCGAAAATAAAAGACTTAATCTTGGTCTTTCTCTGAAAATGCACCCAGAATTTGGAATGCCATCCCCATTCATGTCAGGATGAACCCCTCCTTCAAAGAATTCAAAAGCCAGCTCAAAGTGCTCTTCCTCAATCGAGCTCTCACAAAAAGACAATGGTCATACAACGGCTGATCTGCCACCAAATGAGAATCTAGTCACTACGATAAGACCCACTTCTTACAGCATCTTACTCTTGCCCGCACTATTACCACCTCCACGACTACTCTGCATTTGTTTGCAACGGGACTTATACTGATCTACGGCCCATCTTTGAACAATGTGTTTACTGTCCCACTCTTTGCCTACTCAACTGTTATTCGACAAATTCTGTAAAGCGCTCTGATACCTTCTGGTCTGGTCAACGCTATGTATAAAACTCCAAAAATAAAAAAATAAAAAACTGTAAGCCAAATACTTATAAATGCGGAGATTAAAGCGCAATTGATAATGTATCTAGCCCTGCTTGGTAGCTGTAAACTCCACATTTCTCAATTCCTTAAATATGCAACTAACACGGTAGTTTGGTAACACTCATGTCTTTCCCAACCATTAGCTTCCAGCTTTGCCTCTCTTTTAGTCCTTTCCTTAACTGGGCAATTATTGTAGCACAGCAAAATTCATCTTAGTACTGACTCCGTTTTGTAATGAGGAATGTTGCTTTGTAACTACAAATGCCCTCATTTATGGACTCCATGTTACAAGCATTATTACATATTAACTTTGTAATTCATGTAGAGTAGTGACATCATACTGCTTAGGTCCTAGAACGAGCCTCAAAAAATGGTGCTACATGTTATTTTACCATCAGAAATGTATGTGAGCTGTACCTTATGTATAGTACATGTTTGTTTTCAATTGTAAATCTTGTTATATATATACATAGGATAGGATTGACGAGGTTCAAAAGGGAATCAGAAAGGGTAAAAGGGGAAGGGAAATAATATGTGTAAGGGAATGTCCTCAGTGTGTCCCAACATCAATGGAAAGAAATACAGTGTTCGTAAATGGCATATATACAATTCGTGTTTCTTGAAAAACAGCATTCGAGCAGATCCTCATGTGAGAGTGTATGTTAGTACTGATTTCATTTACCTAAATGGCATGACAGTTCCTCCCCACTATTGAGTCCTCCTGGATATTTTGTAGAGAGGTCTACAATATACCTCGATTCCAATCTACGGAGTCTCCTTAGCCGATCACCTCCTCTTACATTGGGTGGAACAATGTCCAAACCAAAGAATCAGAGTTTGGTACGATCTTTACCATGTTCTTCGGCAAAGTGCCGGGCAACCGGGTATGCAGTATCTACTTTCTCGATTGCCCGCAGATGTTCCAGGATCCTCAGTTTGAGTTCCTTGATAGTGCTGCCAATGTAGCGTAAGCCACACGGGCAGATCAAGCAATAAACCGCAAACTGGGAGCTGCATGTTATGAATTGCTTGATGGGCACTTGATTACCAGTATCAGGTATGTTGTATGATAGCACTCTTCTGCTACCAATACAGGCCTTGCAGTGCTCACAAGGAAAGAACCCCAATAGTTGTTTCAAAGTATTTGTTTTGGGAGTTGGTTTCTCCAGATGGCTGGAGACCAGCATGTCACCTAGTAATCTGGCTCTGCTGAACGCATTTAAGGGGTGAGACGGTAAGTCATCCTTAAGTACGCTGTCGGTCTTCAGTATATGCCAGTTCTTATTCAACATAGTTTTCAGATCCTTAGCACCCGATGAATATGGGGTGATAAGTCTGAATTTCCCATCGTTTTTGTTGGCTTTTTTATCTCTACCCACGATAGGATCGTCTGTGGCCAAGAGTGTTGTCCTTTGTACCTTTCTCACCTTCTTAAGTGTATTCTTCAGTAATGTATCACCATAACCCCTTATGGAAAATCTCGCTAGACATTCCGAGGCAGCCGCCTCGAAATCAGAGTCCTTGGAGCAGTTTCTCTGGAGTCTTAATAGTTCTCCGTAGGAAATGCTGTTTTTTAGCTGGGTAGGGTGACTGCTGCTGGCAAAGAGTGTCGAATTGCCTGCAGTTTCCTTTCTATACAGGGTCGTATGGAGATGGTTCCCCTCAACGTACACTCTCAGATCCAGGTACTCCGCTGCCACCGGACTAACCGAACCCGAGAAGTGCAGGTTGAGGTCATTGATGTTAAGAACTCTGATGAACTCCTCCACTGTATTCATCCCTCCGTTCCAGACGGTAAACAAATCGTCAATATAACGATACCAGCATATCACATGCCCTGTGTCTGAACGCACTGTGCAGCTCCTGGACACCCGCTCCTCCCACCAGCTAACAAACAAGTTCGCATAGCTGGGGGCGAAGCAGGTGCCCATTGCCGTCCCTGATGTTTGGATATATAGTTGATCCTCAAAGAGGAAAATATTGTGTGTCAGATAAAACTCTATGAACTCAGTGATCATTTCATTATGTCTAGCGAACCTCATTTGGCGTTGTTCCAAAGAGTACTTAACAGCTTCTAAACCTTGCTTATGATCTATACATGTGTATAAGCTGGTAATGTCTAAGACCATAAGCAGGTATCCAGGATCCCATGTTAACTCCTGGATTTTTGTCAAAAAGTCTTTGGTGTCCCTTATGTAAGATTTTAACTTTATCACCAAAGGGAACAGAATGTTATCAACAAAGCGTGACATTTTCTCTGTTAAGCTGCCAATGGAAGAGATAATTGGACGGCCAGGGGGGTGTTCCATGTTCTTATGTAATTTGGGGAGATGGTAGAAGGTGGGTATCATGGGGGTATTGTTTCTTAAGAAGAGATGTTCATCCTTACCAAGCATATTGAGGTTGTACCACTTTTGTATTAGTGTCTCATATTGAGTGATACTAGTTTGGTATACTGCATTTGTACATTCCATATAGAAGTTCCTATCTGCAAGTTGTCTCAATGCTTCTTCTTTGTATTGATCTCTACTCATTAAGACCACGTTTCCCCCCTTATCAGAGGGCTTGATCACCAAGGATTTGTCGTTGATCAAACCCCTCAGCGCTTGGCGTTGACATTCAGTGATGTTCTTCGCTGAAGTACGGTGTTCCGCTTTTCTGTACGTTACAAGGTCCTTCTTCATGGCCTCTGTGAATACATCCACGGCGTCCCATGGCGATTGTGGCACAAAAGTTGATACAGGTTTGAACATGCTTTCCTCTCTTTCTTGCTCGACACCTTGGAGGATAGCTCGTTGTGCAATAGTTAGATTTTCAATATCATGTTCTTGTTCATGTTCTTGTTCTAATCGTAGGTCTTCGAGTGTCTCAATAGCCGGTAGATCTCTGCTACTGAGGGAATTTGTTTCAGTCACTCTGGTGCCTTTTTTATTGCTGTTTTTTAAATAGGGACGTAGTTTGAAGTGTTTATGGAGCTTCAACTTCCTAGTAAAGCGAAACAGATCTAATCTCGTCTGTGTATTCAAGGTCATTGGTTGGACAGAATGTGAGACCCAGGCTCAGAACTTCAATTTCTGCATCAGTTAATTTTTTAGATGTTAGATTGACTACTGTCAGGTTGGCTTGACTACTTGGATCTCGGTGGTCAATACTCATTGTTTTTTGTTCGCCTGGCGGTTGGACCAACGGGAGGTTCTCGTATTGCCTCTTCCTCCTCTTCCCGCCGCCTGCCCTCCTCGTCCTCTTGTTGCTGTCGATGTGACATCTACATCTGGCGGTTTGTTCTTGCCGCCCCGCAGCCAGGAATTTTTGATGACTTCGTACTCCTCCTGAAAAGGAGTTCTCTTGGGTCGGGCCCCTTGTGTAGCAAACAATGCTTCTTGGATTCCCGGGTCACAGTGCCTTCGTTGTTCGTCTCCAGACTCATTTTCAGTGAGATCAGACTCTGAGGTGGCAGGCTCTGTTTCTGGCGTTACACCTGCGGTGGTGGTCACGGTCACTTTCTGGAGAGCCTTACGGGGAGCATCATATTTCTTGGCGTACGTCAATACGCGTCCCGTATGATAATCGTTGGCATCGCGCTCGTATTTCTCTTGCTTGCGCGTTCTTATTTTCTGTTTGTATTTTGCGAGCCTTGCCTTCATCTGGTCTTTCATCTGGGATATTAGTACTTTCTTCCCAGGGTCCACTTTTTTCTCAAGCTCCTCATTAATCAGATCGATTTCTGCCAACGCTTTCCCCCTATCGCTCCAGGCATACTTTACAAGAATTTTCAGAGTGCCTTCGCAGTAGGCGGCAGTGTGCTCGAACCAGTCCGTGAGCAATTGGGGATCCGGATGTTCATAGGAGGGTACCGCATGGACTCTCAGACCCCTCGGTACTCTCTTCTCTTCCACGTAGTTCGTTAAGCTTGTGGCCTCCCACCATTTGCGCACTTCGCGCTCATGGAGTCTCTCCAACTTCGCGAGTGTTTCTTTAAATTTTCGATCCTGTGGTGCTTCTTCCGGCGTTGTTGTAGTTGTCGCCTGTGTGGGCATTCCCTTACACTTGAACATATCTTTTGCTGCATTAATGCGCTCTGTATCGGAAAACATGCTGTTTCTCGTAGCAGTTGCACATTTATTATTCAGCAACTTTAGTGCATAGTTCCCTTACACCTTGAGACCTCTCAGTACTACGGACGTTCTGTTATCAATACCGCTATGTTTTACGCTCATACGTAAAAGAAGGAAAAGAGAATCGGCTCACCGGCTAGCGCGTCTTCCGCCAGGGGCTCCAGAAGCAATCCAGCGCTCTCCTTACGTCGGCGCCCTTGCCGGATTCGTTATACTCCTTAAGTGATGGTCCAGCGGCTACAACGGTGCACAGCGTAACTCCTCCTCGGAAACGCTCGACTCCCACGTATAACTGTGCACTCACGAACGGGTGCTGCTAGCGACTCGCGGGAAACCGCATAACGTTGCGCTCGAAACTCTTCTTAGTTTTCAAGAAAAGAGGCAGCACTCGCGGGCTGAGAGGTATCACGGTGAATTTAATTTCGGGAAACAAAAAAGCACAGACGCGTTTCGGCGTAAGCCTTCGTCAGTGTGTCACTCGTGACTTACAAACAGCAAGTTAAGTATACTTGTTCACAGGCATTGACACTGACATAGGACAACACCCCTGTGCACCACTGCGGGCGCCATATTGGAACGGTGTTCTATCCATTGCAGGGGTATGATACATAATAAATACGTAAGATGTAACGTTACAGACATTGTTTTTTAAATGGGTTCAGAAACATGGACAATGAAGTGCCATATATCCATACTAATATAATAAAGAGAGAGCCCAAACCTTTGAGGCGGGTAATCTCAGGAACCACAGCACCAATCACAACACCCAATACAGCGTTGGAAAGGGCAGTTGCAGCAGAAGGACATAGGATATGCAGACGCCCACCATATACATTTAAAAGGTAAAAGAACAGTGCCAGCAAAGTAGTCCCTTGTGGGCGTGTCTGCGTTGTGCTGTGGGCGTGTGCTGGGGGCGTGACAAAAGCTGGGGGCGTGTGTTACGTTCCGCCCTTCATGCCATGTCTCATATCATGTGCTAATCCCACCCTGCTCCCTTTAAATACCCCTGCACCCCATAATTATAGCCCACCCTTACTCCTTAAAATACCCCAACACCCTTAAACACTAACCCATCTTAACCCTATAAATATACCCTGTACCCCAAAACCCAAACCTATCCCTAAACCCTAAAAATACCCTGTACCCCAAAACCCAAACATAGCCCTGAACCCTATAAATACCCCTGTACCTCAGAACCCAAACCTACCCCTGAACCCTAAAAATACCCCTGTACCCCAAAACCCAAACCTAGCCCTGAACCCTAAAAATACCACTGTACCCCAAAACCCAAACCTACCCCTGAACCCTAAAATACCCCTGTACCACAAAACCCAAACCTAGCCCTGAACCCTTAAAATACCCCTGTACCCCAAAACCCGAACCTAGCCCTGAACCCTAAAAAGAACCCTGTACCCCAAAACCCAAACCTACCCCTGAACCCTAAAATACCTCTGTACCCCAAAACCCAAACCTAGCCCTGAACCCTAAATATACCCCTGTACCCCAAAACCCAAACCTAGCCCTGAAGCCTTAAAATACCCATGTAACCCAAAACCCAAACCTACCCCTGAACCCTAAAAATACCCCTGTACCCCAAAACCCAAACCCAGCCCTGAACCCTAAAAATATCCCTGTACCCCAAAACCCATACCTATCCCTAATCCCTTTAACTACCCCTGTACCCCATAACCCAAAACTATATCTGAACCCTTAAAATACCCAAACACCCCAAAACATACACCTCAGTACCCCAAAACATATACCCTTATAGCCATACTTACCTTATCCAAACATTAAGAAAAAAACATGCTTTTACCATTCATGCATTTACAACGAATTTCGTTGTAAATGTATGCGTGGTAAAAGCATATAAAATGTAATGCCAAGCGTTATAATGGCATTGTGGAGTCATGGTACTTTCGTAATGAAAGTATGCGGAGTGATGGTATGCGGAAAGGAAGTTGCAGAATAATGGGTGTTAACCCTCCCCCGGTAAGTACATTGGTGGCACGGCGGCCCACATCTCCAGTAACATACTCATATTTTTTCACCACCCATTTGAAAAATGCACAGGTCTCTCTCATTGATGGCCAGCACCGACATACACTTTTAGACACACCTCCCGCCACAAGTTCTAGAATTGCGAACTTTAGAGCTGGGGAGCTACATTCGAATCTCGGCATCAGCTCAACATCCTGTGATTCCAGGCAAATTACTTTGTCTCCCCGTGCCTACCACAAATGAATGTGTTCTTCTGTAATGTAAATTGTGCTCATGCTATGTTGTCGAGTTCGCGCTATATAATATTGCAAGGAAAAATAAAGTAGGGAAACTCGAGTTCACACACTACTAAACGCGCACTCTTAAGTGCATCAGCAGTGCTCTGTGAATCGGAGCGTTTTACAGGCCTGTCAAGAAATGCTATCAAAACGAAATCCTACAAAGCAATATACTACTGGCCGGTAGTAATTCATGCCCGGACAACGTCGGGACGGGCTGCTAGTATATATATATATAATATATATATATATATATATATATATATATATATATATATATATATATATATATCTTTTTTCAATAAACATTTACATTTATATTATCAATGTTATATTTTCCACTTAGGGCCCGATTACGATGCGGTTGGTAAGGCCTCCTAACGGCAAAAGCTACGTCCGAATCGGATCGGGAACGTGTCTTCTCGACTGACTCGGAAAGTTTTCCTACCAACCGAGTGCAATGCAAGTTAGGCATTCGGAATATCCCAATCCGTACTTGATGGCATTCGGACTGACCGTGCCGTACGGAGCAGAATTGTATGTCTCTACGGGCTGCATTTCCTAACGAGTACGATGCTGGATTCAGACAGCCTTTCCTAATCGTGCCGTCCGACTTGAATCAGCAGTCGGAATCAGGCTGTGGGGGCCCGTAGCGTGCCCCCTTGCTCCCGGAGCCTTCCCTATCGGGCCCGTGGGGGTACCTATGGGTCCCCCTTACCAGCCATGCACAGTGTGGCAGGCACCAGGAAATGCACGCCATAGGATGCCTGATTTTCCCCAGCCATGCCTTTCTTTAATGGGAGCCTATGGATTCGCCCGACCGACCAAGTACGATGCATCCGGATGCTTACAGATACTATTCGGTCGTACTCCCATTGACTTCAAGGGAAGGCTATGTTCATGAGTGATGTAATACATGAGGTCGTAAGCAGTGCATTGCGGGAGCATAAGTTATAGCTGGCTGCGGTAACTATAACTGCTGAATTTCTATGGTTATGTGCATGTAAAATGTGAACCTAATATAACATCCCTGTAAGTGAATTTCTAAGGTTTTTCAAGTTCTACTTCCTAACTATAATGTCCGTGTAACCTTTGGTTTTTCAGTGAATATGTATAATTTTACACGATGGTGGTAGCCACTCTGCAGTTATAGATAGGGTTGCCCAGAGATAGGAATTTTTCAGATATTTGTCGCTTAATAACTTTGCACCCATTTGACAAATGTCCGCAAAACGTTGCAGACATATTGCACCAGTTAAATTGGTGGGGGCTAGAAAGTTTTGCTTGGTCTGGTCAAGGAGGTTTAAAGAAAAAAGAGTCATTAAAAGCACACTTGAACTCCAATGCATTTCACATTGACTTTAGGCCTGGGTGGAGTACGGAGTTCCTCAAGCAGCGAGTGCTTTATGTCGCGCTGATTTTTAGTGCCTGGTGTTTGTCCTGCACTGTTAAATCAACGTGAACAGCACCATGCATAGCGCAAGAGGGCGATGATATTCTACTCAAGCAGCAGCTTCCTCAACGTGAATGGAAGGTTTCTCAATGAGAATGGTAGCGACCATCCGTGGCCACCGATGTTGAGAAATCTCGCAGGGAGGTCGTCTCAAGTAAGAGTTTCTTCGCTCGCCAACTTAACGTTGGCGAGCGGAAGTAATGAAAAAACTCTGCTACGTTCCACCGAGTTTCTTGGAACTCGGTATGGGAAAACCTCTGCAAACTCCGCAAGCAGAGAACATTTCACGCCCAGGCCTAAAAGACTTGTGTATTTCACATTACCTGAAAACTGTCAGTCAGATTTGGATAAAATTGGGCAGGAATTGAAAATGTTGGTGTGCAGATGATTTTTCTGAGGTTGCTTCTAAAAAGGGTGAGTATTTTAAGAGTTATTAGCATTTTAAATTCAGTGATATCTGTTAGCGCAGTAGTTTCGAGGTACTACCATGCTACATAGTGATCACAAGTGATTATCTGATTGGATAATAACTGTTTTTACAAAAATCGAAGGCAGCCATGTTGTTTTAAGGTGACTTTGCCAGTGTCCTAGCTTACAGCCTTAATTATAGGAAAGTGTTAGGTTTCATATGTATTCCCTACCTAGTATCACTTAATTTAAGTGGTAATAGGTAGAGAAATATAGTTATATCTGTATATTTAAAACAATACTACATAGTACCGCAGTACTCTGTAAAGATTGAAAAAAACACCATAATACACAATATTGCACAAATATAGTATATTATCCTGTCTTTACAATTTTTTACATAATAAATTATGTAAAAAAAATCTATGCATTACCGCAGTAATACCTAAAATTTACCACGTTACTTTAAGAAATAACCTACAAAATATATACATTTGGTAATAAAACAGGGTGTGTGCAATGTACTACCAGAATACTGCATAAACCTGATATATAGATATATAGAAAATCTTACAAAAATGTCCATACCTATTTTCATTTAAGAAATGGTAATAGGTTGGGAACAACAATAAAACCTACTACTTACCTATGTTTTTAGGCCCTAAGCCTAAACAATTCAAAAGTCTACTAAAAGGATTATTGCTGCTTTTGAATTTTGTAAAGGCACACATTAGCCAGTTACACATTAGCTTGTTATCCTTGTATACCACCGTATCCCACTAATTTACCGCCGTATACCATGGCACATTGTATCACTAGGGCACAAATTTGGGATTCTATTGTGTTACCCTTGCGTTATACGCAGTGTTGCAAGGGCAGCTCAATACTTATGTAACATATAAAACACTGTGCAAAGCCACCAAACATTGCACAACTTTGCTTGGTGCATGTGCAAAATGCAATGCAGCGTAAGTCGCAGCCTTGCATTACTCTGCACACCATAATCTGCAGTCCTCCAAAATGTCAACTACATGTGTACCCCTCTACACTGTATGGCACTACACTATACATCACTCGACTTTTCGCTATTCCACTGTATGCCACTGCATTGTACATCACTCCACAGTACTCAACTCCACTGTACGCTTTTTCACTCTACGTTAGACCAGTGTACACTATTCCAGTATATGACGCTCTACTTTACGGCACTCCACTCTGCGCTATTTGATTGTATGGCACTGCAGTACACGCTACTCCACTGTACAGGACTTAATTTTTACTCCATTCCATTCTATTCTATTTCATTGGACGACACTCTACTATATGCTATTCCCCTCTGCCCCACTCCACTGCAGTATTTGCTCTCCATTGTACGCAATGCCACTGGATGCAATCCACTGTACCCAGCTCCACTGTATGCTACTCGACTATATGCTATTCCGTTGTACACTACTTCATTGTACGCCACAGCACTCTATGCTATTCTACTGTGTGGCATTCCACTGTACGCCACTCTAATGTACACCAAACCACTATACGACACTCCATTCTACTCTAGTCCGTTGGATGTCACTCCTTTGTTTGCCACTCCACTATATGGTATTCCAGCCTACCAGACGCCACTGTACACCACTCCACTGTTCGCTACTCCACTCTAAAACACTCCACTGTACGCTATTTGACTTTCTGCCAATCCAGTCTTGTACACTCCAGTGTAAAATATTATACTGTACGGTAATCTAGTGTATGCTATTCTACTGTATGCTACTCCACTGTACAGTACTCCACTTTACACCACTACAGTGTATTGCACTGCACTGTATGACACTCTGCTTCCCTTTCTAGAACTACACTCTATAAAATTATATTGCACTTTATGGCACTGTAGACAACTCTACTACACTCTATACATGTACACTCCAGTGTCTAATTCTACGGTCTAATCTATGCCCGTACACTTCGTAGTGCAACACTCTGTTCCACTAAACAACTCTTTTCAATACTTTACAATACAGCCCTCTACGCTACTATAGGGGATACCACTCCAATTTATAAGAGTTTACTCGACTATACACTACACAACTACACTATAATCCTCTCCACTGAACTCTACTCCACTATATGAGGTTTTACCTCACTCTACAGCACTCCAATCCAAAACAGGTCCAATCATGCTCTCTGCTCAGCTCCACTGTACCCCACACTACTGTACACTATACAACTCCACTCTACAACACTCAACTACACTGTTTCACACTCTACCCCACTACATTCTATCACACTGCACTCAATTGCACTAGACAATGCTCTACTCTACGACACTCGACTACACAACATTCACCTTCATTTTACTGTTTGACACTCCAATGAGTGATATCTTGATAAATAACACTCAATACTACGATTTGAAACACACTTTTATCAAAAACATAAAAAGCATTGAAAAATTCTTTGAAAAAAGCAAAGGTTACGGATAAATTATAGTTAGTAAAACATAATTTATTCTATCCATACATACCATACTTACACTACGCAAACATTAGACATTCTAAAGTTATAGTAGTAACTTTAATTTACAATTTACACACCACCTTCACATTACTTTACTATAAGTCTCCAGTGGCAATGAGTGCATAAAGTCTATGCAGTGGGAGGACAGGCAGTAGAAACAACAAAAATCGCACAGGTTTTCGCAGATTATCTGAGAGACCTCTATGGTGGAGTGGGCAGACAGAGACGTGTCCTTGAGAGATTCCTCAACGATATTCAAAACTGGGGACAGAGACAGAGAAGCTCCCAGATAGTGAAATACAGGAGGGTGAGATTGTGGAAGACCTAATGCGGGGTAATAAAACACTGGCCCTCAATATCCTACCACCAGAACTTTTTTAATGTGTGCTTTGCCAGACAGTGATCCAATCAGAGCAATGCTCTATGATTCCAAGAAGGACAGCGAGCTGTCCAGAGACTTTGGACAAGCGATAAACGTCCTGATTCAGGAAAAGCCCCCTGACCTTTTTGCATGGTACCAACAGATATCTCTTCTTAATGTAGAAACTAACAGGCATATGCATCAAAGTAAATACTGGGAGCAAAGGGGCAGATTCTCAGAATCTGCCCCTTTTCTCCCGGTATTTTTGCATTTGGGATGCATCATCCCAAATGCAAAAATCGCAATTTAAGGAATCTCTAAATTGAAATTCCTTAAATTGCGAATGCATTTAAGGAATCCCAAATTGAGAATTCTTAAATGCAATGCATGAAAGTTTAAAAATAGAGAATTCGCTAATAGGAGTAGCAAATTACCATGAGGTTGAACTGCATGGTAATTTGCTAAAACTTTGAAAAAAGCACTTTTGTGCATTTTTCAAAGTTTCATGTTGCACACACACATGTCCTTAGGGCATGTGTGTGTGCAACATATGTGCAGAGATCAATTTCAGGGGTGCAATATGGTGTCATTTTGACACCCTTGCACCCTTGAAATTGCATGAGCAATTTGCGAGTACTTACTGGTACTCGCAAATTGCTCATGCAATCTCCAATTCATTCCTATGGGCCTGCAGGCCCATAGGAATGAATGAGACAGCATTCCTTATTTGCGACTAGCAATTTGCAAGGAGCAATTAAAGAATGTTTAGAAATCGCTATTTTAATAGCAATTCCTACATGCATAGGCTTTTGCTATTCCTAAATAGCAATTCCTTAAAAATCGCTATTTAGGAATAGCAAAAGGCTACGTTGATGCATCTGCCAGTTTAGTGTTTGCCAAGGTGTTAGCGAATCGCCTGATGCAAGGGATTCACACTGTTATAGCCCCAAACCAATGGCGCTTCATGCCCTATAGGTCCACAAAGCACATCCTAAAGCTACTATATAGGTGTTTGGCGCCTTAAAGGAGAATTCGGGAACCAGCAGTGCTCTTATCTTTGGATGGCCAAAATCAGTTTCACTCCATTTATCAGCCTTAATCCTTGAATTAATAGGACCAGTTGTCGATTACATGGTGATCCGATGGAGTCATTGTTCTATGCCTTTTCACATGCAATTGTTTAAACATAGAATGTGAAATCTCAATTAGTTTGTTATTGAAGATCCAGAAAATTTGTAAAATAAAAACACTTTTGTTACTTTTAAATCTGAAGTTTTCTAAACTAGAAATATGATAAATGATTCAGATTAGCATTTGCTGCTTTTCTACCTACTGTTGTATGAGTACGAGTATATGCGTAGTTTTGTGTGATTTAGTTGCAACTGGCTCACTCTTCAAAATTAAAATAAATGTATGAAATCTTTGTGGCAGAGTAATGACCTAAACAAAGCTGTTCAGTAAGGCACTATTGTCCTGCCGGAGAGCCACTTTTTGACGCTCTGGTGGTGCAATGTGCCACTGGCATATTTATAAGGCCACGTAAAGCCACGTTACGTTGTTTTTCATGGCCTTATAAATATGTGCCCATTTGACGCAGAAAAATGAGTGGAATGGGTGTTGCAGGGGGCGTTCCCAGCAACATCCATGACTTTTTGACACTGCCACAGATTTACGAGAAATCGTAAGTCTGAGGCAGAACCAAAAACGTACGCCTCCCCAGGGGAGGCGGAAGGGAGGCACAATGAGGAGAAATATTTTTATTTCTCCTCGTGTTTCCTCTTTCTATTTGTGCTGCATTCTGCAGCACACATAGAAAGAGATAAAAGCCTCTTGTGTTTTTTTTTCCTGCACAAAAATAATCATCTCCGCAACGCAGGCACCCTCGCACCATGGTGCAAAGGTGCCTGCAGTGGTGCCCATCAGCCAATTGTGCGCCGGCACAGGGGGAAAGGACAGGAATGCGCCGTATCTAATAGATACGGCGCATTCCTGCTCATTTCTTTTGATGTAGGGCAGTGCAGCAGCAAGGCCTGCTGCGCTTCCCTACGACAAAAAAATCCCATAAATTATGCCCATAAAGTCAAATAGCACAGAGTTGCTGTTCCTGTACATTAAGAGCAAAGCTGCATTCTGGGAGTCCCAAGACCATTTATTGCCATCCTTCTTCCTTAATGAATTCAACACAGAGTGCACCTCTTTGCACGCTCATTATTTTGAGATGAAAAGCACTGCAGTCTGCCACCAAGCACAGATGCATGTTTTATCCTATGTGTATATTGTATATCTCCCTGGTTCACTCTCATTCTTTTTTACTAATTCCCACCATAGCTGTTGACATGTCCTGTGCTGATTAGGATGCAGCACAAAAAACCCTGGTATTGTGACTGTAAACCATAAAAGTGTTCCTACTTAATGTCTATCTACTTTGCCTTTCTTCACAGGAGCTTTCTATACAAGGACTACTAGCCCTTCCTAGATGACACTTGCAAAGATTCTGCGCATCCTGGGAAGATTTTCACGTTCAACCTGCACGAGAAGTTTTTTTTATTGTGGTTTGTGTAAATCATATGATTGACTGTAAGAGGGAATAGAGATTTCATATTATTTATTTTAAAATTGCGTTTTTGACTTTTTAATGGGATGTAAATGTAATACCACATTTCAATTATTTAATTGTCATTGTGCCATTTGATAAGACACTGGGCAATGACTGGTCCAGGAGTCAAAGTAATGATATGTAATGATATGCTTTTTTTCACTACTGAAGAACTGGCATGTGTAAAGGTGTACAGAAGAGCAGTAGAAATAGACATAGACAAGCAATGATGTGTATTTCTCCAGAGTCAGATGTGAATACATGCCACGGTGGTATGGTAGGGGATTTGTATTCTGAGGGTTAAAGGTTTGCTGTGTATCAAACTGAGTCACAAATTCAAAAACAGAGTTGAAGTACATATACCTTGTATAGTGGGCAAAATGTTTATCAGTGAGTGCAAGAAGCATACATTAAAAATGCAATATATATTACAAGTTAAGAATAGTATTATGTGAATTTCTATTTAATTACCTACATTAGCTTTTATTTTGTATTGCAGTGTTTTTATTTGAAAATGTACAGTAACAAATTATGTGTTTTTACTAAGAGATACATTTTCCAGAATTTAAATAAATTCATTTCTTTTATGAAATGTTTTCGGTATGTCTTTTTGGTTGTTGTTTTTTTTGGTGTGTCGTAATTTTTTATTGGGTATCAAAAAGAAAAACATTAGGGCGACAGGCGCACAACGTAGTACAGAAATGGAGATGTTCGCATGATGGATACATCTATACTGCAATGGGGGTGAGGGAAGGGAGGAGAAGTTCAGGGAGGGAAAGGGGGTTGAAGGACGGGGAGAGAAGTTTCGAGAGGGAAAGGGGGTTGGTGGATGGGAAGGAGAAGGGGGTAGCATAACAATATAAAGGAAAGAATACGTCAGATATATCATCAACATGAAAATTGCAAGAACTCGGACATCTTAATATGCAGTACTCTGACTCAGTGCAGTGAACATCATAGATCAGTGTGTCTTTTAACACACTGGAGACTTCTATTGTCAATGTATCAATCGGGTTAGGCAGGAGCCACCGTTTTTCACTTAGAAAGTGAAACATGGTGAAAGAATCTCGGTTGGAATTCTTTGTAAACATTTCTGTAACATTTAGGGAGGTTAATCTGTTCCTCAGAATTGTGTATCCACGTGTAATGTTTCAAAGTTCTAATATATGCTAGGTGTGTAGGAAACATGATTTGTTGTTAACCTGTATATAATTGTTAATATTGAGGTCTCCTAAAAACCTGAACCAGAGTGTGGGTCTCTTCTGAGTTATTCCCTTTAAAGTATGTTGGTGCAACAGGATTATAGTGGAGACAGAAGGCCTCACCATGTCAGCCTTCCATTTGCGTTGCAATATGCAGCGACTGGTAGCCGTTTTGGTGAACAGTGGCATCTACTTGTCTTACGGCTGCTTCATCCAGTGGTAAGTATTTCTCCAATCGGTGATAACGTCTCTCCTCCAAATGATTTGATACTGTGGTTATTATTACTACTAAATTAGAGTCCCAATAAAGATATTGCTGTCCTTTCTGTGCATACCTGAGTTTCTCCTTCCCCCTGCCCCTCCATCTGGGGTGCTGTACCCTCCTCTTGGTAGTGGTACCCCCAGAAAACGGAACAGTCACGGCTCCCTGAGCGGTCACCTCTCTCTGTTCCCCTGACACTGAGGGCAACTCATTCCCCATAATGCAGTCTATGGATATCTAGGGACCAACTATGACCCTCCTCTGGGTTCCTCACCACCCCACTCCAGGGATGCCGGGGCCTTAGGGCAGAAGTAGTCTGCCCCTGGGCCTGCATCACTCTACACACCTGACCAGTGTATCTTCTGGGGAAATTAGCCTTACCACAACCATGTGGCTTCAGTGTATCTCAGGGCAGTGACTGGCACCCCATTCACTTTCACCTGGTGGAAGTGATGACTCACCCTCAGGGATCACCAACTCACCCTCTGAGTCCATTCCCAGCTAAGGTAGATCATGGCATGGTCTATGACCTGCCCCTGGGGGCTACATACTCCTAAGGCCACATTGGCCTGTAGAGGTACAACCAGTTGGTGGTGTCTTGGGACAGACAGAGTTCCCCTGATTGTGTCCTAGATGGGAACAATCAAAGCAGCAGGCTGCAAATGGGGTGCCCTGTGCCACCAGAACCTCCTCCCTGTTTCTCAGAGGGGCCATGGGAACCCTTTCCTTCCACTCACCCTGGAGCCTGTCTGTGTCTTCCTTGACCTCCCTCTCACTCTGCTGGGGGTAGCTTGATCCATTCTCCTTGGGGTTACAGCCACATACCTTCTTTTAAACCCTGATGCTGATCCAGAAGTCCGCTTCCCGAGCAAGCTCCCTGGGTCAGTGAGCTAACTATCAATTAGGTGTTGGTGGGGATCTGGAAAACAAAGACTGAACATGTACCCCCTTGCAACCACATTGTACAGCCCCTGATAATCTTTTACTTCACTGCCCTTGACCCAACCGTTCAGTGCATGTAAGAAGAATCAACACATTCCACCTAGTATCTGACTGTCCCTGAACTTCTGCCTATACTTCTCTGGCATCAAACCGAATGTTCTGATCAGGGCTTCTTTCATAGGAGGTACCTAATCCTGTCACCTGCATCCAGGACCTGTAGGGTGTGCCTCCACTCACTAGAGATATGCCTCCACGAACTAGCCCCACAATCCCACTCAGGGATCTTGTGCATCTGCAGGGCAATCTCAAAAGCATGAAACCATATATGTGTCATCTCCCACCAGAAAGTCAGGCACCAGACCCTTCAGGAATATGGACCCTCTTGTCTCCAGAGAGCACTGAAGAAACGCTGCCACCACTGGACTCTACTTGATTAGCTCTGATGTCCAGTTCCTTTAGACTTAGTTATTTATTTATTTTGAGAGTTTTATACAGCACGAACAAGACCCTGGCGGTTATCAGAGCGCTTTACAGGGGAAGTGTCTCAGTTACGTAGTCCATGTAAATGACTTAGGGTTCAATGCAAGTCAATGATGGCATGGACATAATCTCCTAGGTACATAGTTATATGGTACATAACAAAACGATCCTAAAATAACAAGCAACATGTAGTTACACTATCTAGGATATCTGGATGGACAGTAGGCATTCTAAAGTTCCATATCGAAGATATGTTGGGTCGTAACTTATCAGTAATCCAGGCTCAGGTGTATTTAGCCATGAGAAGCGATTTTACTTCTTTTTTGAAAGATGCAGTAGAGGGAATATGCCTAGTTTCTGGGGATAGATCATTCCAGATTCTGGGCGCCATCCCTGAAAAGGTTTGTTTGTATGTTTTCTTCTTGTTGAATCTTTGCGGTTTCAGTAGTAGGTTTTTAGGGCTTCTTGAAGATCTGACACCACATGAGGGCGACAGTTTCTTTGCCAGATATCTGGGTGCATTGTGATGAATGGCTTTATGTGTAATACATGCTATTTTAAAATTAATTCTGGCTTCAAAAGGTAGCCAATTGAGAAATTTTAGGTCAGGGGATATGTGGGAGCTTCTTTTCAATCCAGTGATAAGTAATGTAATGTAATGTAATGTATAGGCATTTATATAGCACACTACTTACCCGGAGGGTCCCAAGGCGCTTCGACCGCTGCAAAACCCTTCCTGGCTTCCCTGAGAGATGGTCCCTTAATGGGTATCTCCAGGGTGAGACCAGGCATCCCCGGTGGTCTGGTGGGGCCGTTAGTGAAGATGAGGCAAGCTAATGCCCAGAGTTGCCGAGTGTGATCGCTGATCAGAGTGGGCACCGAGGCGAGAGAATTATCGAGTCCGCTGACCCTGGTCCAGAAACCTGCGGCGCCGGGAATCGGACCCTGGTCCCGGGCCGTCCTCTGCTCTCGGGTCTGCCGCCTCTAACCAGTGAGCCACACTACTTCACTTGTCTCGCTGTGGCGTTGATTGATGCGCTTAGCAGGGCTGTTGTGGCTTTGGGTAGGTCGCAGAGACACTCCCGTAATCTTCTCTTGGGATGACTAGGGCTTGTACTGCCAGCTTGAAGTCCTTTTCCGGCAGGGAAGGTTTCAGCTTTCTCAACGTATTTATCTGAAAGTTTGCTCCGTTTGTTGCGGTGCTAATGTATTTTTGCATATTGAGGTTTCTGTCCAGTGTTATTCCCAGCGATTTCACGGAGTCCACAATGATAGGTTGGCAGTTTAGTGCAGAAAGGTGTTTGATCCAGCCTTGCATTATGGGTACTTGGGCGGTAGGGGCGATTAGGAGGAATTCGGTTTTGAGGGCATTCAATTGTAGATGGTTTTCAGCCAGCAAAGTCTTAGTTTTTCCAAGTAATGTGTTTAAGTCTGCAGGGTCAGCCATAGGTTTCTTTAGAATGGGGGATACCTTCCCGGCTTTGAGGGTGTCTGGGATGCAACCTTGTCTTAAAGAGTTATGTATGATCTTGGTCCAGAGAGTTAACAGCAGCGGGGTGAAGTCTTTTACGGCATTTGCTGGGAGAGGGTCAGTGAAGTGATTGACAGGGTTCAGGGCAATAAGCATTTTGTGAATAGATTCTTCGTTGTAAGTATTGAAGGATGACCAAGACGCATTGTTTGTTAGGTCAAACTTTGATGAGCTTCGATGTGGCGCAATTGGGAGGGATGGTGAAGGGTTCGAATGTGAGGCAGAGTGTGTGATTAGATCATTGAGAAGGTCCTTCTTAATGCTGTCGGTCTTCAGGGTGAAGAAGGTAGCAAATTCTTCACAATTGGGCTGTGGGCCTTAGATTGAGTTTTAATTAACTCAAAAAGTTTTTTGGGCCGATTTTTTTGCCTGGTCTAATTGGTGGCTGAAGAAGTCTGCTTTGGTGCGCTTGATCTTTCTGTAGTATGCGTTTCTCTTCTTCCTTAGTATCTTGAGGTGAATGGCAGAAGGATCAGATCTCCATGTGCGTTCAGCTGTTCTTAGGGATCGTCTGTCCTCGTTGAATCTTCCATTGTACCAAGGCTTAAAATCTTTTGTGAAGACTCTCTTTAGTTGCAGGGGGGTACCTCATTTAGTATCAGGTTCATGGAATTGAAGTAGTGGTTGGTGAGATCATGAACTTCAGATATCCCGTCCGGGGGAAGAAGTAGGTTATAGCTGGAGGTTGTGATTATGTTAGAGTCACTGTTTTTCATATTCCTCTTCCATACTTTAGGTCTTGTGGGTTGAACCGAGTTGAGTTTCACAGTTTCATTGATGAAGAAGGTGATAATATGATGATCGGACCGATCACAAGGCTGGATCGTATCAAACCTGATGGAGTCAACTTTAGAGATTACTAAATTAAGGATTGATCCTTTACCTACACCTTTACCATGTGTAGAGCTGTTACAGATTTGGGTGAAGTTGAGGCCAGAGATGAAGTTTTTGCGACTATTGACCACTGCATCATTGAGGTCATTCCAGTGGAGATTGAGGTCTCCGAGAAATATTTGGGTATTTTGACGTCCGGTATTAGAAGAGACAATATCCATGAAATGTTCCTTGAAGGTCAGGTTATCACCAGGTGGATGGTAGAGGGTGTCTAGAGAGCCTACTCGTTTGCCACTGCTAGTTATGTCGAGGCATAAGTATTCACAAGAAGGGAATACAGGGGAGATATGGACCTGTTTACTGAAATATTATTATGGTGTATGCAAGCGATACCACCCCCTGTCTTATCAATTCTATCCAGTCTGGTGATGTCATAGTTTGGGGGCACAAGTATGTCAATGATGGGTGTAGAGGACTCCTTTAGCCAAGTTTTGGTTAAAATTAGCAAGTTTGGTTCTTGTGTGAGAATGAGGTCAGCTATGTTGGCTGCGTGTCTTGAACCCAATCTACAGTTTAGCAGTATACACTTAAGACAGAGCATGATGTGGGATGTATTTGGTTCCTGAATGCGGGGAACTTGCATAAGGTTGTGTTCAATGATGCCTCTTGGGTTGTGTTTAGTGGGTCTGTGAGTGTTAGAGGGAATAGTTGAGGGAATAGTTGGGATTGAAGCCATATTGGGCGGGCGAGCTGTTGTGGTTCAGGTGTGAGGGTTCATAGGATTGGAGTAGAGAGAGTAAATCTTTCTCCGAAAGCTGATTAGTACTGCGGGTTGGGCGTGTTGATTTATTGTGAGTCTGCACTGATTTCCACCTGGGGGTTGAGAATTTCGAAGTGACTATTGCGCCGGTCAGGTGTGCGTTTGATTGTCTGTCGTGTAAATCTAGTGTACCAAGGTTGGCTCCGAAGACCCTCCGTTATAGCTTGTAAATCTTCTTTGATTTGCTGTAGCGAGAGTATTATCTCGTCAAGTCTAGGGTCTTGTGAGGGTATGATCAAGATTGGAGGATGTATTGTGGTTGTGGGAGGGGTGCCTAGGTCAGGTGGTTGGTAAGAGGGAGGCACGTCTTCTAAGTTGTTGTGGGGCGTCCTATCTGGTTCCCTCTCTAGATCAGGATGGGTGAACTGGAATTGGGGGTGGACGTGTGAGGCGTAGAGGTGAGCGGTTGGGGTGTGGTTGTGGTAGTGTTTGGTTTCCACCGGGTAGTGTTGGAAATGGGGGGAGATGTGTTCGTTCCAGGGGAGAATGCTGCATTTGTTGAGGGTGTGTATGCTGGTACAGTAGTGAGGAAGAAGTGTCTTATGGGGAAATCTAGTGGGGGTGCTTAATTGTAGCTAGTGGTCGTGGTAACGATGCGGTGGTGTGTGAGTCTGTAATGGGTGTAGGTATTGGTGCAGTAGGAAGGGGGGATTGTCTTATGTGTGAATCGATCAGGGAGGGGTTAGCATAGAGCTCGGATGTAAATAATGTTCGGGATAGTAGAGGAGCGTGGAGACGGTGTGATAGGTTGTGTGCCGGTGGTGGGAGATGCCTGGGGAAGGGTATGGGATTTTATTACTTGTTCTTTGATAATGGGGACGATGTTGTCCAGCAGGTTTAAGCTGTGGTTTGGTGATTGCATGAGAATGGTTTTATTATTATAGATGGTTATGGTTGCTGTCGCTTTGAAAATTTGGGAGGGGGAGATAGAGATAATGAGACCGTGAGCGGTTTTCCTAGTGGAGTAGATCGAGAATATAGCCAGGAAAGCTATCCTCCATTGTGCTCTTCGTTTAGTGTAAAAGATGATATCCGTGGTTATATGACCTTTGTTTGTTGAGAAGTAGGGATCAGAGATGGGTGTTTCAGGGTGTAGTTGTATCAAGTTGTGTTAAAAGCGTTTGGATGCTTTTCTTTTTTTATATAAATCTTTTTATTAAACAGACATCAGTAGATAATACAATACAGAGGACTGGGCAGCTTATACATTACAGTACGTATGGGTCGAAGGATATACAGTCATTACATAAGAGAGGAACATTACGGGGAAGTAGGGTCATCATGTTCGATACTTTGAGGTGGTGTACAGATCTCTCCTCTATAAATATTCCACGGGTTCCAGATACAGGACCACTTCCTAGGGCACCCCCTTGCCAAATATACTGTCTTTTCTCTAAACATACACCAATCAAGGTTTCTTTCCCAGGCTTCTAATGTGGGTGGATGTGCTACCCCCCACAGTTGGGCGGTGTTTATTTTTGCCAACATGAACCCTAGAGTGGCCCATTGCGTCTGAGAAGCATTTAAATCCGTAGGCTCCCAGATATTTAGGAGGCTTCGTCTCGCCTCCGGACGGAGGCAGACAAGCAACACCTCACTGATTCTGTTGTGTATTTGGAGCCAGTAAGAGCTGATATGTGTGCATTCCCAAATAGTGTGCATGAACGTTCCGGTAAGGCCACAGCGCCTTTTGCATTCCCCGGTGTCGGACCACCCCATGCGCACTAACCTGGGCCCCGTTATGTAGATCCTTTGAAGGATCTTAAGCTGAACCAGTCGCAAGCGTGCTGGGATAGCCACCACTTTAGGGGAGGACACTGCTACCTGCCAGTACTCATCGTCCAGCTCTATCCCATCATGCACCCACTCATCCTGCAGTGCCAGGAGAGGGTCTGCCATTTGATTCATTAACTTTTTGTATATTAATGAGATCATTTTTTCGGGGAGGTGACCGTCTAAAATTCTTTCCTCCAGGGGAGAAGCCTCCGGGGGATCAGCTCCTCTAGGCAACGAATCCTGGAGTGTAGGACTTGTACATAACGAAAATATTCTGTCTGCCAGCTCATATTCACTCTGAAGCGTACTGAAGGACTTGATCCCTCCTCTTCCCCAAATATCCTTGATAGATAAAATCCCAATAAGGTCCCACTTGTCTAAACCCTTCGTTTTCCACAAATCACCCAGTTTCTCTGAATTCCAAAGAGGGGTGGCCAATGTTAATTTGTTTCACCGACCAAGAGAGTTAGTAGCGTTGTGCCAAATTTTCGTGGGGCCTGTTAGCATGAATCGTTTAGGTCGGGAATCCAATGCTCCACCGTAATTGCCACCCGGAAGGAGACACCTGTCCATGGCGTAGCCCTGATCGTCCGCATAACCATACGTGCCATGATTGATGGCTGCCAGTTGGGATGCCCAATAATATTTCTTGATATCTGGGAGGCTGATGCCTCCATCATACCAGTTTAGCGATCGTTTGTTCAGGGAGATTCGAGGTTTGCCGTCCCATAATAGGTCCCTCTGCAGACCCTCAATCTCTTTGAAGTAATGTGCGGGAACTAAGTCTAAGGTGTTTTGTGGGGCGTGGCTTGGCGCCGATGGAGGAGGTCGCCTGATCGCCGTGCTCCGTGATCGAGCCATCATTAATCCTGTACTAATCCACCTACTAGCCCCTGTCTCCCCTTGAAAGGTGGGTGAAGGGGCTCCCCAGCATCGGAGTGATATAATGCCGCTTGAATGACCCGAGGAGGATCGCTGACGTGACGACCGGGGGACCTCCGGAGACGCACTCAAAATGGCGCCCGTGAGGAAGAACTGAGATCCCGGGCAGCCAGGACTGCTGGGAGACCTGTGGGGCCCCTAGGCTCTCAAATTCAGCCACCGGAGCTTAATAACACTACCCGTTGAATGGCGGGGCATCGGCGCTCTCACATCGCCGGCTGTGACTGAGGAAGCGGGGCGGCCAGATCATCCCCCCGGGACCCATCAGAAGCAGCGGCGCAGCTGCTGAGGAGCTACTGAAGCGCCGCGTAGGATCGGCCCTAGGGACGCTGAGCCCCATTTGGAAGCCGGCAGAGGACTCAGTGGGCTGCCCCCCTTCCCCCCCCTGTACTGTTGCCAGACCTGGTGCGAGGATAGAGCCTTGGGATTCCCCTGAGGGAAGGCAGAGTTTGCTCCCTAGCCCACCTACAACTGGGGAGTGCGGCTCGGGGCGGGGGTGCCGCGGAGCACCGTGCAGGACCTCTGTGGCCCCCCAAATCCTTGCTGGCCCTGATGAATCATCAGGGGGGACGAACCTAGGGAGGTGGCACTGTACTAGAAGACCCTAGGGTGCTGGGAACCGGACGTAAGGCGGCGATCCTTCTGGCACCCCCCCCCCCCGGATCCTCGCTCCTGGAGAAGGAGGAGCACATCATGAAGGAGACGGTTTGTGGCTGGCGGAGAGGGGCTGGAGACTGCGAGAAATACATTGTGGAGCGGAGGAGAATTGGCCCAACACAACGCCGCAGCACGGCTAACGGAAGGGGATCTTCAAAGATTTTGTGGGGGTTTGCCTAGAGCGGATAGGACCCTGTGATAAGGTCATTGAGCGGCGCCCTGGCGGGCCTGGATACCAGAGTGGACCATAAGGAGGTGAGAACGGGTGAGTGCCCTGGAGTGATCGTCCCCGCGTGAGGGAGCGGAGAGGGGCCAGTCTGCGGCTACAGCGGAGGAAGTAAGTGGACAGGAGAGGCCTGGAGGCGCTTCTTAACGCTTTGAAGCGCATATGTGCTCTCCCTTCCTCCTCTCCTCCGACACCCCTGATCTCTGAACTACACCTGAGTAGATGGGAAGTGGATGAGCGGGGCAACACTGGGAAATGCGGTCCTCTCAGCGCCACCACTAAGAGAAGGCGGAATGCTACACTGGAATTGGGGGCCACGCTGCGAGAGCCCTGAACTACACCTGCTATGGGACGAGTGCTGTACTGGTGCCCAACCGATTATAGTGCCCAACGAGGGAGCCGATACCTGTCGCATGACGACAGTGCTCTAAACTTGGGACATCGGGACACTGTCGAGAACTGGTTTGCCCAACTTGGATGTGCTACAGCTGCTGCTCGCGAGATCGGGCCCTTGGCGAGCCCCACCCGAGGTCAATTTATTAGACTATTGATGGTGGCCTCCTATGCTAGTCGTACCTGAACTGCGACTTGATCAGTAGAGGGGGAAAAAACTGGAAGACGACTAGCTGAGCAAAGTTCCTTGCGTTGGGGCCGCTCTGGCTTCTCCACCTGCGGCGAAACGATCAGCGATCTCCCAGCATGGTGAAACCTAGGGGGAACAAGAGTGGCGCCCCATCAACGTCAGACACCGAGGCACCCGATAAAGGGGAACAAACTGACTCCGGACAATTGTGAGACCCCCAATTGCAACTTCACTTGGATAGAATCCTGACCGCGCTAGCGGACACCCGCACAGCATTGCAGCAAGATATTGCACAGGTGGCCACAGGACTGGAACTACTGAGGGCAGACCATGGAAAATTGACTGATAGGGTCAAGATTGTGGAGGACACAATCCATACCCTCGAGCCGGCGCACAAAGACCTTAAAGCCACCATGACCAATGTGTTGGACCGCGTGGATGCTCTAGAGAGGAGAGCAGAGGAAGCCGAAGGGCGCAATCGGCGGAACAACATCCGAATAGTCGGCCTGCCGGAGAAAGTGGAAGGCCAGGACATGGTATGCTATATCGAAAACTGGCTCCGAACGGTGGTGGCGCCGTAGGGTTTATCCAATTTTTATACACTGGAGCGAGCGCATAGGGTCCCGACCAGGCCACCATTGTAAGGCCGGCCTCCGCGCCCAGTGGTAGCCCGGCTACTACATTACCGAGATAGAGATCTGCTACTCCAGCAAGCACGAATGAACAGTCCCTATCAGGTGGAGAACAGTAAAATCAATATCTTCCCTGATTACACGTATGAAACGCAACGCCGGCGGACCTCTTTCCAGGCAATCAATCAATGTTTTGGGGCATTAAAGGGAGGGTACATCATCGATGTTGATTTGTTGACATGCTTAAGACGTCTAGAGAGCGGTTGGAGGGTAGTGCACAGGACACTGTGGGACAATGGGTGATTGAGTTAATTTGAAGTGTATAACCTGGAATGTGAGGGGGCTTCGTTCAATGACGCAACGCCATAAGATCCACGCTTACCTGACGCGCAGGGGAGTACAGGTTGCATTACTTCAGGAAACACACTTGACGAAGGCCGAAAGGCTAGCATTGCAGCATAGATGGAGGGGTCAAATATATAACACTACATACTCAGCATTTGCTAGGGGCGCGCTGATTTGGATTAGAGCGAGAATCCCATTTCAGGTAACCAAGCAGGTCATAGACCCGGAAGGGAGTTATGTAGCCATAGAGGGGAAACTACGAGGTAGGGACATTGCCTTCTGCAGTGTGTACGCGCCCAATTTTGATCAGGTGACCTTTCTAGCGAAGCTCTCCGGGTCCCTAGCACATTTCCTCGCCGGACCATTATTGATGGGCGGTGACTTTAATTCAGTGACTGATGTCTCTCTTGATAGATCGCACCCCCCTCTGGCGGACTCTCCGACACACCGCACGGCCAAAGGCAGGTTAGAATGGCAAACGCGGTGGGGCCTGGTAGACGCCTGCCACACACAACATCCGCATGATCGGGATTACTCCTATTTCTCAGGTATGCATGAGCTCCATGTGAGTTTAGACGCGGTGCTGTGCTCTCCGTTGCTGATGTCAGCAGTGGTGCGGTCTGAGTATCTGGTGAGGACAATATCCGATCATAATCCTCTCTTAATTGCTATGCAGTGGGTGCCTAGTGTCTCGAGTGTCCCCACTTGGAGACTGCGCCCAGAGACGCTGGAGGATCCTCTTTTTCATAATGCGCTAGAGGAGAGGATTATATAGTATTTCGAGGAAAATGCTGGCACGACTGCGGCGAGGGCAACGGAATGAGAGGCCTTCAAGGTGATCATAAGAGGATTTTGTATAGGAAAGTACGTAGGAATGAGAAAGGTACTCCTAAATGACCTAGATAAAGCTGATAAGACACTTCGCGAAGTAGAACTTTTGAGACCTGGTCACCCTTAGCTGCAAGAGAGGGTTAACATGGGTAAGAGGCAGTAGCGGCAGAAACATGGCGCTTGCGTAGCTAGGATTATAAGGCGTACAAAGCGCAGGCCCACACAGAAGGCGACAAAGCAAGGACCTTATTGGCTTGGCTTGCTAACCCTGCGAAAAGGGGCTCCCCCATAGTGACCATGCGTACAATGGGAGGAGAAGAGGTCTATACTCAGGATGAGATATTACAGTGTTTTACGAGGTATTAGGAAAACTTATACAAAAGTAAGTTAGTGGCCGGCACACCGGCCATGGATATCTTCCTGGAAGGGCTCTGCTTCCCAGATTGCGAACAGGCGAAAGCACTGGGTAAAGACGTAGAGCTCGATGAAATACGAAGCACCATAAAACGCATGGCACGTAATAAAACCCCGGGTCTGGATGGGTTACCCATAGAATTTTATGGAACATACGCTGACCTTCTAGCGCCGAGACTGCTGGAGGTTTATAGGGAAGCAAACCAACTGGGGCGATTGCCACAATCTATGCGAGAAGCCTTGGTGATACCATTGACAAAACCGGGGAGAGAGAGCGGAGACATGGCATCATATAGACCACTATCGATGCTAACCACTGATTATAAAATACTAAGTAGCATCCTAGCATCTCGACTACTACCGTACATGACTACACTGGTCCACAAGGACCAAGCTGGCTTCATTCCGATGCGAAGCACGACTTCGAACATACGGCGATTGATGCGGATGTTAGAGGGGGATCATTTAGAGGCTCGTAAACCGATGATACTGTCGATAGTCATAGAGAAAGCGTTCGACAGTCTTGGATGTGAATATCTTTAAAAGGTGATGGGACGCTTCAGAGTGAGGGTAGATTACCTGAAGTGGACGGCGGTACTATACACTTCGGCGGTAGCCAGAGTGAGAACGGGCACACTAATATCGCCTCAATACCCGGTGGAAAGAGGCACGAGACAGGGATGTTCACTGTCTCCGTTGCTATTTGCATTGGCAGTGGATCCCCTCGCGCTGTCAATCAGATCAGGAGACCACTATGGGGGACTGAGAAGTGGGAGTGGTCAACAATATATTTCATTATATGCGGATGACCTCCTACTTTATCTCGAGAACGCCGGTGAGGCACTAATAGGAGCCGAAACTTTACTCACAAGCTTCGGCGAAATATCCGGCTTGAAAGTGAACTGGTCCAAAACGTGCTTGTTCCCGGTGCAACATGGGGAAACCCACCCCTCCGTGAATTGGGAGATTAGATGGGAGCCCACCTGCATGAAATACCTAGGCGTGTATATCTACCACACGACAGCTGACTTGCTAGAGGGTAATATTGGCCGTGGTATAAGGGCGATGAATGGCAGTATGGCATTCTGGGCTACTCTTCCGCTGTCGCTAGCAGGCCGGATAGCTCTACTAAAGATGGTGGCGCTTCCAAGGCTCTTGTATTACTTTAGAACACTGCCGGTATGGATACCTGCCTGCCACTACCTTCAAACTCCTCTAGTCAATGTTAGTGTCCTTCCTTTGGGGGACGGGACGCCGACGTGTTGCACAAACAATGTTGATCAGACCTAAAATGGAGGGTGGATTGGCGGTACCGGACTTTGAGCTATACTACTTGGCAGCTCAACTTCAGATTTATACACTAGAAACAGCGCGCGAATTCAGGGGACCGGAGCATAAAAGGGGCCAAGGCATGCCTCGACATGTCCTCTCTTTCATAGTGTTACAACAGAGGCTGGACCTCAAGGAGCTGACGCAGGAAGAAAGAACGATCAGATTATGCTGGAACCGTACGCAGCGTAGAGCGGGCGTCCTTCACCCGTATGCCCCCGAAATCCCCATCGGGGGCGACTGGTCGCAACTACAGGATTGGGAAGAGGCGGGAGTCCAGGTGCTGGGGGACCTATACGAAGATGGAACGTTGCTGCCGTACCCGACACTTTCAGAGAGGTTCGAGTTGCCAAGAGGGGGCTTTCTGCTGCATGCAGCATTGACAAGAGCTATACAGATGCATTGGAGGGAAGGGCTGACGGAACCAAGAACAACAATGGCTTGCGGAACTTTTAAGGCAGTTTTACATGCCTCTATTACAGAATGATTAATGAAGGGCTAAAACCTCTGGAGAGGCTGAAGGAGAAATGGGAAATAGACATAGGTAAGGATATTCCAGAGGCGGCATGGGCGCAGATAATGCGAAGGGCCTGGAAGAGCACACAGAACGCAAGATTCCAACTAGTGCATTTTTATATCCTCCACCGAGCATATCTGACACCAGGGAAGATCAAGAAATACTTTGACATAGAATCCGCAGCGTGCCCCAGATGTGCAGAAATTGGTGCAGAATTAGATCATATGCTCTGGACATGTCCGATGTTAGAGCTATATTGGAAGGAGGTGGGAGACCCTCTAAATGCGATAACAGACAGGGGCTTGGAATTTGATATGGTCGTGAGTGTTCTGCACTGGTTCCCTCATACTCCCCGAAACAAGGTCACAAGTAAATTTATTGACATGGGGCTTATACTCGCAAAGCGCGAGATCACAAAACACTGGAAGGCGACAGAGGGGCCCAATAGCGCTAGATGGAAGAACGAGTTCCTTAAGTGGGCTAGGGCTGAAATCGAATTGAGATTCCGAACTGCGCATAGACAACGCAATGAGAAGGCACTAGAAACGGCTCAGGCGTGGGACGCACTGGCGCAATCACTGCGTGATTCCGGGACACAAGAGGATGAAACGGAATAGTACCCACATTGGTGACTATTCCCGAGACATGACAGGTACATCACATGGAACACTACCTGATCATTCCTGTGCACACAGATTGTAACGACTAGCACTACATGCAGGCATCGATGATGGGGTTCCAGGGAGGTGGGAGGGAACAAGGGGGAGTTCATTAGTACACAATGGTAGGGCATGTTGGGGCCAGCCTTTAATGGGGTTTATAAATATAGTCTGGATTGTAACCTAGCTCTCTACTGAGTATGTAAACGGGGGGACTGTATCGTGAGCTTGGGTAACATGGGAACTGCAATTGATTTTGTATGATGTGTGAAATAAAAACCCAATAAAATTTGTTTTAAAAAACAAATAAGGTGTTTTGTAGGGCGTAGAGGAATCTTGGTAAGTAAGTCAAAGGGAAATCCCTGGAGTGCGCTCATGAACCTCACAAGCCCGTGTAAACACACATATACAAAGACACGGAAAAGAACCTATAGTCCACTGTGCTATGGGGAATATATGATAATTTCCACAAAGAAATAAAATCGTTTACAGTCTTATTTTATTAAAAACCATGAATCTGAACAATTAAAATACAAGACAGTTAAAATCAAAGAAATATTCCTTGAGAAATCATAAACATTCGAAACCAATACTTTTCAGACACAATTAAAAAAATAATACAAGACCAATAGAAACATTTCAGCAGTTCATAGACAATAGACATGGAACAAAAATTACACCGTAAAAAACCCCTAGTACTATTATGGCTTCTGGATATCTCTGCCACTGTGTATTAATAGATCCACAGGCCTATGTTATTTTAGCTTCTGTAAACATTAGTAGCAATATTGCATGTCCATCCAGTGTTTACCGGGCCCTGGTTGGATTCTCTATATCAGAAAAAAATGCGTTGACGCGTTTCGGTGCAGTACATTTGATTCTGTGGCACCTTCTTTAGGACTTCTTTTGTTGGGGTATTCAGAAAGTGGTTAAAATGCACCTTCTCCCCACTTTCTGTGGAAAGCGATCCAGAATGGGATCTGCGTAGCGTTGCACTCTAATTCTGCAATCTTTTGTAGCTACGTCCTCTCTCCTTAAACAGGAGCTTCTTGTATTGGGATGTCTTTCTCTCGTCTTTTTGTTCTACTGGGCAATTTTTGGTTGTGTATCTTATGGTATTTTAAAACTTTCCTTGAACGGGCATAGGGTAACTCGATTCCTCCCCCGAACTGGATATGTTCTCTTACTTGACGGAGCCGCGTCTCTGCCTCGTTCGTACACTCTTGGTAAGGCCATCATTTTGAATAGGGTGGTTCTGCCCAAGAGTGAGATGGGGAGTGCCTTCCAACTGGCAATATCACTTTTGAGTTTGCGCAGAGGGGGAAGAAGAATTTGGGCATAGGGGACCGAGGGGTCAAGTGAGATAAAAATCCCCAAATATTTAAATTCAAGTATGTTGATTTGTATTGGGCAGTTCCGGGGGTGAGACGGGAGGGTCCCCCCTCAAAACACATAGTAAGGATTTTGCCCACATGATGGAGAGTTCAGAGAATCTACCGAAGACTGTAAGAATGTCCAACACTACTGTAAGAGATTTCTTAGGGGAGGCCAAATAGAAAAATATGTCATCTGCATACAAAGATATCCGGTACTCCCATCCGGGGGAACACCGCAGCCCCCTTATCATTTGGATCCCAATGGATCCAAGCTGCAAGGGGTTCTAGGGCCAGGGAAAAAAGGAGGGGGGACTGCGGGCAACCTTGACAAGTTCCCCGACTGAGTAAAAATGTAGCTGATACTTTGTTATTTACCACCACTTGAGCCAGTGGTTCAGTTATTAAAAGACGCACCCATTGAATGTATTCTGGACCAAATCCCAGCTTCGCCAAAACTACCCATATGTAAGGCCACTCAATAGTATCAAAGGCCATGGTCACGTCTAATGGCACAATCACAGCTGGCTCTCGAAGGGTGTGGGCTCTATCTATCACCCCATGTACTCTGCGTAGGTTTAGGGCTGTATTTCTATGGGGCATAAAGCCGGATTTATCTGGATGCACAAAGCCACTGATCACTTTCACCAAGCGGTTAGCTAAGAGTTTGGCCAAAATCTTAGGTTCAGTGTTTAGAAGAGAGATGGGCCTGTACGAGGCACAGTCTGTTTTGGCCTTTTCTTCTTTATGGGCAGTGACAATGGTAGCTATTCTCTGCTCCCAGGGCAGCATTCCCGCTTCCCTAGATTATTCAAACATAGACTTCAAATAGGGGGCAAGTTTATCTGGTCTAAGTTTGTAGAGCTCAATGGGAAATCCATTTGGGCCTAGAGCTTTCCCCGAATTTAATAAGCGGATCGCCTGCGCAATCTCGTCAGTTGTCAGAGGTCTATCCATATATTCCCGATCTTCAAGGGAGAGACAGGGGAGCTTAATATCACGCAGTAATTCCTGAGAGTTCACTTCTGTGTGGGAGGTTAGTGTTGTATATACTGTTTGAAAATGGCCAGCAAACCTATCTACTATTTCCTGCGGCTCCATAATCGAGATGCCTCCTCTACTGTAAGTCCTGGGACCAGCCGGCTCGCCCATTCCCTTCTGTCCAGCCATGCTATGAGCTTCCCGGCCTTATCTCCTAGATCGTAAATCCTACCCTGCTGCTCCCTGCTCAGAGCCTTGGCCCTACCTGAGACCAGTGCTTTATAGTCTTGTTGCTTGAGGGTGAGCAGATGGAGCTTCTGAGGCGTGAAACCAGACTAGAGGTCACCTTCTAGTCTATAAATATCAGCATCAAGCTCAAGAACTTCTTTTTGCTTGTCTCTCTTGGAGCCAGATATCAATGGCAAGGCTTGTCCCTGAATTACAGTCTTAAATGCTTCCCAAAATGTCTGGGAAGAGGACACTGACCCCACATTGTCGGAGAAATATTCGTCAATGGCCTTAATAAGGTCTTTAAGGATCTTAGGGTTACGAAGGTACCAAGGGTTAATTGGGGCCAACCTTCCCACCTTACCCAGACTTATGAGCATGCGAACCCAGACGGGTGAGTGATCGGAGATACCTCTGGCCAAGTGTTTAATTTTGTTTATGTAGGTGGCTTGTGCAGCTGGTATGAGACAATAGTCTAAACGGGAGAGACTGTGGTGTGCCCCAGAGTGAAAGGTGTGTTGTATCTGGTCGGGATGGTATACTCTCCAGCCATCAACCAGTCCCAGCGCCTCAAGGAAATCCGGTAACCAACGGGCAGATGGCCTCACTTCCCGAGGGGGATACATATCCAATGTACACAAGACTACTGCATTAAAGTCACCCCTTAGGACTAAGAACCCATCCGGAATGGTGAGTAGGACCGCACCTAAGTCAGCCAACGTCGTGCCCTGCAAGCCTGGGGAAATATAGACAGACATAAAAGTAATGAGCCAACCCTCCCACATCCCGGAGACACCAATATATCTGCCTCGATCATCCACCCATGTGGAAGTCACTGCCAGTGGGAATGTGTTTTTTGTCATGATACCCACACCCCTGGAACCCGAGGTGAATCCAGAATGTGCAACCATCTTATACACCCCCCTGTGCATTGCCTTACATAGATTCCCAACCAGATGTGTTTGCTGGGGCAGAATTATATCAGGTGCATGCCTCTTAATGTATTGGAGAACCACACTTTGTTTGATTTTGTCCCCTAACCCGTTAACATTCCAGCTCAAACTTTTAACATTTTTATCCCCCATTAGGCCTGTCATGCAAATCGTAAATCCAGAAACCCTCCGTATTTACTCTTCCAGCATCTCTTCTGTGGGTGAACCCATATATCACACCCATGTAACAATTGTAGCAACAAACGAACAAACAAAATACCCCGACCCAACAACCCCCACCCCGCTGCCCTGCATTCTGGGCTTAGAACTGCCCATCAAAAACTTGCAGAGTGCCTGTCGCCCTAGAAAGGAATTCAAAGGAAGAAAGAGGGGGGGGAAAGTGTGCTCCGTGTCCCCACCCCTATCCATGTCACATGTAGTGCCCCTAGTGGGTAAGTAACTCAAAGCCATATGGATCCACCAGCCCCCGCAATCAGACACAAATAATCCACCCTCCCCGGCCCACCCTACATCAAGTTCCCGTTACTCAGTTCAAAGGCTGCCGTTCTCCAAGTCTCTATCTCAAGCAGGTCGGGTGTCCGCATGCTCCCTGGCACTGCGATCCATCGGGCCTTTTGCTCCGCGATATTCGATCCCCTCTGCCACAGTTTCAGGTTGGTCGGGGAACCATGCTCTTCCCTCCGCTTCGACCCGAATACGTGCCGGAAACAGCATTGAGTATTTAAGGCCCCTCTCTCTCAGGTCGCACTTCACAGAAAGGAATGACCTCCTTTGCTTCTGCACTCTCTGTGTGAAGTCCGGAAAAAAGGAAATGTCAGCGTTTTCGTAACGAAGGGGGCCCTGCTCTGAAGTTCTGGAGAATAACATCTCTGTCGTGAAAGTTCAAGACCCGAGCCAGCATGGGCCGCGGGAGAGCGCCCGGTTTGGGACGGCCGCCTGGGACCCTGTGAGCACGTTCAATAACAAAACATTTATTAAGGCCTTTAGGTTGCAAGTGTTTAAGAATAAGGTCTTCAACAAACAGGTCCGGGGATTGCCCCTCCGATTACTCCGGAACTCCTAGAATGCAGAGATTATTGCGCCGAAGTCAGCTTTGTAATCATCCAACTTGAGATCCGCGAGGTTGCGAGAGTCCTGGAGCTCGCGGACCTCCCTTTGCAGTTGCGTGACATCGACAACGAGACTGGAGGTCGTTATTTCTACCTGCTTGACTTTTTCATTGAGCTTCCCCAGATCGGCCCTAATAAGGTTAATGTCAATCGTCATAGTGTTCATTTTGTGCTCCAACGAAGTTTTGACTCCAGTAATAGCCTCAATATCATCCTTAAGCAAAAGTTCCTGTTCCTCTTCCCCCAGACTCCCCTGGGTGGCATCCCTGGACAGTCGGTTCTGCTGTGTGTCCTTGGAAACCGTGTACCAGTCCAGTTTATTTGTCCCTTTGATGCGCTCCATTGTAGCATCCAAAGTATGCTCCCAACCGGACCCGGGTACTCGGGGTAGGCTGAAGCACCACCCCCCCACAACACTCAACTCAACAGTGGAGCCAACCGGTCAGGACACCAATATCAACTCGCGGGCCCCTGGAGATCCAGCACCAATTCCTGCTCCCCCCATGGAGATGGGCCCCTCAAATCGGTCCTTGGCAGCTGCAGCAACTCCGGGGACCAACCGTCAAAGTAGACATGGACACCAAGGGTGGTAACTGTCAATTCGCCCAGCAGCGCATCCTCCTCTGACCCCCTGGGAAATTTGCCGCAACCTCCCCAGCATTGAGCTGTCCTGATCTCAGGATAAAATACAGAGGGCCACCATCCCTCTCATGGGCCCCCCTGAGCCTCTTGGGGGGGGTCACTCCACTGCACTGACGAGCCAAAAATGAGCAATGCAGGGCCACTGCCGACCCAGGTGTGTGGCAGAGATCAGCACCGATGAGGTGGGCAGAGGGAAAACTACCAAAGTCAGGAGCACTCTGAGGTTCCGTGACGATTTGAACCCGTGTTTTCAACATTGTCGTAAAAACATAATTTTGGTATCAGTGAACCGCAAATGATCCATTTAGCATATCCTGGTGTTTTCGCTATGCTACGAGCAAGAGCACTCCAGTTATGAACACATTTCTGATCTACCCATGGCATCCATCTTAGATTACGGCAGCCATTTTGTATTTCTTGCCCTCACATAGTCAATGGACACACAGTGACCTCTGATCAATTCATTACACTTAAGGACACGTAGGCTTTAGCCGGCGATTCACCTTGCTAGTGACACGTGCACCTTAGGACAGAACACGCTGTGGCCGCATGACTCGACAGAAACTGCCTCCTCTGCCTGAGGCCAGTCCTGCTATACTGGTTCTCGTGTTCGTTGGCCTGATCATGATTAGGCGGCCGAAGCTGGTAGCCTTGCCCATTTACGACCCACAAACATCTCTTATCCTGCTTTTCTATCTTCTGCACCTAGCTCTGCTCCTTTCCTTCTGGGCCTTTATTAGGGGGAGGTAACGAAATTTACGATGAGGCGGTCCGGCTCTTGAATGAAAAGTTGACATGGGATTATGATGGAACAGTGGGAACCCCTCGTTCGTAATGTTTTGACATCAGATATTGTTGACGATTCCTGTGCAACGCCAAATATTTATTGTTTAGGACACAAAGGTTTAGAAATGTATTAGCATGTAAAGAATTTGCCTCAAGCCTAAAATTTAGTATATAAGGAGCAACCCACTTTGTACAAATTGAACAGGCTCCTAGATACTGCCCGTGTGTAGTTTCTGTGACTTCTGTGTCCCTGCAGTAATAAACCGTTGGTCTTTGACGCCACCATCGAGAAGCCCGTGTTTCTGTTTATTTGTGCACCGAGACAGGTAGAACTCCGGGGTCTTCGGGTGTTATCCCTGACACCTCTGGACGGAACCAAAAAGTCCAGAACTCCAATTGGCGCCCAACGTGGGGCGACGTCATTCGGTACCGGTCCAAAAGCCTGAAGAGTTCGAGAAGCTTCATGTGAAGATTCCTGAGGGAGGCGCCCCACTTCATCAATCCCGGCATATCGCAAAAGTGGCCCGACGTTCTCTTCCACGAGGGTTCCCGTTCGGACGGCTGCAGTGGTCCGTTGCCTTGACCGTCGCCCTGTCTTGGACCCGAGGTGCAGTCCTTAGTACGGCGAGACGTGACGGGTTTCTCCTTGGTGACGTCTTCAGTGCCTCAGTTAAGTATTAAGTGGTTGCTAGTTGGTTACTTCGTAAGGGTTGCTCCTGTTTGGATAATCCTTTTAGTTGTTGGTTTGGTTTGGTTTCGTAAGATTATCGCTGGTTGTTCTAGTTACGATAATCATTTGGTTTAGTTTGGGTATCGATACATTTGTTCGCTTTGGTAGGCCTAAGTTCTTGGTTCGAGTGCGCACCTTTTGTGTTTTTGTTTGTTCTGTGTTCCGGATTATAAAATGGTAAGTCGGAAAAATTGTATGTTGTCGTGTTTTGGTTGCAACAGTGATTCCCGGTTGGAGGACTCATGTTTGGTTCCTCCGATTGGAACTCCTCTTTATGATCTGTATTGTAAGTTTGGTGTGGGTCCTATATCTTATAATGAGGTATGGATCCGATATACAGAGAAAGACGGTGTCCTTAGTTGGCCACTGCATGGTAGTTTTGAACCTGAAGTTCTAGATAATTTGGAAATGAAATTGTTTAAGAAGAAAGCCCAGCCGGCAATGTTTGATTCTTTCCGTTATTGGCGAAAAGAATCTAAACAGAGAGAAATTAAAAAGTTGAAGAAAGAACAGAAAGAGCAAGAGTTGACTTTAGAACAGTCTGCTAAGCAGCTGCAACTCAACGAGTCTGAGAAGGCGATGGAGGTGGCTAATAGAGAGCGTAATTTAGCGATAGACAAGTGCTATCCTGCCTTGCCATCGAATACAGCTAAGATAGTAGAGGACCCTGAAAACGATCCTCTTTTGTCTTACTTGTTGAGGTCACCCCCACCGTATGCACAAGGTGCTACGGCTCCACCTTTACCGAATGTTCAATTACCGGTTGCTGGACAACCTGGTATTCCTGCTCCTGCTCCCCTGAATCAAGCTCTTGTACCTCCTGTGGTCAATGTTAATGTTCCTCCGGCACCCCTTCTTCCTGGGTTGCCAGCTTCTTTGCCTATGTCTGTACCGCTTACACCTGTTGTTTCACAAACTACTTTGCCTGCTACTCCTACTGTTCCTGTTTTATCTGTTCCAACTGCTACTCTATTTACTGCTTCTGCTAGCATCATGACTCCGCTTTCTGTTCGTCGGAGAATTACTGATTCTGTTTCTAACATTCTATCTCCCTTCTATAAAACTTTAATTAAGACTCCTGCCTCTGACTCTGTGCAGAGACGTAGTCAGCTTCCCAGTACTGAAGAACGGGGAATATTAGATTCCACAGCTCTTAGATGGATTTCAAAAAGTGGAAGATATAGTACTAGAGATGTATTAGATACATTTATGCAATGGAATGAACCGACACAGCGATATGTGTTTGATGAAATGTGCTCCCTTTTACGTGAGGAATTGGAAGAAGATGACTCTGATTCAAATTTAGACGAATTAATTCGTATCCAGAAAGAGTTTGCTGCAGGTATGATAGTTGGTCAGAATATAAAGGAAGCGATGGAACTGATTTTAAGTTATAGGAATGATCCATCCCTTCGTTCACCGAGGAAGCTAGAGAAATGTAGTACGAAGCAGAATCGCCAATATCCAATGAGGGAGGTTCCTCCAATTTGGCGCGAAGCTGTGCAAGCTGACGTACCGAATGGTATTGCTGCCGCCCCGGCACAATTCCAGAGAGTGTGGATACACATTCCGTGGAAGCGAGCTGAAGTGTTGGCAGTGAAACAGGCCTTGCCAGATCCGCGTAAGAATCCAGCCGGATATTACAAAGAGTTAGCGCAGACAGTTGAAGCTTGTGTGATGAATTTAGCGGACATTGACATGTTATTTGGTAATGTAGTTCCGCAACCGATTTGGACTAAAATTCGTAAAGAGAATCATCCAGTTGCTCTAGGTGGTGATTGGGCAGCTATAATTGCAGCGGATGGTCAACAAATAGGTGGTTCCAAACCCGAACCTCTAATTGCTAATTTACCGGGTAGAATAATCGATTTAATGAAGTCTCTGATGCCAGCATTGCGCGTTAATTGGGACAAGTTGTCCGCATGCAGGCAGAAGAAGGACGAAAGTGTCTCCGACTTTTTCACAAGATTCGAAGAGACTTTTGTAGATCATAGTGGTCAGGATATGAGCACGGAAGGAGGACAGAGACTATTTGTTGATAAATTTGTACACAATCTGTTGCCAGAGCTTAGTAATAAATTGAAAGATTCTGAGAGTGCGTGGGCTGTCTCTACGACTGCACAAATACTTGCAACTGCCCAGTACTATGAAAATAGGTATAAAGAGGAGAAGGAAAAGTCAGATAAGAAAACGAAAGATTTAAAAACAAAAGTTCTCTTGCAGCAGGCATATCCGCCTCGCACGAATCAGACTAGTACACAGCAAGGGTCATATCAAAGGACAGATTATGGTTCTCAGAGACCGCAATACCAATGGAATCAGTGTGCTTACTGCAAGAAGGAAGGTCATTATAAAAATGAGTGCCCAGTCTTAGCGCAAAATAATGCTGCAGCAGCTCAGAGAAGTCGTGGTGGTTCTATGCAAAATTCTAGAGGTCGAGGACGAGGTGCTATGCCTCCACAAACGAATGATCGCCCTTCTAATCATTTTGATCAGCGAAATGGACAGTCTGCCCAGCAAAATAGATCTCAACAATATCATGTTGAGGACTATTGTGAAGCTAATGAGGAATTTCAGCAAAGTGATTACTAGAACAGCCATGGACAAAGAGAGGGAGTAGTATCAGTTCCAGTAGATCAGAGTGGGCCTTATGTCGCAGTAGCAACATCAGGTGTAGTCGAACCGTTTCTGTTGGATACTGGTGCAGCAAAAAGTTCAATCATTCATGCAAAACTCCCTGGCGCACCTTTGTCTGGCTTAACAAATGTTTCTGTAGGTTTTTCAGGCGCCCCCGTTTACAACCCCGTATCTGGTCCTTTGTCTATTTCTGTTGGACCCCGTCAATTGAAAGCACCCTTGATTTTGACGACTGGTTGTAATGAAAACCTGCTTGGTTTAGACTTGTTAAAACGCCTGTACGCGACATTGTACTGTTCTCCGGCAGGAGTACAGCTTACACTGGGTAAAAGAATCATCTCTCCGATGTACTTGTCGATGGATGCGCTCCCACCAGAGCTGCGTTCTCTCCCTGATACTCTTTGGGCGACTGGTCCTAACGATGTAGGTCTTTTAGAAATTCCACCATATGTAGTCACTCTGAAAGCAAATGTCAAATTTCCATGAATCCCACAATACAAGATCTCTAGTGAAGGTGAACGTGCGCTTTTATTGATTGTGCAAGATTTGATTGGGAAAGGCGAGGTAGAAGAGACTAGAGGAAATGTCTGTAACAGTCCTGTATTGCCAATTTTGAAACGTACTGATCCTTCAAAGCCTCCAGTCTATAGGTTTGTAATTGATCTTAGAGAGGTTAACAAAATTGTGATTCCACAGTTTCCTGTGGTTCCAGACATAACTGCATTGTTAACGTTGATTCCTGCTACAGCCACATGGTTTTCAGTTATCGACTTGAAGAATGCCTTTTTCAGCATTCCGATAGCCGAGGAAAGCAGAGATATTTTCGGCTTCTCTTTAGGAGGTCGAAGCTTCAGGTTTAAACGTGCTCCACAAGGCCATTGTGAGAGTCCATCCATTTACAGCCAGGCATTAAAAAGTCAGTTAGATTCCTTTGTACTTCCTCCTGGTTCTGCTTTAGTGCAATATGTAGATGATCTTCTAGTGGCTGCCGATGACAAGGAAACTTGCAAAGCAGCTACAATTTCCTTATTGCATCATTTGTCCAGTTTGAATCACAAGGTGTCACCTTCGAAAATGCAATACTGTTGCCAAGAAGTGACCTACCTAGGTCATCTCTTGTCAAAGGAGGGAAGAAAGTTGACCCCAGAGAGAATAAAAGCAATTACGCAGATGAATGTTCCTAGCACACAGAGAGAAGTACGTGCCTTTTTAGGTATTACCTCATACTGTAGGCAGTGGATCCCAAATTTTTCTCTTTTGGCAAAACCATTGGTAGCTTTGACTGGGAAAGGTGTTCCGAGCCCGATGCCATGGTCTGCCGAATGTCAGCAGAGTTTTTCTGAGTTACGAAATGCATTGTGTTCAGCTCCTGTGTTGGGTACACCTGACTACAGTAAGCCATTCACGCTCTATGTTCACGAGAGAGAAGGTTGCGCGTTGAGTGTTCTGACACAGAGATTTGGTGATAAACAACGCCCTTGTGCGTATTTTTCATCAACATTAGATCCGGTAGCTAGAGCGTTGCCTAGTTGCTTGAGAGCTACAGCAGCAGCTGCAGCCTCCATTCGACAATCTGCTGGTTTGTTCATGAACAACATGCTAGTGGTTATGGTTCCTCATGCTGTGGACACACTCATGAACAGAACCAAGACACAGCACCTTACCAGTGCTAGATTATCAGGCTACGAGCTGACACTGCTAGCGAGTCATATTCAGATCAAAAGATGCAATGTATTGAATCCAGCAACATTGTTGCCGACTAATCAGGAGTCGAGTGATTCGGAACCACATGACTGTTGTTTCAGAACCGAGGAAGAGACAAAAGGACGAATTGATCTTAAAGACACTCCGTTGTCAGATCCAGATGGCACGTTGTATGTTGATGGGTCTTGTTTTAAATTGGAGAATGGTGATGTGACTGCTGCTTACGCAGTAACGACTTTGAGTACGATTGTGGAGACTGCGAGAGTGAGTCAGAATTCTGCCCAAGCTGCAGAATTGATTGCACTAACGAGAGCGTGTGTTTTAGCTAAGGGAAAGAGAGTGAATGTGTTTACGGATAGTCAGTACGCGTTCGGCGTGGCCCATAGTTTTGGCCGTTTGTGGAAAGAAAGAGGTTTCATTACGTCCCATGGGACTAAGATTCAACATGGTCAGCTAGTTAACGACTTGTTGGAATCTTTAACCTTGCCGACTGAAGTTGCGATTGTGAAGTGCAGTGCTCATAAAGCAATCACGGATGATGTTGGTCGTGGAAATGCTTTTGCTGATGAGACCGTTAAACAGACAGCTAGGAATATGATGAGTAGAATGTATGTTGCAACGTCTGCAAGATGGATTTCTGAGTCTGGAATGTGTGAGGATACAGTGGAAAGTGTGAAAGAAATTCAGAAAGAGGCGACTGAGGAGGAAAAGCTTGCATGGAAAGAGAATACGGGTAAATTGAACTTGAGTGGGTGTTGGATTGATTTGTCAGAGCAACAGCGTTGGATGTTGCCTGATGCGTATGTACTTGCAGTAGTAACGATGGCGCATGGAGTAGCGCATATCAGTTCTAAAGGGATTTGTAAGATGTTGGCTCCAGTCTGGAAGAATGATGGGATTAGTAAGTGTGCAGAGAGAGTGGTGAGAAATTACATGGTTGCCTGCTGACTTTTCAGGTTCATGTTATATTGCTCGACTGTTGCCTCCAACATACACTGCTTCTCCAGATTACCACAAGACCAGAGTAGCAAGAGGTGTTTTCAGCAAGGAAGATACCGCTGGTCAGGAAGCGGGAGACTTCTTCAAAGGTTTCCTTCCGTTCTGGGGGCCTATGGCCAATAGTAGAAATCTACGTCAACTAACACGGGTAGTTGAATCTACTATTACAGAAACTGCTGGTGCCCTTAGTAACTTAACAGCTGAGCTTCAGGCGGATCGTCTCATGACGTTGCAGAACCGTATGGTTCTAGACGTAATACTTGCAGATCGAGGTGGGGTATGCAGAATGATCCAATCGAGCTGCTGTGTTTTTATTCCCAATAATGCTCTGACTGTCTACGAAGCGATCTCTAAGCTACACAAGATTTCCGACTCTATTCACGTAGACAAGGGAAACTGGTCCTTCATGGAGTGGTTTTGGACTCTGCTCTCAGCGTGGAGATGGAAGGTTCTAATGGTCATTGGTATCATCCTAGTATTCCTGTTCTCGTGCTGCCTTATTATCCAATGTGGTCCCGCTTTGTGTAGCCTCTGTGCTGCAACCTGTTTCAGAAAACCACCTGCGTTTGGAGAAAAGGTGCGAGAAAGGATGATGATGCAACAACATGTCACTGACCTGATGAGCATAGAGATAGACTCGGACATAGACTGAGTAATTGCCTATGTAAGGGCAAAAGGAGGGTCTGAGGTTCCGTGACGATTTAAACCCGTGTTTTCAACATTGTCGTAAAAACATAATTTTGGTATCAGTGAACCGCAAATGATCCATTTAGCATATCCTGGTGTTTTCGCTATGCTACGAGCAAGAGCACTCCAGTTATGAACACATTTCTGATCTACCCATGGCATCCATCTTAGATTACGGCAGCCATTTTGTATTTCTTGCCCTCACATAGTCAATGGACACACAGTGACCTCTGATCAATTCATTACACTTAAGGACACGTAGGCTTTAGCCGGCGATTCACCTTGCTAGTGACACGTGCACCTTAGGACAGAACACGCTGTGGCCGCATGACTCGACAGAAACTGCCTCCTCTGCCTGAGGCCAGTCCTGCTATACTGGTTCTCGTGTTCGTTGGCCTGATCATGATTAGGCGGCCGAAGCTGGTAGCCTTGCCCATTTACGACCCACAAACATCTCTTATCCTGCTTTTCTATCTTCTGCACCTGGCTCTGCTCCTTTCCTTCTGGGCCTTTATTAGGGGGAGGTAACGAAATTTACGATGAGGCGGTCCGGCTCTTGAATGAAAAGTTGACATGGGATTATGATGGAACAGTGGGAACCCCTCGTTCGTAATGTTTTGACATCAGATATTGTTGACAATTCCTGTGCAACGCCAAATATTTATTGTTTAGGACACAAAGGTTTAGAAATGTACTAGCATGTAAAGAATTTGCCTCAAGCCTAAAATTTAGTATATAAGGAGCAACACACTTTATACAAATTGAACAGGCTCCTAGATACTGCCCGTGTGTAGTTTCTGTGACTTCTGTGTCCCTGCAGTAATAAACCGTTGGTCTTTGACGTCACCATCGAGAAGCCCGTGTTTCTGTTTATTTGTGCACCGAGACAGGTAGAACTCCGGGTCTTCGGGTGTTATCCCTGACACCTCTGGACGGAACCAAAAAGTCCAGAACTCCAACACCGCCGCCATTAACCTGGCTCGCGGCGGGCGCGGTTTGTGTCGTCTCTAACAATTGCGCCCTCCTGCCTCACCGGATCCATTGCTCAGGTCTTTAATCACCGATGCTGCCACGAGACTCAGATGCCTCCTCGCAGCTCCGCTCCAGGGAAATGGTGGCGGCACCTTAAGGACGCAGCACCACCGTGCGATGATGTTGGACCGGCCGGACCTCTCTTCCGGCGTCCTCCGTCACTGTGGGTACCGGCTTTCGGTCACTCAGCAGGCCGCAGTTCTCTGGGGATGATATCTCCCCTGTCGGACCTGCACGGCGAACTGGGGTAGGCGGGTTGGGAACCGCCGCTACTCCGACACCCTGGGCTGTCGTCGGGCGGAGCAGATATTTCTTCAGGATAGACGCTGTGTAGGGACAATCGGTGGAGCTTCACACTACGCAGCGATCTCCGATCCGCGCTTGGCAGAGAAGGATGCTTAGTTGAAGTTAAAATTGAAATTAAGATTCTGACCTGAATGAGGAGATAGGGAGATCAATGGGCGAAAACTAGGGAACCAGTCCATAGTTGTGTCGAAGCTATAGGTGATGTGCCCCACCAACGGCGAAGCACTGTACTCGATTCTCGCAGCAGCTGCGATGCATCATCAAAATAGAAATGCTGGTTCCAAGCAGTGCAACAATGGTGATACATGGATTTTGGCAGGTGTGGCACTTTATACCCACTTCTAAGGGCCCAGGACTGGATTGACACCCCTTGGCAGGGCAAGACTTTCAGATGGCAGAGTCCAGGTGCTGAAAGGGGATGGTTCAAAGTCTTTGATCTCCTTGAGACCTCAAAAAGGAGTCAAGCCAGCAAGCCCTTGGAGTCACTTTGGTTCTGGTTTGTAGATATGCAGGTCCAGTCCTCCTCACTCCCAGACAAGGAGGGCAGCAGGTCAACACGGCAAAGCAGGAGTCCAGCAGAGTGGCAGTCCTCTCAGCCGCACAGCAGTCCTTCTTCCTGGCAGAATGTTCACATTTCCAGAAGTGTACTGAGTTGGTGGTGTGGGGGTCCAGAACGTATACCCAGTTGGGACTTTGAAGTGGAGGAGGCTTCAAAGATAGGCCTTTTAAGTGCACATAGTCCCATAGTCCCTGCCTTAACTACCCTGTCATCAGACTCAGAACAGAGGGTATGTAGCCCTCTGTGTGAGGACAGGACACAGCCTATTCAGGGGGGTCAGCTCCTTCCTCCCATCCTGCCCAGGATAGGCAATCACAATGTGGTTAGCACATCAGCCATACCTCAGTTCCCTTTGTTTGTGTCTGTCCAGAGGGAATGCACAGAACCCCTCTGTCACCCACCCCAGAGGCAGAAGGCACCAAATGGCTAAAGTAAGAAAATGCAAACTTTCTAAAAGTGGCATTTTCAGAATTACAATTTAAAATCCCACTTCACCATCAGTTGTGATTTTAAACGGTGATTCCAGAGACCCCAACAAGACATCGGGGTCCCATGAGCATGCACAGGGTGCTTTGAAGGCACCCGCAAGATAAAAAAAATATTTTTTGTAAAAGGAAAAGGGGGCTGAGCATGAGTGGCTTCCTGTGGCCAAACCCATGCCTCCCCCAAAGCCATGACCAGCAGGTGAGTTGGCAGACACAGAGGGAGTTGTACACGGCCAGGCTCTGCAGCCAAATCTAGCTGTGCTCATGCCCTAAACTAACTAATTCGCATGATGGGGGCGTGAGTTATAATTACTTTAGTGCACAAGTTATGGTTAGTTGAGATAAATATAATTCGTGATTTTCAGTGGTTTTGCAGTCATCTTGCTGCACTTGCTGCACTGCCCTACTATAAAGTGAAAGGCCAGGAATGCACTGTATTGATCCAATATGATGAATTCATGTCCTTTCCTCCTGTGCGGGAGCCATTTTAGCAGCATAGCACCAATGCAGGCATCCCTGCACCAGGGTGCAAGGGTGCCTGGGTTGTCGGCAGGATTGTGTTTGTGCAGGAAGGGGCACCTTCCTGCACAGAAACAATCCTAAAAGGCATTTTCCTCTTTCTATGTGTGCTGCAGAATGCAGCGCACAAAAAGAGGAAAAAACGAGAAGAAATGATGATATTTCTCCTTGTTATGCCTCTCGTCAGGAGGCGTAAGGATTTGGCGCTTCCCCAGGTTTACATGTTCTTGTAAATCTGGAGCAGCATCAAAATCCATGGGTGTTGCATGGGAAATCCCTCCGCGAAACCCATGGAACGCCTCGCGGTCGCAGAGTAAGGCATAGCTGTGATTTGTGCTGCCTTGCCTTTCTCCATATCTATGAGGCCATTCAAAGCCACGCATAGTGGCTTTGCGTGGCCTCATAGATATGATTTTATAATCTGCGCCGCCGGAGCATCACTAAAGTGACGCTCTGGCGGCACAAGGGGCTGGTAAATATGCCCCTCTGTTTTTACATTCTAGCTCTAAGAGGTTTATTTGCTAGCCCCTTGCGCCGCTGTTGTGTCACTTTTTATCACATAAAACCCAAATTCACAAAGGTTTTGCATTGGCTAACCCGACACTAAACCTATTTGGGGATGTACAGACCAGCGCTAATTGGTATTAGTGATGGTTTCTATGGAAATGTAACACAAAGCAGCCCGAAGCAGTGCTTTGCATTACTTTGCGTTAAGTGGGTGGTACATGGGTGGTAGGTATATGGGCTTTCCCATACAAATACCCATGCTTTTTCATGCTAAACACTATCTACTAACATTAGTAGACTGGGTTTAGTGCCAAAAATGAACGCCACTTGAACGCAGGCGTTAAAAAGAGAAATGCTTTCATTTCGCCTTTCTGTTCCTACTTTGTATGCGCGCTGAACTGTACAGCACACATACAAAGTAGGAAAATGTGTTTAAACTTGTCTAGCCATATTATTTTGTGCAGGAAGTATACCCTTCCTGTACAAAACCTATTGTAGACTCAGGCACGCACTCTAGCACTGTGGCGCTGTGTGTGTGCCTGGTGCACGGCAGCTGAAATCAGCCGTGGAGCTAGGGAGAGGTTAGGAGAGAGCCATATCTCTGTGAATTTGGTGCTCTCTTGCTCTCTCACTGTCACGCCATGCAGCGCAGCCTCTCTGGCCGCTTCGCTGCGTTGCGTGACACCTTTCGGAATATATATGTGCCAAAAAAGTGACTCACAGGGGGGTTGTAAATAAGCCCCTAAGTGCCTACAATACAAAGCTAAATTGAATAAATGCCATTGCGGTGGATTTTTCAGTTGCAAGGAAAGCCTGAGGCCTGCCTGTTGACACTGTGAAGTCTTTGCCCTGTAGCGGCGTTTTCTTTTGCCTGCATACTTACTCTTAAAGGTATTATTGCGTCTTGTAAACTTGTCTGTGCTTATATAAATATCCTCACGATGGCGCTATACCCACAATTATAATGCCGCTGTCCGATCATCTCGAAAATCAGATGCTGTGGTGCCTACTTCCAGTCCTTCAAGCTTTTCCCCGATTTGACGAATCAACAATTCAGAATACTAGACTGCTTGGTTATTAGTCCTGAAGCACAATCCCCGACTGTCGTATCCTTAGTTTCAGGGACGCTGTTGCCTGAGACAGTCACAGCGTGCATATCTTGTGGAAATGTTTATTTATTATCCAATAAATAAACGGTGGCGTAGAGTTCCATCAAAAGATTAAGGCCTAGAAGATGTATCATCGTTCCTATTTGCGATTTCTTAATAGCGATTTTTAGCGAACCGCTATTTAGAAATCGCAAAATGGGATGTATGTTTAAAATCGCTATTTTTTTGCGATTTCTTAATATTCTTTATTTGCGAATTCGCAAGTTGCGAATTCGCAAATAAGGAATAATTTCCCATTCATTCCTATGGGCCAGGAGGCCCATTGGAATTATTGTGAAATACATCTCATTTTGCGATTCACAATTTGCTAATCGCAAAATGAGAATGATTTCAAGGGTGCAGGGGTGTCTCAAGGACACCCTGCTGTACCCCTGAAATCAGCATTTGTGCGCATATGGCGCACATACATGCCCTATGGGCATGTATGTGCGTCATATGCCACCTTTAAAAATGCAACATTTGGGATTATTTTAAGATTTCGCAAATTACCACCAACTTCAAGTTGGTGGTAATTTGCGATTTCTTAACCCAAAATCGCAAAATTGAAAAGTTTCATACATAGCATTTAAGGAATCGCAAAATTGCGATTCCTCAAATGCTATAGCAAAATAAGGAATCGCAAATTTTTGCGATTCTTAATTTTGCGATTTTTTAATGTATCTCACAACATGCAAAAAGACCGTTTACGATACGCAAAGGCCGAAATTCGGCGAATTTCGGCCTTTGCGAAGCGCAAAAGGCTTGATACATCTAGGCCTAAATGTCCCACTTCACGTCCAATTGGTGTTCATTTAGCCATGGGTTCTCTACAGTTGGGCGAGTACTCGCAGTAAGAGAGATGGGCACTCCCTGGTACGTCTAGCACCATAAATCATTCTCCTCCATTGACAAACGCAGCAAAGCATGAAATCAACCTCTTCTTCTTCTTCCTTCATTAGGAGAAACACATCAGACATTGGAAAAATAGGTCTTTATTTATTTAATGCGATTTTATATAGCGCGAACATTATCCGAAGGTGTCAGAGCGCTTTACAAAGAACCAGTTGCCTTACATAAGGACTTTCGATTACATGAGTTACATAAGAGATACGAGCAGAAAAAAAATGCAAATCTACAAGTTGTAATGTCACTCAAGGAAGAGATACAAACGGATAAACTAAAATCACATAGGAATGGTAATAAGTACAAAGGTCTACTACATATACTAGTAGTTAGAGTTCTATATATACAAATAGTAAATTCACTCAGGATTAAATTTTAACAGCGATTAGGCAAATCTACAAGTTGTAATGTCACTCAAGGAAGAGATACAAACGGATAAACTAAAATCACATAGGAATGGTAATAAGTACAAAGGTCTACTACATATACTAGTAGTTAGAGTTCTATATATACAAATAGTAAATTCACTCAGGATTAAATTTTAATAGCGATTAGGCTTGGACAATTATATACTACATATTTACAGATAATAAAGTAATATGTACAGGATCACAGAAAGGCCCTACAAGGTCAGTCCTATACAGGACTACATTTTAATCCTATAGCCTGGAGGCCATAATTATGAGTTAAGTGGCACAGGGCAGCACAGCAAGTCACCTTGTTGTGCTGCCCTGCATCACAGGGAAAGCGCAGAAATGTGCTGTATTTATCCAATTCAACACATGCAGGTCCTTTTCCCTTGCGCTGGCACCGTTTTGGCAGTCTTGCGCCAACGCAGGCACCCTTGCACCGTGATGCAAGGATGCCTCTGTTGTTCGCAGGATTGTTTTTGTGCAATACGTGGCACCTTTCTGCACAAAAACAATCCTGAGAGGCGTTTTCCTCCTTCGATGTGTGCTGCAGAATCAGAAAAAGAGGAGAATTAAAGATGTTTCTCCTCGTTATACCTAAACTGGGGAGGCGTATCTTTTGGGCGCATTACCAGGTTAACAAGGTCTTTTAAATCTGGGAATGCGTCAAAAACCATGGGAGTTATATGCGAACACCCATGCAACGCGCATGGAACACCTACCCAAGGCAGAGCAATGCATCGATTTGCGCTGCCTTGCTTTTATACCATATTGTTGGAGCCGCACAAACTGGCTTTGCGTGGCTTAAAAAATATGACTTGCAGTTTGCACCGCTCTTGCACCATGTCGTGTGGTGCAAGAGCAATGCAAACTCGGTCATAAACATGGACCTTGGACTATAGCGTGCAAGTGTCATCCAGGAAGGCTGTGAAAACACGGTGTAGATCTCAACTCATGTCAGATGGGAGAGGCCATGGGCTGCGTGAGTAGTTTATGTCACCTTCCTGCACATTGACATTGCCTCTTGACACCCAGACCATCATTTGAGGTCAGAGCGAAGAAGATAAACCTCTGCCCACTGTTGCCACAGAGGGAAAAGGTCAAGCAGTAAGTAGCTACTATTAGAGAAAGTATGGCGTGAGTTGAGTGAACATGAGCTGGGAAACATTGCTCTGGTAAAACTATGTCCAGGAACTTGTTTGCTCACATTTTTTTTTAACTATTTCCAAAGTTGTCTGTCCAACCTGGGGAGCACCTTTCATTTTAAAAATTGGCTGCAGTCCATTTTCTGTAATTATTGCATATATGTTTTTTTACCTTTTATTGGACAGACATGTATAGCCCCCTTTTTTCTTCTCTTTTCCCTCATAAACCTCTTATGTGCTGCTTTGGGGTTGCCTGGAGACCCCTCTCTTTTCTTCACCATCCTCCTCACTTCTCTCATACTATAACCACCCTCTCCAAGCCCCTACCTTCACCTGGTATGTCTGACAGTAGTGCAATTACAATTCAAATTCAGGTTTCACTCAATCAACATAGAGAATTATATAAATTCACCCACATTCCCCAACATACTGACTCATTAGCTCATTCATTGTCATCTTTTAGACTTCATAGCAGAGTGGGAAGATGTTACCTTATAGTTTCATATTCAAGTTATGTTACGTCATATTGATTTTTATAGCACCCTATCACCTGTGAGTGTATCCTGCCACTTTGAAAGTCTGTGTGGCTAGCCTCTGGGAGCTTTACTTGAAGAACCTGGGGGGATATGTACAAGGAAATGGTGGAGCGTATCGTTAGCCTCCTTGGCTTAACAACACGCACCGCCACTTCTGAAACGCAAAGCTGCACCATATTTACAAGCATATGGTGCAGCCTGCATTTCCTCCTGCGATGGCGCTAAGTTTAGCAACTTAGCGCCAATGCAGGCCCCCTTGCACCAGAGTGCAAGGGTCTCTGCGTATAGGTGAAAATTGTCTATGTGTAGGATGGTGTCCCTTCCTGCACATAAACAATCCGAAAATGCAAATGGCATTTTTTTAAAGGTTTGATTAAGTACAGGAAGGGACACCTTCCTACACACAAGCAAACCGTAACATTTTGGTTTTTCCATGTGTGCTGCACAAGACACCACACCTGGAAAAAACAAAAACGATGAGAAATAATGCATTTCTCCTCGTTTCGCCAACTTAAGACCAGAGTTTCCTGGTCTTAATTTTGGCACTGCCTCCTTTGTACGCCACCCTTGTACATAGGGGGCAATGTCAAATACAATGGGTGTTGCAGTGGAACGCCCACCACAACACCCACTGCACGCCTCTTTCACGCTAACCATAGCGTGAAAGGGGGCCTTATGTACAAGGCAGCGTTAAGCCACGTTAAGTGGCTTACGCTGCCTTGGACATAAGGCACAGCCCCTATCACCACCACAACGCCACTAAAGGTGACGTTGTGGTGGTGATAGTGGCTTGTACATATACCCCCTGGTCTTCAGCTTCTTTCAAAATTCAAGAAGCAATGAGGAGGCTTTGATTTGGTGTTGATTGTTCCATAATTCGCTTTAAAAACTCCTCTCACTTTCCAGTCAGAGAAAGAAAAGTAAACATCAATCCCATGTCAAAAGAATAAGCAGCAATGTGTCAGAACACATAGTCTGACATTGGACCTCTGTCTTTGAAGCATGATCCAAAAACATGACCAATAAAAACACATAATTCAAAGGCGTCTTTATTTATTGCTCAGACTTTCCTGACCCACCAAAAATCAGCTTGCGACCCACAGTTTGGGAAAGACTGCAGGTTTCTCAGGCAACCACCTTGCACCTTATAGTTTCACACATGCTTGGCGAGTTATGCACCTAAATACAGTACACCATTCACTCCTCAATACTTGGCGCAATAGAGCATGGCCAAATCTTACACCCTATGGCTCTGCAAACACTGCAGGTCAGGTTGGCCCTCTCCGGACTTAGGGGCATAATAATTTTATGTGTGCTGCATTGTGCACCACACATAAAAACAGCAAAACGCCATGCATGATTGTTTATGTGCAGGAAGGTGTCCCTTCCTGCACATAAGCAATCATTTTAAAATGACGAGTTGCAACTTCTATTTGTGCTTCACATAGCAGCACACATAGAAGTTACAAATCACCATTTAAGATTGTTTATGTGCAGCAAGGGACACATTCCTGCACATAAACAATCATTCCCCACAACACAGGCACCGTTGCACTATGGTCAAGGGGCCCTTCGTTGGTGCTAGGCAGGTAAATTTACCACCAGCGTAGGGGGAAACGCAGAGCTGCACCGTATTGTTGTAAATACAGTGCAGCCCTGCGTATCAGAAATGGCGAAGCTCGGCGTTAAGCCAAGAAGGCTAACGCCACGCTCCGTCACTTCCTTGTACATATGCCCCTCAGAATGTCTGGTTTTACAATATAACATCTATCATTTAACACTGTATTGCTGGCTGTGCTCTGCAACATCTCATGCACTACAGACTCTTATACATAGCATGTCCTCGCAACACATTAACAGCTAATGTGTTCAGACTGACTTCCCTCTGGTTTTAAATGTCCGTTTTTTACACTGTCATAATTTGATTTTACAAACCTCCTTTGTACGGGTATTTAATCACCGGTTTAAAAAAAAATGCAATTGAATTTTTCTACTTGATTTTTATTTATGTTGTATTGCTGATGTTATTTTGTAAATGATTTTAAGTAATTATACAATAAAGACAATCAAATGCAATGCAGCTGAATGAGGAGGGCCTAGATCAGTCAGTAGCAATCGTCAGTAGAAGGATACTTCCACTGGAACAGAGGTGGAGTGCCATTGAAAGAGAAGCATTTGCCTGGGCAAGGAATAAGTTGAGTCCATACCTGTTTGGGACTCGCTTCCTAGTTCAGACAGACCACAGGCCACTCAGATAGCCCATGCAGATGAGGGGTGCGAATCTCAAACTGTTGAGGTGGTCCATATCCCTACAGGGAATGGACTTTACGGTGGAGAACCACCTGGGGACAGACCACGCCAGTGCTGATGGTCTCTCCAGGTTCTTCCACCTTAATCGAGAGCACTTCCAAGGGGTTGGGTAGCTCTCCTCACTTTCAACTTGGGGGGTGGGGTATACGTGTTAGAAATGGTTAGCAGTAGTAAAGTGCACTAAGTGTTTGTGCTCTCTTCCCTAAACATTGTAACATTTGTTCATCCCAAATTGGCATATTTAATTTAGTTAAAAGTCCCTAGTAAAGTGGTGCAACTTAAACCCAGGGACTGTAAATTAAATGCTACTAGTTGCCCTGCAGCACTGATTGTGCCCTTTAGCCACGAATTGAAGTAGCACTTTAACCATGTCTCAGGTTTGCCACTGCAGGGTCTGTGTGCAGTTTTACATTGCCATGTTGAAATGGCAAAATAAACCTTTTTCCAGACCCAAACTTACCGTTTTTCTTTTTGCATATAAGTCCCCCCTATGGTAGGCCCAGAACAAGACAGAGGGGACAGTGCAATGTATTGAAAAGACAAGGCATGTACTTTTAAGTTTTACATATCCTGGTAGTGAAAAACTCCCAAAGTCGTTTTTCACTACTGCAAAGCCTACCTTTCCCACAGGATAACATCAGGATTACCTTATGGCATTTTGTAAGTGTTATTTCCAACTGGGAAGAAATAAGACCCCCAACGCTTATGTCTGAAGAATTCTAATTTATAATCCTAATGTATGGATGAGTCGGATTTTAAATTACAATCCGGGAAATGCCACTTTTAGAAAGTCCAAGAAACAAGGGGAGTTAGGCCCAAGGGCAAGGTTCGGCCAGGGCCTAATTAATTGTTACACAAAGAGAGTGGGCCTGAACCTTATTATTTCAGTGAGCGTATTTTAATTCACATTTGGACAAACACATTGCTTTCTGTTTGAACCGGTATTTTATTTATACCTTTCACTTGAATTTATTTGACTCTTTTGGTGAATAGTCAAACACAAAAAAAAGACAAAAAGTCTACATTAAACAATCCATATGTACATTATTGATTCACAAACAAACTGCGACAATTTGCTTAATTAAATAGATACATAAACATGCAAACATCGAATATTTAGGTAATCTTGTGCTAACTTGAGCAATGTACTCGAAGTGCTGATCCTTAACTATCTCAAAGAGCTTCTGCGTCAGGTATTATAAAGAAAGGGGGGAAAACACAGAGAACATTTTTATGTCTAACACAGGGAACTTTCCTCAATACACAGACAACATTTCAATTCCTCATTCCTCTGCGTTACTATCGTGTGCCAACGTGTTTTGAATCCCGGGCATTAAGTACAGGGACTCTTGTCAGGGCTCTTGAATTTAACAGCAATGGTGTTTTTCTAAAAAGTGGATGTGTAAAAGAAAAAATACAAATTACTATATAAACTCCCTTTCTTTTTTATCTTTTTCACTTTAGTTATCATATTAGTTGTACCTTTTGAAGGGTTTGTGAATTAATAATGTACATATGGATTGTTTAATGTAGACTTTTTGTCTTTTTGTGTTTGACTATTCACCAAAAGAATCAAATAAATTCAAGTGAAAGGTATAAATAAAATACCGGTTCAAACAGAAAGCAATGTATTTGTCCAAAAGTGAATTAAAATACGTTCACTGAAATAATGAGGTTCAGGCCCACTCTCTTTGTGTAATAGCTTTTAGAAAGTTGGCATTTTCTTTTTTAGCCATTTGGTGCTTGCTGCCTGTCTCTGATCAGCCTGAGGTGGGTGACAGCTCTACTTTATGTATTCCACCTTGACAGCCTCACACAAAGGGAGCTTAGACATGACTTGATTGGCTATTGTGGGAGAATGGGAGGGAGTAGTTGGACTCAGCCTCACTTACACCTGAATAGGCTGTGTCCTGTCCCCACACAAAGGGCTGCATACCCCTTGTAAGTGCACCTAGAGCCAGGGCAGGAAGGTAGGACCTCGGTGCACTTCAAAGGCACAACTGGGTACTTGACCACTGACACCATCACGTAAGTGCACCTCTAGAACTGTGGAGACTGCCAGGAATATCTGCTGTGCTGCTAAAGGATGGCCACTCTGCTGGACTGCTGCTTTTCTGTACTCCTCCCTTTGTGTGTTGCCGTGCTGCCTGCTGTTTCCTTGCCTGGGTGAGAAGGATTGGACCTGCAACACTTGAAACCAGAGTGACTTCGAGGTCTAGTTGGCCGGCCTCATGATCTGAAGTCTCAGGGACATAAAAGACTTCCTACTTAGCTGCTTCTACACCTGGGCTCTGTCATCTATGATTCTGCCCTGCCAAGTGGTGCCACCAGTCTTGGAAGCCTCGGAAGTGGGTCCTAAGGGGCTTGCTTCGGCAAAACCAACGCATCCTCTGTCGAATAGGCATATCGGCACTGTTGCGTGTAACAGGATTGGCGCATCACCCCTGTTGCGTGGATCGGAACTGGAGCATTGCTCCTGTTGCATGGCCAGAACCTCTACTGCGTAGATCGGCACCGACTCATCACCTATGGAACCACCACTGCACAAGGTCTCCGCAATTCCGTCAACGGCATCCTCAATGAAGACAAATCTCGCCATTGCAGCTCACGGAAGCCGTTGCATTGTTCCTACTGTGTGGATCAGGACTTGCTCATTGCCCTCACTGAGTAGATCAACACCAAGGCATTGCTTTGGCTTCGGCCCGCGTCTTCAATGTCGATGCAGCTAGGATCAGGGTACCTTTGTTCAGCAGGCCTCAGTGGGTCCCCCGTATCCTGCTTGTGCTCCATCGGGATCGACCTGAACTTTTGACTTTGTCCCAGTGTGGTGCGACCAGATTTTCCAAGTTATGCTTATTGCTTCTAAGCGCTTTTTTGCAGTGTATTCTTTAAAAATGTATATCTCAAGTTCTACTTATTGGATTTTTGTTGTTTTGGTTGTTTAATTTCTTAAATTAAATTCTGTGTTTTTTAACTTGGTGTGGAATCATTTTGTGTGGTGTTTTAACTGTTTTACTGTTTGAAGTGTTGCACAAATACTTTATGCATTGCCTCTAAAGTTAAGCCTGACTGCTCTGTGCGAAGCTATCAAAGAGTGACCACAGATTAAATTAGGTTTACCTGCCTCTTACCCTGACTAGGATTGTGGTTGCTGCTTGACTAGGGCTCCTACCCCAGTCAACCTACAACCAAATCTCGAACAGCGAACATTAGTGAAATTACAAGAAAAATATAAAACAACACACGGAACAAGGTATTAGCATGTTACGAGCAAGGTTTTCCTATGAATCAGAATATTGTATTAAGTTTTGTTATGACAAAGTAAAATGTTTGGGATTTCATCAGATGTTGTATAGTCTCTGCAAGTATTTGGAAATCTAATTAAAGATCCAAATGAAAAAGAACAAGCTTTTCAGTATTTGAATTTAAGAGGGTTCACCCAAAGATCATTTTTATTTCTCTGTTTATGGTCCAGGTTTCATAGTACCATTGAAGTAGGATTATGGCCCAAATGTCTTACCAGCACTAGGTCAATAGTCCTAATTCCAGGGTGGACAGATGTTTCCATTGAAAGAGGACATACAGTGTTGGGCCCTCGGGAGAAACTGGGGCATAAGCCCCAAAGAAAAAGGGTGCATCCAAGGACCACTCAAGTCCTTCCTCAGGCTCTGAATCAGACTAGGTGCTGCCAAGTCTCTGAGACTTCCGGTGGTGCAATCTACTGAAGGGTGGTTGTTCCACATGGCACAGGCCATAGATTAGTGGGCACAAGGAAATTGCATTGTGAATGATCACAATAAATGAAACAAGATGCCATTAATGAAAGAGTCCTTATTATCAGGTTCCTTGGATATCTTGTGCACCATGGAAGCGATGGAGATCCTACTCACCAATAATGGACCAAGTAACCTAATGATTACTGAAGGATCTGAATCTGGAAGTGGATTTTAGGGAGGGGCTGCAGAGAGAATGTTTTGTTGCTCAACTGCTTGTTTGGTTCTTATTCCCCTGTGTGTGTTCCCAGGAACACTGCATTAGTTAATGATAATGGTTAGCAATTACTAAGTACTAACTTGGTGGCTCACGAAGGCATGTTGAGCAACTCCTTTTTCATCGGATAAGAAGTTGGGCGCATGTTAAGAAGTTATTGCGCAAGCCTGAAATTAGTCAATCAGACTAAACAGTGCAAGAGTCACTGCTCAAATCTTCTCTTGAATGCTACTTCATGTCTGTGCAGCTTTTACCTAGGGTTAAAAAGACTAGTGCTCTAGTCCCTTCCTTAGGCCAATTACAGAAAGTCACAGAAGAGTGTTCAAGATCCTTGAGTGCCCGCAAGCTGCAGTAGCAATAGTATCTGTTAGTACTATTAAATGGATTCCTATCTTGCGTGGTGGAGCTCAGTTTGCGCTGGGGCATTACTTGTGGTGGAGGAGCGGCTCAACTGGTGTTTGCTGGTGCAGGATGAATGGGTATTTCACCATCCTGGATTGTAAAGTGGAATCATGCCACTGGGTGCAATTCATATACTGGTTATCACCCAACATGGCTGCCAAGACCTATTGAGAAGTCAAACCCATGAGACCGTCCCAATACACATGAGAACATTTGATAATTGTCCCAGGAGCAAAGTAAAAGATTAAGGAAGGCACAGTGATGTGCAAGATTTCCAAATGTTCAAAATAAAATGGGAAACACAACAGCAAACGTAGAAGTACCCACGGTGTCAACAGTACAAGGTGACTTGCAGATGCTGCACAGCATGGAGTGTCATAATGTCATCAAGCCAGGCAGAGAGCACAATACTTGGACATAGCAGATATAATGTCCATTACAATTAGCACCACTCATCTCACCTTCCTCTATAGAGTTGATATTGGGCAGCCCTTCGAACTATGATGAAAGTGGAGAGGCCAACCTGATTCTAGGGCACAGGTTTCCTGAGCTGCTCAGGCTGACTGGAATCTCAATGCAGGGAAGGACAGCAGAGCACCGGGTCTAGTCCCAGCATAGAGGAAACTAGAGCCCTTTACTCTACAGTCTGGTAGGCACAAGGACAGTTTGTTCAGTCTGGGTAAGAATTACCTACAAGGAGACATGAGCTTGCGCATCTAGTGTCTGGTAGCCGGACAGCAGCGCACTACCATTCACAATTAGTGTATCCTGAAAGTTCTACCTTCCAAACGCGCAGATGGACCCAGGTTTCCTATTTCTATCCGGAGTCAGGCAGCGAGCCCTGCTTTCGGCATGTTTTAGCACTGATGTCTATGTGCCATGTTCCTGGAGCAAATCTCATACCATTTCCAGAATAGAGAAAGGTTGGAGAGTAGCTTACAGATGTCCACAAGCTCACAAGTTTGTAGCCATTTGCAAACTCAAGGAGGATCTGATACCAACTCGGGGACACTTTTGGTGAAACCATATACGCTGAAACTGAAGGGAAACCATAACAAACGACCGGGCTACGAAAACTACAAGCTCACTATACTTTTTAATCGAGAACCGGGAATTTATCTGGAGGAGGTAGCTTCGAGCATTTAGCGAGAGACCTGCGCGCTTAATGGACAAAAATAAATAGCCGGACATCATATAAGAGCGATAGAAAATAGCGGCAGGAAATAGCCGGAAGATAGACGATGATAAGGCACGTTGAAAGTTAAGGAGTAAAAAGAAAGTGGTCTAGAGTAAGGCCTCATCTTTTTTAACAACGAGGGAGATGAGATACAACAATCTCGACAGTGCTAAGACAACGAAAAATTTTAAGACTTGATAAAGGTGGACATAATTAAACGAAAACCACCGAAACGCGTCGACGCTCTGTTTTAGGCACAATCTGGAAACTGACACGTGAATAGTGAAATACTGATGTTTGCAATGTATTAACACATGTCTCACAGAAAATAGAATAGATGTGCAATTGTCGTTGACAATTAGTTAGGTCTTACATTTTGTGTTGTCTTTTGTTTTTTGGTTATAATTAATTACTTGAGGTATCAGGAATTTGTATGAAATTTATGAACACACTCTGTGTTTTATTCTGTAATATTAGGAATGTTTTTAATGTCATTATTTGTATAATGTATTTTATGATGCAATTGTGTGTAGAATGAGCTCGAATATCATTGTTTTGTAACAATAAAGTGTTTGAATCTACTTTTTGCCCAATCAGTTAGGTTTAGGATTGCATGACAACATATCAAATAGTGTGCCAAGGGAAATGTTGACTTTTGTTTCATTTGCAAACTCAAGCCAAACCTTCGCTTGATACTCCCAAACGTCACCCCTTGGGTGGAGTTTCCTACACTTCATTGAACACAGCACAGTCATGGCATGCAATTACGCAGTTTCAAATGCATTTATGCCTGATAAGTGTCAGTTTGTGGATAGTAGACAGTCCTACCGCAGTCAACCTAGGTTTACAGCTGAAAATTACTTTGAGAGTCAGGCCCACAATAAAGTATTGCCTGTGCATGGCTGTTTTTCATGGTTCTCTTTTTATAAGAGTTGTAACAAATAAATCATAAGCATTCTGCCCTGGCTCTCTTACTTCAGAAGTCAACGTTTTACCTTCTGTTATTTATACTCAGTTTTGAACTATGCTTTCAGAAAGTTCAACAAATAGGATAGGGGACAGAGAGGTCACAGCAAAGATGTGAATCGTGGTCAAGGTTTTAGCCTACCAAATCCAAGGTCCTCAAATGGCAAAGCAGCTTTTCCAACAGGTTCAACATATATGTTTATGGTGGATGCCTGACTCTTCCCTGATTGATTCCATTGTCTGTTCCAACTTCAGACAGAAAACAACCTCTTACAAAAACATTGGTCAGGAAATAGATGAGGATACTGGTGTAAGGATCAGCAGCAAACCTTACCTCTACCCATTTTCGGAAACAACCTAGAAGAACTAATATAAGAAATGTTTAGACAATACCGTGGTAAGAAGTAAGGAAGTCAATTGCCTAGTTTGATCATGGCTTGTCAGGAACCTCTAGAGGTAACAAAGGGGGAACTCTGTATTTATACTGCTTGTCGCTGCTACTGCAACCCATACCTTATTAATTGTGAATCTATATCTAAGTGGCATAAAAACAACCACGTGGTCAGAATTTATGATTGTATTCCCTAGTTAGAAGAGGGTTCACAAATATGTTGTCATAAAGATTGATGCCTTTCTCTAAATTCAGTTCTTGTGACACTTTTCGTACAGGTTAAATGCTTTCACATAGACATTTGTGGCTGGCCCAGCCATCAAAAGTTGCTTTAAAGACTGCTTTTAGAATAGTGTTGCCTGGCTCTTAACCAATCTTCATGTTGTAGACAAAAGTTACTGCCTACGTTGCATTCAAACACATCAGTGGAAAAAAGCTTTTAAGCATTCCTGGTCTTCTTACCACGTCTTAGTTGTCATCAGAACCAATGGGTAATGCAGAGAAGAGTTCACATGTCACATTTTGGTACCTGGAATGTGTTTTACTATGAAAGGAACTTCTAACAGTTAGTGCATAGTTCATATTCTCACATTTTCAGGAAGTACCATACAAAATGATGACTAATGGGGCGGTGGTTTATGCCATGACAAATCTGGCTACCCTGCACAAAGGAATTAAACCGTTTGGATGTCCAAACACAGGTGACTATGTTTTAATTTCGACAATTCAATAACATTTGTCGGGTTTTTTCAAAATACTTGAGGCAAATCCAAGAACACCATTCTCTCCTTGTCCCCAAGCTGATTCCTGCTTTTCTTCCATTGGAGATGACTGTACATCATCCAGCATCATCTGGTATCTGAGACACTTTTGAGCCATTACAAATTGATGTTGTGAAGGATGCTGTGGCCAAGGATTAAATCAGGGTTTCCACTCGACCCATGCCTCCATATTTTCTCATGTTGTGCGTCTCTTCTTAGTCCCTCCCTTAAGTGGGGGAGAACCTCTGCACTTAGAAACTCACTCTGATGCTCCCTCTGCTAAAAAAAAACACCCAAAAAACTTCAGTGACATACTCTTAATGCAACCAATTACTGCCACATTTCTCTTGTACAATAATCAGTAAAAGTTACAGAGAAGATAACTAATTCTCAACTTATTTAGTTAGAAGAGTATAACCTGCTGATTATTTCTCAGACAGATTTCAGAGCTAATCATAGCACAGAGACTGCCTTGACCGATAACTTCAGGTTAACTGAAGATGGAAGTAAATCTGCTGTCCTTATCATGTTCGACCTATCTGTACCCTTTAATACTGTATGTCATGCCATCCTTATCAAACATCTGCATGAGATCTGTCTCCGCTAAACTACTCTTGGCTGTTTTTTATCCTTCCTTTCAGGCAAATTGCAGTCCATCAATATTCCACCTTATAGATATAAGTCTTCTCCCGGAACATGTGGCGTCCCCCAGGATTCAGCCTTGAGCCCCATGCTCTTTAATATTTACTTGGTCCTTTAATGGACATTGTGAGCGCATGGGGTTGTCATCATATCTAAGCATGGGCGAATTTTGCGAATTCGCAATTTGCGAATTTGCGAATTTGCGAATTCGTGATCCGCAAAATCCGCGAATTTGCGGATTCGTGGATTTTGCGGATTGTGTGGTTAAAGGGCAGGCCGGGCGGGAAAACGTGCACATCGCTAGTGTGAGGGGCAGGGCCAAACGGGCGAGGCTTATATGCGAGTTCACATGCCTCTTGTGTGTATAAAAGGACAGGCATGGATCAGAGAAGCTCGTGGTCACAGGAACTGCACAGGGATTGAGCTCGTGAAAGTCAACAATGCAAAGGCCTCCATCAAGCATCATAGGTAATTTCCGACGATAGATATGGGGAGAACGCACACCTGCCCAGCCTCGATAAAACTCACATTTTTGGGGGGGCTGATTAACTTTGCCATCACACCGAAGAGCACCGGGGTCCCTCGAGTTCACATGCCTCTTGTGTGCATAAAAGGACAGGTACGGATCAGAGAAGCTCGTGGTCACAGGAACTGCACAGGGATTGAGCTTGTGAAAGTCAATAATGCAAAGGCCTCCATCAAGCATCATAGGTAATTTCCAACTATAGATATGGGGAGAACGCACACCTGCCCAGCCTCGACAAAACTCACATTTTTGGGGGGGCTGATTAACTTTGCCATCACACCAAAGAGCGCCGGGGTCCCTCGAGTGAGCTGTCCATCAAGTGGGTAAAGGGCGCGAAGACGGTGCACAAAACTAGTGTGTGGGGACTCGGAGGGGCCAAACGGGCGAGGCTTATATGCGAGTTCACATGCCTCTTGTGTGTATAAAAGGACAGGCACGGATCAGAGAAGCTCGTGGTCACAGGAACTGCACAGGGATTGAGCTCGTGAAAGTCAATAATGCAAAGGCCTCCATCAAGCATCATAGATAATTTCCGACGATAGATATGGGGAGAACGCACACCTGCCCAGCCTCTACAAAACTCACATTTTTGGGGGGGCTGATTAACTTTGCCATCACACCGAAGAGCACCGGGGTCCCTCGAGTTCACATGCCTCTTGTGTGCATAAAAGGACAGGCACGGATCAGAGAAGCTCGTGGTCACAGGAACTGCACAGGGATTGAGCTCGTGAAAGTCAATAATGCAAAGGCCTCCATCATTATGGTCTGCTGTAACTATTTTAGGATGGCGCCGGCAAGCTGCCAGCGCCATCCTAAAATAGTTACTAAATTAGCTTCATCAGGAAGCACTAATAGATAAAATAAAGCAGGTGCTCGAGCACCTGCTTTATTTTATCTATTAGTGCTTCCTGTTGAAGCTAACTTAGTAACTATTTTCGGATGGCGCTGGCAGCTTGCCGGCGCCATCCTAACATAGTTAAAAGTTCAACAGGCTTGAACTTTTGCCCCCCAAATCCGCAGCTCGCGGATTTCCAGTAAATTCGCGGGAGTTCGCGGATCGCGGATTTACCGAAAATCCGCGAAATCCGCGAGCGGAACGGATTTCCCGCACATGCTTAATCATATCTTAAGCCAATGATACTCAATTAATTATATCTTTAGCAGACAACACTGAATCTTCAATATATAATCTAGTGGACTGCCTGACTTCAGTAGCCACTTGGATGAAGGACCCGTGTCTAAAACTAAATGGAGATAAAACGAAAGTGATTTTGTTTGGGAAGACAGAAACTTTCTGGAAGGAGTCTTGGTGACCCACTTCTGTTGGACCAGCCCCCACTCCCAAAAAAGTGGCAAAGAATTTAGGGATCTTAATATGGAATTTGTTAGCTATAAAAAAGTAGGTTGCCTCTGTATGTAGCTCATGCTATGGGATTTTACACCTTTTGTGTAACATTTTCTACTGGATCCCTAATCAACATCAGCAAAGCCTTGTCCTGGTATTTGTCATCAGCCACCTGGGTTATGGGAATGCCTTATATGTGGGATATTTTTCCCCCGCCTCCAAATAATTCAGAACATAGTTGTCCAACTGGAATGCCACACCCCCAGGAGAACTTCAAGAATACCCATCCTAAAATCTGTTCACTGGTTACCAATTCATAAGCTTGCTGTTTTTAAACTGCTCTGCCATACTCACTGAGCACTACATGTAACATGTCCACTTTACTTGGATTTCAGAGTATCCTTTCATAAGCCAACGAGATGCCTTAGATCTGCCAATCAGGATGTGGTCGCCACACGGAGAATTAAAAATGTAAAAATAGGTGGCCGTTTGTTCACAGACCTTGCGGCTAACTACTGAAATGCTCTCCCACTGAAATTGCATATTACGACTAAAATTCAATTTTTTCCAGAAGCTCCGTAAAACCTTCCACATTCCAAAGTAATTTCTGTTTTTTCTTTCCAGTTTTTTCTATACTTTCTTCCTGTTATCTTTCGGACTGAGTTGATTTAGCACTGAGATATTCTCTCAAGGATGACTTAGCACTCCCCAAATCCTTTTAACATAACATAACATATGGAACAACAATGACTCAGGTTCTTTATCACTGGCATCAACGTGATCAGGAGCATTAACAACATTTTCTGAAGACTTGCCTTGGCAGGGGCTTGAACAAGTGAAGCAGTTATCCAATCGGAGCTCTACTGATGTGCTTTTGAACAAAAGTACTTCTTATCCTTTTTCACAGGTTCTGTAAGGGAAACAGATTTGCTAGCTAGCCCTTTTATGAAATTCGCAGAGATTTCACGTAGCCACAAAATAAGGACCTCCAACGTCCTTGCTTTGTGGTGGCTGGGTGGGGTTTTGTGATAGCTTCATCTCAACTCAGGAGAGGCATAATACCTTGACCTGATACGATGTGCCCAAAGTGCTGAACACTTCTGCAAAAAATGTACTTTTGTGGTTTCTTCTAAGTGTAGCACATGCTTCACCTACTCTGCATAAAACTCTTCATGTGCTCACATAGGGGCAGATTTACAATAAGTTGCGCATCCCTGCACATTAGCAGGGATGCGCCACTTATTGTGCGCCATGCCTCCGCCACCATTGATGCGCCGCATTTACAATGCGGCGCACCAATGGGCAAAAACGGCACAGATGTGTGACGCATCTGTGCTGTAAAGGCGGCGCATTACTGGAGTTGCTTCGCAAGTGCAACGCAGCTCCAGCAAGGCTCTGGGGGGCTCTATCTTGTTAATGCTGCGTCAATCCTTACGCCTGCTTCAAGCAGGTGCAGGGTTTTGACGCAGCATGGGCCCCAAAGTGACTGAGTGAAATCTTGTAGATTTCACTCAGCCACTTTTAGGAGACGTTCCTACGCCGGAACGCCCCCCCCCCCCCCCCCCGTGCGCAGAAACGCCTCCTTCTGGCGCAGGGCTTTACAACATGACGCATCTCCCAGATGCATCACGTTGTAAGTACCCCGCACCGTGGCGCATCTTTTACGCCGCTGCTGCATCACAAAAGTGACGCAACGGTGGCGTAAAAGGGGCACAAGGGGCTTGTAAATCTGCCCCATAGTTTGTATTTTTCAACTACAAAGACACCTTGAATAGTGACTTCACTTGCGATGTCCATAAACAAGACGCTGCTGCAGAGTCAAGGCCTAAGGGCATGTGACAAAATTGAAACAGCATGTCAAGGTGATAAAAGCACTAAGATGACTAGTTAGGGTCAGGTTTGATATGATGGTAGGCCAAGCAAATGTCCAAATTTGGGAAAAATCTGTGTCAGTAAATTTGAAAATGTTCAAAGCAGGAGCTGGTATACACCCATGTTAAAATGAACTATGATGTAACATTTCTATTGCTAAGTAGATCCATGGTCTTGTGTATGGTTTATAGACTATTGTCTAAATAAACTTTGATTTTACTACTACTACTAGCTGGTATACACCCATGTAGCTTCATTGATGGTCCTAAGGTCAATGTACAGTCTCCTTTACAGCAAATGGCTTGTAACATCTTAGATCTTTGCACACCCTCAGAGAAGGTTGGATGACTGGTGTTTAACAAGAATAACATTAGCTTTCACCTTCATGAGTAAGACCCTTGAATTTTCCCTAGGGCTTTGGGAAATACTTAGGGGCATATTATCAATCCTGGGAGATAAAATTATCGCCGCTTTATCGGCAGGAAACTGCCGATAAAGTGGCGATAATGGGCTTTATAATAGGCTCTATGGAATTCCAATCGAAGCGCATGTTAAATGTGAAGAACATCTTGTGAGAAGTTGGCCCGATATGCAGTGTTCACTATTCTAGTGACCACTATGTATCGTTCCAAACGACCCTTATGGTGATTGGTTGTAAGTCAACCTTAGACAAGCTATCCTAGTAGCGTGGATACGAGCAGTCTTCGAGCTAAACTCTAGAGGGCGCGTTAAGCCAGCTGTTATACCATCACATACCCCTTGAATACCAAGTGAAAGGACACCACACAAGTGTTATGAAAATAAACAGTATATTTATTAGAATCACAACAGCCCTGTACTCTTTATGAGGACAGGGTACTAAGCACACAACAAAACTCTTAGGAAAATACTTCAAGTGCACAATCACTACAAGTGCCCGAGGGCACGGAAGGTTTAGTGGTCTCGGGCGGACCCGATAAGGCAAGTCGGAAGCAAGGGACTCAGGACCCTTAAGTAAGGAGGCTATGCGGGCACCGAAATGCCGGAGTTACCTAGCCACAAGGGCTGCGGCTGCACAAGTCTTACAGGCGTCGGGGGTCTTCGCTGACGAGCCAGGAGCCGGAAGGAAGGAGTTGCTGGCCGGCGACCAGTGAAGAATAGTTCGTAGAGATCCAAGCCTGGATCAGAGATCGATGATACCTGAAAGCAGAGGGGACCAAGTTCGTACTACTAGCCAGTAGTCAGAGGGTACCAGGAAGGCACCGGATGGCCGTCACCTCGACTAGGTGAGTGGGCGACGCTAGGCTCTGCAGTCTCACGGACCAGGAGGCGTTGTCGGCGACCAGGATGGAGGTGCGAGCTGTCCCACGAAGGTTGATGCTGTCGGCGTCGCTGGGCCCAGGATTGGGGCAACAAGCCTTGGCAGATTTCAGGGCCGCGTGGTGGGCCTAAAATGGCGTCTTGCGTGGACCAGGAGGGTCCGGGGTGCCCCTCTCGGAAAAGGGAGCAAGGGCCGGTCTGGAGCAACCAGACCAGCAGCGTTGGTTGTCGGATGTCGTCAAGGAGATCACAAGCCAGCGGCTAGTGATCGGACAACGTGCTGAGCGGCGAGCAGAAGGGCCCCACGCAGATCGTGGAGATGCTGGGAGGCTGCACTTCGGTGCTGGAGCTGCTCAGGATCGGGGCTTCTCGGACCCCAGAGCACTCACCAGAGGATTCCTTCGGTGGTCGTGCTGGATTAAGAAAGCGTTCAGGTTTTGATGATGGCCGGTCCCTCGAGGTCTCGTCGCACCCACAGATCTCAGCTGAGCTGACGATGTGGGTAGAGGTCAGAGGTGCCAGGGAAGCCGGTTCTCGTCGAGCTGGGTCGTCGGATTCCTGAGGAAGGACTTGCAGCAAACCGCAGAGTTCTTAGATGGTGCCTGCGGATGCAGGGTGACTACTCCTTAGCCACAAGGGAGAAATCTTGAGAAGAGTCTCGAATGTCCTTTCGTAGAAAGTAGTTCTTGATTCAAAGATGATCTAATTTGGAAGGGTCCCCGCTCCGGCCTTTATCCTAAAGAAAGGGTTGGGTACATGACTAGGTCCTGCCCTAGGGGTGGGACCAGGAAGGGGGGTAGTTACACCCCTCTCCCCCCTGCTGGACTTTCCCCAGGTCAGGGGCTGCGCGCCCCTGGAACTGGTTCTAGCCGGCAGATGCGTAGTGAGCACCGGGGTGCCACTCCACAGTCACCTTCTTGCAAAGCCCTACCTACCCAGAATACACAAACCCTGTCTGGGACGGTGCGAACACCGCCCTTGACAGGAAACCCTTTGTCCAAGCTCTCCTCGCTGGAAGGACTCCCAGCAGCAGGAGGTCAGACTCGTGTCTTGTGGTGGCAGCGTCCATTTTGTGGAGCTGAGGCTTCAGTTAACTTTAACCGGGGTTCACAGTTACGTACATGTCGTGTCCCTCTAGAAGGGCGGAATGCTAACCTCGTCGCCAGAATTGGTGAGGGGGCAGCATCCCGATTCGTATGACACCTTACTCGACATGTCTTGATAACGCGATACCGAAGTTACCGATGTGATACGCGTTCTCATGGAACAGCCATTGGGTCTTGGTTCCGCAAGCTGCAACCGGGCTCGGCTCGTGCCAGAGCCCAATTCACACGGTTCCATGCACTCTGCCTTCAGGATTGTCAAGGCCTGCCATAGGAGTGACTGATAGGAACTCGGGTGTCCATTTTAAGGTTAGGTATAGGGATACTATACCTACAGCAACGGGCGAGTACGCCACGTTGCCCCAGCTGTCGTGCAGCCAGTTGTGTCAGATTTAGTTGGCCATCCAGGGGTGGCATAATACATGCTTCAGCCCCTGGTAGGCCCTGGGTACACCGATGCCCTGAGTAGCAGGGTCTGACAGGGTGGCCCAGTTCCAATTGGGTAATGCACCTAGGGTACACACAGCAATTTAGCGAGAGAACAGCTAGGCTGTGGGTCTGATTGGCAGGCCCACAGCCCGAGAAAGTCGTAAACCAGTGAAACAAAAGCAAAAAGTCCGGGTGATCATAGGATTGCAGACCCTACTCTCCTACATGACCCCCCCCCATACGTTGGGACAATAGGCTAACCTTGACCAGGTGAGTCTTCTTGTTCTAAGTGGAAATACCTGGAGAGCCCATCTGCATTGCCATGATCAGTGCCAGGTCTATGCTCCACTGTGAAGTCCATCCCCTGTAGGGAAATGGACCACCTAAGCAGTTTGGGGTTTTCACCCTTCATCTGATTTACCCATAGGAGGGGCTTATGGTCGGTCTGAATCTTGAAATGAGTGCCAAACAAGTATGGCCTCAGTTTCTTCAGGGCCCACACCACAGCGAAGGCCTCCCTCTCTATAGCTGACCAATTTTTCTCTCTGGGGGTCAGCCGTCTGCTTATAAAAGCAATGGGCTGGTCATTACCATCAAAATTCAGTTGAGATAGAACAGCCCCCACACCCAACTCAGAAGCATCTGTTTGGACAATGAATGGTTTGGAGTAGTCTGGACTCTTGAGGATAGGTGCCGTGCACATGGCCTGTTTTAGGTCATCGAATGCTTTTTGACAGCTCGCTGTCCACTGAACCTTTTTTGGCATTTTCTTACTCCTCAGTTCATTGAGCGGAGTCACAATCGATCCGTAATTCCTGACGAACTTCCGGTAGTAACCAGTCAGGCCCAAGAAAGCTCGAACCTGAGTCTGGGTGGTTGGAGGAGCCCAGTCCCTGATTGACTGTATCTTGCTCTCCAGTGGTTGAACTTGGCCTCCACCGACAAGGTGGCCCAAGTATACAACCTGTGTCTGCCCTATCTGGCACTTGGTAGCCTTGATAGTGAGACCTGCCGCTTGCAGAGCCTCTAACACTTTCCGCAGGTGGACCAGGTGATCCTCCCAGGTGGAGCTAAAGACAGCGATATCGTCAAGATATGCCGCACAGAAGTCATCCAGCCCAGTGAGAACGTGATTCACCAACCGTTGGAAGGTGGCAGGTGCATTTTTCAAACCAAAGGGCATCACCACGAACTGATAATGCCCACCAGGGGTAGAAAATGCGGTCTTAGGCTTGGCGTCCTCAGCTAACCTGATTTGCCAATACCCAGCTGTCAGGTCAAACGTACTTAAGTAGTTGGCCGAAGCCAATCTATCGATAAGCTTGTCTGCCCTTGGTATTGGGTGGGCATCAGTCTTAGTGACTGCATTGAGACCCCTGTAGTCTACGCAGAACCTCATCTCTTTCTTACCGCCCGGGGTGTGAGGTTTCGGCACTAGAACTACGGGACTAGCCCAAGGGCTATCCGAGGGTTCAATGACTCCCAGCTCCAACATTTTCTGCACTTCACTCTTTATGCAGTCTCTAACGTGATCGGGCTGCCTGTAGATTTTACTCTTGACGGGCAAGCTGTCACCAGTGTCAACCTCATGGGTGCACCAATTGGTCTGACTGGGTGTTAGAGAGAACATATGCCGGAAGGATTGAAGAACTTGTTTACAATCCTCCTGTTGATGTTCGGAGAGGCTGCCACAAAAGACAACACCGTCTACCGATCCATCGTCAGGATTCTGAGTGAGCAGGTCGGGGAGAGGGTCACTCTCCTCCTCCTGTCCCTCATCCATGGCCATGAGCAAACTCATGTCCTTCCTGTCGACATATGCTTTGAGCCTGTTGACATGGAGCACCCTGTGGGGGCTCCTGGGAGTTCCAAGGTCTACCAGGTAGGTGACCTCTCCCTTTTTCTCCAGGATGGTGTAGGGCCCGGACCATTTGTCCTTGAGTGTTGCTGGGGCCACTGGCTCCAACACCCACACCTTCTGTCCGGGCTGGTAAACAGTCAAGACAGCCTTTTGGTCATGCCAAGCTTTTTGGAGTTCTTGGCTGGCCTTAAGGTTTTCGGATGCCTTCTCCATGTATTCAGCCATCCGCGAGCGGAGGCCAAGCACATAGTCCACTATGCTGGTTGCAGGCTTTTTGAGAGGTCTCTCCCATCCTTCCTTCACCAAACACAGGGGTCCTCTTACAGGATGCCCGTACAAAAGTTCAAAAGGGCTGTAGCCAACCCCCTTCTGTGGGACTTCTCTGTAAGCGAATAAAAGGCAGGGGATCAGGACGTCCCATCTACGCCGAAGCTTTTCAGGTAGTCCATGAATCATCCCTTTCAGGGTCCTGTTGAATCTCTCAACAAGCCCATTGCATTGTGGATGATAGGGTGTAGTGAACTTGTAGTTGACACCACATTCCTTCCACATAGCAGTTAAGTAGCTCGACATGAAGTTTGCACCTCTGTCGGAGACGACCTCCTTAGGGAAGCCCACTCTGGGGAATACTCCAACTAGGGCTCTTGCCACCACAGGAGCTGTAGTGGTCCTAAGGGGAATAGCTTCAGGATACCTGGTGGCATGATCAACTACCACCAGTATAAACTTGTGCCCTGATGCTGTTGGTGGTTCCATGGGACCGACGATGTCAATCCCCACCCGTTCAAAGGGCACCCCCACCACAGGCATTGGTATAAGGGGGGCCTTTGTCGTGCCACCTGACTTACCACTGGCTTGGCAAGTGACACAGGAGCGGCAAAACTCCTTGGTGTCTTCGTTCATGTGAGGCCAGTGAAAGTGCGAGACAAGCCTGTCCCACGTCTTCGTCTGGCCTAAGTGTCCTGCTAAGGGAATCTCGTGGGCCAAGGTAATGAGGAAACCACGCTGAGACAAGGGGATAACCAGCCTTCTGGTCATGCCAGGCTTGGGGTCTCTTGCCTCAGTGTACAGGAGTCCATCTTCCCAGTATACCTTGTGGGTACCTGTGGCGTTCCCAGCAGCCTCAGCAGCAGCCTGCTGTCTAAGGGGTTCAAGGGAAGGGCAGTCTAACTGGTCCTTCCCCAGGTCTTCTCGTGTGGGCCCCCCGAGCCCAGAAACTCAACTTGATCAAGTTCGAGTTCTTTAGGTTCAGTTTCCCGCAATTCCTGGAGGTCAGCCTCCTCTGAGACTTGATCCTCGACCTGGGGCAAGGGAGAAGGCGAGGCCTTAACCCGACTGCTCTTCTTCTTGGGAGGTATCTGGTTCGTTGTTCCAGGATCCAGCACCTGTTCAGTGGGGCATCGTCTGACCTGTGACCTGGTCACAGCAAACACGTGTGCTGGCAAGCCTAACATCTCCATGTGAGTCCGTTGCTCCACTTCTGACCATTGCGATGACTCCAAATCATTGCCCAACAAACAATCCACTGGGAGGTCTGAACTAACAACAACCTTTTTCTGGCCATTTACCCCTCCCCAGGAGAAAGCAACAATCGCCATACTATGACTAGTAGTGACGTTGCTGGCATTGGTCACCAGGAAATCTGTACCTGGCATGATCTGTCCCGGGTCCACAAAGTTAGGCGTCACCATGGTGACGCTGGCACAAGTGTCCCTGTAGGCCTGAGCCATTCTTCCATTTATTAAAGGCGTCTGTCGGTATTTGCCCAAAGTATTGGGACTGACATCAGGGGATATATCCACATCCCCTGTACAGACAAGGACAGCCTGAGTGAGTGTACCAACTAAGTTGTCACACCCCTCAGAACCCAAGGTTAACCCAACTAGTCCCTTGGGAGGCGCACTACTACTGCTGGCTGTACTAGGGGGCACAGGTGCCTTAGGGGCTGCAGTAGTAGGAGTCTGCCCTCCTTTCTTGGTGCACTCACTAAACCAGTGAGTTTTACTTTTACAGTATTGGCACCACCTTTTCGATTGGCCTTCTTGATTCTTCTTTTTCTGGGAAGCCTGACCCCCCCCCCTCTTTGGGTTGTTGGGGACCTGTCGAAGACTTCTGGTCATTTTGTTCCCCTTTCGAATCTTTACCCTTCTGGTCTGCTTTCTTCTGACCACCCTGGTTCTGGCCCTGGTTTTGCTTAACCCTTGTTCTGACCCATCTGTCTGCCTTCTTTCCCAATTCTTGGGGAGAGGTCAGATCCGAGTCGACAAGGTGCTGATGCAACAACTGGTTCTGACAATTGTTTAAAATCTGTTCTCGCATGATCAAATTATACAATCCTGTGTAATCAGTAACCTTACTGCCCAGCAACCAGCCCTCCAAAGCCTTAGTGGCACAATCAACGAAATCAGACCAGTCCTGAGACTGAGTTTTCTGGGTATCCCTGAACAGCAACCTGTACTGCTCAGTGGTTAGGCCGAACCCATCAATCAGTGTGTTCTTCAGGACCTGGTAATTGTTAGCGTCCTCTACTCTAGTAGTGAGGAGCTTATCTCTACCTTTACCTTCAAAGGAGAGCCACAAGATAGCTGCCCACTGACTCTGGGGGATGCACTGTACAGTGCAGGCCCGCTCCAAAGCAGTAATCCATTTGTGGATGTCGTCCCCTTGCTTAAACGGGGGCACTATCTTATTCAGGTGCTTAGTGTCTAAACTCCTGGGTTCCCGTGGGGGAATGCTGCCACCAGTGGGAATTGTCCCACTCAATTCTTGCTCTCGAGCAAAGGCGAGTCTTTCTTTGGCTAGGACAAGTTCTTCCCTCTCGATCCGCAGATTGACTTCCCGCTCCTTCGCTTCGTACACTCTCCTCTGAGGGGATGTCATCCCTCTTCGAGCAGAGCCTCGAGAGCCATTGGTTCGAACGGATCTATTAGAGCCTCTCGACAGAGACCTAACTCGTCCGTTCCCAATGTTAAGCTGGCCCGAGAGAGGCACCAGGGGTCCTAGTACCATTCTTGTGCCGGCTTAAGTTGTCCTGGGTTAGCTGACTAACTATGACTGAACCTTTGTCTGCCTCGTCCCCAGATGTCTCTGGCTCCTCGTCCTCCTCTTCACCTTCTGCGGAGAGATGGATAAGGTCAGGGTCACCTGCGGTTCCCTCGGGGGGGGGGGCATATCCACTTCTGGATGAGAAGGGTCGGTGTTACCCGCCCTCCTGGCATCATAAGTCTCCAAGAGGCCAATCAGAAACGGGATGGTAGGGTTTGCACCCTGTTTTAACTTCCGAGATGTACAGATCTGTCGCATCTCTTGGAAGCTAAGTGCAGCATATCTGGAGGTGACCTGTGGAAGGTCGACTGACACAAGGGGAGACTCAGAGTTTCCTCCTTTGTCTGACATGCTGCTTCTAGTGTGGTGTAAGTGATGCACCTACCTACACTATATGTTTACCTACTGATCCCTTGCTAAGAGTTGTAGCCAAGGTGTGCTAAGCCTTGCGGAGCTACAACAGCTGGTTCAGTAGAACTCAGAGTATTTTAAGCTAAGTTATATGTACCTGGAGTACTTATGTGATCTTTCACAAGATATTCTTAGGATACGCGTGGTAAAACAACAGCAAGCTCAAATCCCAACCGCTGCTCACCAATGTGAGAAGTTGGCCCGATATGCAGTGTTCACTTTCTAGTGACCACTATGTATCGTTCCAAACGACCCTTATGGTGATTGGTTGTAAGTCAACCTTAGACCAGCTATCCTAGTAGCGTGGATACGAGCAGTCTTCAGGCTAAACTCTAGAGGGCGCATTAAGCCAGCTGTTATACCATCACATACCCCTTGAATACCAAGTGAAATGACACCACACAAGTGTTATGAAAATAAACAGTATATTTATTAGAATCACAACAGCCCTGTACTCTTTATGAGGACAGGGTACTAAGCACACAACAAAACTCTTAGGAAAATACTTCAAGTGCACAATCAATACAAGTGCCCGAGGGCACAGAAGGTTTAGTGGTCTCGGGCGGACCCGATAAGGCAAGTCGGAAGCGAGGGACTCAGGACCCTTAAGTAAGGAGGCTATGCGGGCACCGAAATGCCGGAGTTACCTAGCCACAAGGGCTGCGGCTGCACAAGTCTTACAGGCGTCGGGGGTCTTCGCTGACGAGCCAGGAGCCGGAAGGAAGGAGTTGCTGGCCGGCGACCAGTGAAGAATAGTTCGTAGAGATCCGAGCCTGGATCAGAGATCGATGATACCTGAAAGCAGAGGGGACCAAGTTCGTACTACTAGCCAGTAGTCAGAGGGTACCAGGAAGGCACCGGATGGCCGTCACCTCGACTAGGTGAGTGGGCGACGCTAGGCTCTGCAGTCTCACGGACCAGGAGGCGTTGTCGGCGACCAGGATGGAGGTGCGAGCTGTCCCACGAAGGGTGATGCTGTCGACGTCGCTGGGCCCAGGATTGGGGCAACAAGCCTTGGCAGATTTCAGGGCCACGTGGTGGGCCTAAAATGGCGTCTTGCGTGGACCAGGAGGGTCCGGGGTGCCCCTCTCGGAAAAGGGAGCAAGGGCCGGTCTGGAGCAACCAGACCAGCAGCGTTGGTTGTCGGATGTCGTCAAGGAGATCACAAGCCAGCGGCTAGTGATCGGACAACGTGCTGAGCGGCGAGCAGAAGGGCCCCACGCAGATCGTGGAGATGCTGGGAGGCTGCACTTCGGTGCTGGAGCTGCTCAGGATCGGGGCTTCTCGGACCCCAGAGCACTCACCAGAGGATTCCTTCGGTGGTCGTGCTGGATTAAGAAAGCGTGCAGGTTTTGATGATGGCCGGTCCCTCGAGGTCTCGTCGCACCCACAGATCTCAGCTGAGCTGACGATGTGGGTAGAGGTCAGAGGTGCCAGGGAAGCCGGTTCTCGTCGAGCTGGGTCGTCGAATTCCTGAGGAAGGACTTGCAGCAAACCGCAGAGTTCTTAGATGGTGCCTGCGGATGCAGGGTGACTACTCCTTAGCCACAAGGGAGAAATCTTGAGAAGAGTCTCGAATGTCCTTTCCTAGAAAGTAGTTCTTGATTCAAAGATGATCTAATTTGGAAGGGTCCCCGCTCCGGCCTTTATCCTAAAGAAAGGGGTGGGTACATGACTAGGTCCTGCCCTAGGGGTGGGACCAGGAAGGGGGGTAGTTACACCCCTCTCCCCCCCTGCTGGACTTTCCCCAGGTCAGGGGCTGCGCGCCCCTGGAACTGGTTCTAGCCGGCAGATGCGTAGTGAGCACCGGGGTGCCACTCCGCAGTCACCTTCTTGCAAAGCCCTACCTACCCAGAATACACAAACCCTGTCTGGGACGGTGCGAACACCGCCCTTGACAGGAAACCCTTTGTCCAAGCTCTCCTCGCTGGAAGGACTCCCAGCAGCAGGAGGTCAGACTCGTGTCTTGTGGTGGCAGCGTCCATTTTGTGGAGCTGAGGCTTCAGTTAACTTTAACCGGGGTTCACAGTTACGTACATGTCGTGTCCCTCTAGAAGGGCGGAATGTTAACCTCGTTGCCAGAATTGGTGAGGGGGCAGCATCCCGATTCGTATGACACCTTACTCGACATGTCTTGATAACGCGATACCGAAGTTACCGATGTGATACGCGTTATCATGGAACAGCCATTGGGTCTTGGTTCCGCAAGCTGCAACCGGGCTCGGCTCGTGTCAGAGCCCAATTCACACGGTTCCATGCACTCTGCCTTCAGGATTGTCAAGGCCTGCCATAGGAGTGACTGATAGGAACTCGGGTGTCCATTTTAAGGTTAGGTATAGGGATACTATACCTACAGCAACGGGCGAGTACGCCACGTTGCCCCAGCTGTCGTGCAGCCAGTTGTGTCAGATTTAGTTGGCCATCCAGGGGTGACATAGTACATGCTTCAGCCCCTGGTAGGCCCTGGGTACACCGATGCCCTGAGTAGCAGGGTCTGACAGGGTGGCCCAGTTCCAATTGGGTAATGCACCTAGGGTACACAAAGCAATTTAGCGAGAGAGCAGCTAGGCTGTGGGTCTGATTGGCAGGCCCACAGCCCGAGAAAGTCGTAAACCAGTGAAACAAAAGCAAAAAGTCCGGGTGATCATAGGATTGCAGACCCTACTCTCCTACACATCTAACATGAGCTTCGATTGGAATTCCATGGAGCATATTATCAGCGATAATTTTATCACCCAGGCTTGATAATATGCCCCTTAGTTGTGTTTGTTTAGCTGATTGCAACTCACCTCATCTATACATGAAGGTACTCTTATTCAAGAAACTTTCACTTCCGTTTGGCAAGCTTGATCTCCTAGATGGTGTGTCTGCAGGTCTTGGAAGTAAAATACCAACACTAGGCACAATAATGCCATCAATCATAAGGTTAAAATATAGTTCACTGTTTTCTAGGTTACTTTTTCAAATTCGTCAGTGGGTTTATATCTCAGAGGTAGAACTAAGGAATATATTATATCTACAACCCCTTCCTCATATCTTCATCTTTGACGCCATTAACTAAACTCTTTCTGCAGCTTTTACATGCACTGGCATGTGAACAATCCAGTCACACAACTGACATTCCACTTTTCAAGCAGGACATTTGTTAATAATGACTCTATGCTTGCTACAGACACACCTATACAAAGGTTCCTTGTTGTTTTGTGTTTTAGCAGTAGTTGTCTTGTTCTGGTGACCTTTGATATATTACATTGCTAAAAGGGAAAAGAGTTGGACTCACTTGTAGACCTTACCTGTTTGCCGAATTTAATGCTGATTCAATACTTTGCAATGTTGACTGCATCACCCATGTAAGGGATTCTTGGTAGCCAGATGATGTTTCTTCCAATATCTTGTCATGACACCTGGCTGCTCATGAATTAGTTGGTAGGCAAAGTTATCAAACTTGCATGCTGCAACACGAATGCAAAGGGCTACAATGTATTGTTTACATATTTAGTTATTAATATTTTAAAGCACAACAGATGCCTGGGGCACAGCTTCTAGGCTCAGTTTACAGTTTTATTGAAAAACAAACGAAATCTTGCATATAAACAAGAGAAAACAATCTAAAAAAATACAGTACAGACAGGAGTGAATGTCTACTATAGGGGAGAGGGGACATAAAGCTCAACAATCATTTGCAATGTTATAGGTCTCGCATTTGCGACCTTTTGAGCTATTGGCATTGTAAATGACAATGCCTTTTACTTATGTGTTAAACCTGCAATAATAAAAGGCATTGGGGCCGATTCATAGAACAATCTGAGACAAAATCCTAAACCTACTACTTTTGTTATTCGCAGAAGGCATTTAGTAGTAGTAAAGTTAGGATTTTGTCTTGAGTCAGGATTTTGTCTTAAATTAGGATTTTGTCCTAAGTTAAACTTAAGTTAAACTTAAGTTTGTCTTAAGTTTTGGTCTTAAGACAAAATCCTAACTTAAGACAAAGTTTGGAAAATGCGCAACCAATTGCATTACAAAGAGAGCGGTGTCCCTGAAGCAGGCGCCGCGCTCACCATTAAAGTTTTTTTTTTTTAATGAAACAGAGTGTGGTGTCACTGAAGCGGGCGATGCGCTCACCATTAAAGTACAAAAAATGAAACAGAACGTGGCGTCCCTAAAGCAGGCGCTGTGCTCACCATTAAAGTTAAAAATAAAAATGAAACATAGCGCTGTGTCCCTGAAGCAGGCGCTGCGCTCACCATTAAAGTAAAAAAACAATGAAACAGAGCATGGTGTCCCTTAAGTGGCCGCCACGCTCACTATTAAAGTTAAAATAAATATGAAACCGAGCACGGTGTCCCTGTAGTGGGCGCTGTGCTCAGCTCAAAAGTTTTAAAAACAAGAAGTGGCCGCCATTGTTCCGTGAGTGCTGTGGGCGAGGGGGCAGACACTTTTAAAGTTAAAGCGCCACAGCGCTTCATACGAGAAGCCATTGTCCAGCGAGTGTTGTGTGCGCACTGCAAATACATGAAGCAGCCTCCATTGTCACCATTATTAATTAAACAAAATTGTGTTCACCGACTTATAAAGCAGACCGTGTAACAAGACAACTAAAAGGTCCAGTCATTATGGAAGGTAGCAAATGCAGACAAGGCGGCACCAAGGAGGGACTAACTAGCTTACTCACAAAAGAAAAGCAACCATTAAGCAAGGACAATAACAGGAACCAATTAAGAGGATGGGCGGGGAAATGGGTGGAGCTTGTATGCCATTCCTCAAAACAGCATGCCGCGGAGCAGCACAAGCGCTAACCAGGCTTGACCTAAAAAGAGTGCAAGAAGGGAGATGCTAAAAAGGTGGAGAGAAGGGAGAAGACAGCAGAATTTAGCAATCTTGATTATTTCTTATTCAGTCAAAAACATTTTTCAACACAAGGTTGAATAGATCATGTGGTCTGAAGACATGAGATCCATTAAGCAAAAAAAAGGATATAAAGGTTAGTGAAGATTTTGATGGTAGACCTGATAAGATGTGCTTTGGGCTCTTGACAAAGGCAATTCTATAGGATTGCTTGTGTCTCAAAATCTGCAATTCTTCCAGGGTGTTTGTTTAAGGATGTGAAGTTGCTCAGTGTCCTGAGTTCCTTGTGAAGATTGTTTCAAAGTTTCTCTCCTGCCACATTCAGTGTTTTGCCTCCGAATCTTGCTAGTCTGAACGTGTTTGATGGAATTTGAAGAGATTTGATAGGCATCTGAATGGGTACTTGTGTGCATACAGCTTTTCATATAAGACATAGGATCCTGTGTTGTATTTGTTGTTCAGTGGGTAGACAGGACAGTTGTGACCTTAAAAAAGACGAAATCTGGTTCCTGGGATATCCACGGGTTGACTTCTATTGGACAAGCGCCTATGTTTCCACTTTGCATAAAGCCTCCGTGGGGTTCCTGGGTACGTACCTTGGGTGGTTCCTTGTGTTCCCAGCTCCTCTGAGTCCCCTGGTCCAAGTCCCGCCTTCTGTCTCAGTGCACATTCCACTTTTGTAGTATATGGTTTGGTCTCCCCATGGAGACCACTGTCTTTTGTGCTAACCTACCTGTTTACAATTGAAGTATTGTGGTGTATTTGTGTTTATATCTCCACATAGGAGATATACCACTATGTTAGTGAGTCTTGTGTAATAAATAGCCATATTTTTATAGTTACATTGTGTGATTCTTTTTCATTTAACCTACACTACATGATTAGATCTGGTAAAACAAGCTGCTTATCACTACTTCTAGATAAGCCTGAAGGCTGCACTCTACAGGTACCACTTTGAGATCTTTCTGCGGTTATCAAAGACCACTAAAATCACCATAAGGGTTGCCTCGATTAGTGCAATGTGCTTCTCACAAATAAGTGTACACATAAACTAAGCCAGCCTCTTACACACTACAAATCTAAATAACAAATTACAAGAGCTGTATTACTTAAAGGTCACTAGGCACAATGTGCAATTTTAATACGCAAATAGCTGAAATTATTTGCTAGTAGTAAAACTGTTTGCATCACAGAGTCACGCAGGCAGAAACAAAGGAATTACAGCATTTTTTAACATATTTCTTTATTGAGTTCTATACATTCCGCCAACAAGAATATAAGAACTGTTACATACAACAAACATGACTGTGTTCCCGAGCTCCTTCCCATCCTAACAAAATACCTAGATATTGTACATGTAGCCAGTGTTGGAGTCCCCGCCCCATTGGGTATTATGTGCATTTCAATTGATAGTTAATAGAAAGCAAATACCATATGTATTCCTTCCAATATTTGTAGATTTCCCATTGAATAGCCCACATAGGTGGTTTTCGTTCTTTATTTATAACTCTGTATTGTGCTGTCACTTCCAGTTCCCACTACCCCCTGCTGTGCAGATGTTGATGTGTTAACTCCCACTTCATTCTTATAGTAAACGCAGTGAGTAGTGCGGCCCATGTTTCCAAGTCCTCCCGTAATGGTGGTCGTCCATGCGGCATGTCTTAATGTGAATCTTCTCAGCTACTCCCCATTCCATCATGTCCTGTATCCAACGTGTGGTTGCCTGGGTCCTCGTCCCCAACCATCCGATTGCTTTCCTTCATTTTCCTAACAGCAGTTCCTAGTGGGGTGAATTTAGAGTGCATCTGCCCCTGTTTCAGTTTTTTGAGGATACCCAACAGACAATGCCGCGAAGTGTGGTCTAGAGTAAGCTTGGTAACTCCCCGGAAGCGAAGCCCCACATCCAGCCTACACAACTGTACTGTAGGGGAGTTCCAAGCCAGGTGTAGGAAGCCCACACCCTCCCGTCCCCCTTGCTGGTAGGATGCAGTGAGGAGGCACAGCACTTAATACACAGTGTTGCTGGGTAGTACAGTGGCCATAAAAGTAGAACTCGAAGCCTTATGTAAAAGTAGGACTCATTGCCCGGAGTGGTAGAGTTTAAGCAAGGCAGCATAGGACACGGGGATGAGCACAGGTGAAAGTACAGCGTGGTTAGTAGTTTGCTGGGGTGAAATTCAGTCTTCCTCCAAATTCACACCAGTGAGTGGTATAAGGAGAATTGACACCAACTACTGAAAGTGGAGAATATGGAGATTGGAGGGACAGAGACATGAGCAGGAGGTGGGGTCGGACAACCTCCGCAAATAATAAGGACAGCCCCAAAGTAATGATGGAAATGTGGAATGGGTGTTGTGGAATAGAGCCTCACACTAAGCCTGGAGCCTGAAACAACCTGCCTGTACAACCTGAACCTCAGCTCTATAGTAGGTAGCATTGGGTGGGTGCTGACAGTGTGGGGGGGGGGGGGGGGCTCTTCCCTTCAGAAGCATGCAGACCTCTTTCTCTCCTCTGCTCGCCTCAGGTTCCTTCTCCCATTGAAGTTGAACCTGGTGCTTTTACTTCTCAAACTAGCTACACTTATCCCTCTCTCGAAGCGTCTCTTCAAGAGGCTTAATCTCCAACAGTGAGGAGTGCAGGGTAGGGAGAGACGGTACTGGTAAAGTCAGGACCTGCGTTGGCTCCAGCACTGTGGATGCCTGACCCGCCTGCCAAGCTAATATTCTTACTATATGCTCTTCCTAAAGAAGCCAACTTCTATATTTTACCAGTCACTGTACCACTGGAACCAAGATACACCTGACTGAGAAGACCCAATCAGGGCAAAGCCTGTCATGGGTTCCTTGTGCTCCCTTTTAGAGAGGACCTGGCCTGGCGGTTTCGGCTGGACTGGTATTGGAGCTGAGTCAAGACTGATTTGCATATGGCTGGGTACAAACTGAGGTGGCATGGTGGGCAAAACAATGATGGGTTGGAATGCTACCCTGACCGATTGCTAGAAGTTTGACTTGTGGCAAACATTCCTCCCATCAACCTTTGTGTGTTTGATGTACTGCCTTACATGGCAATGGTGTGCCCAGAAGGAGGTCCCTTGCTCACTGTACCATTGGAACCCAGAATCATCCGACTCAAGAGCCCCAATCAGAACAAAACCAGTCTTGGGTTGCTTGTTTTCTGTTTCAGGGAAGACCTGGCCTGGCAGATCGGGCAGACTGTTCAGATTGGAGCAGGGTTGAAACAGAATTTCATATGGCTTGGTCCAAACTGAGGTGGCATGGTGGGCAAAAAGAATGAAGGGTTGCAATGCTACCCAGAGCAATTGACAGAGTTTAGACGTATTGCAAGCATTCCTTCCCATCATTTTTTGTGTGTTTGAGGTATTTTTGTGTCAAATCTTTTTACTGAGTTTTGTAGCAACAAGAACAGTAACGCAGTATACAGCGTGATTAATGTTGCTACATTCAGGCGCATCAACATGCCTTGGTTTTATGCTGATCAAGTCAATGTCCCATAGTATTAGTTACTTAAAATGTCCCCCCAGCTTAAAATTTGCAAACCAGGCCCTCTTTCCCCAAAATGCAACCAATACGAAGAAGAGATGGAGGAGGAATCTACCTAAATCATAAAATCATGGGTGCCTTTGTACTTGTGGTGAAAAAAGGGGTGACCAAATGCGGTGAGGTATGAAATCATGGAGCACGAGCCGGTGGCGCATTGGATCTAATGCTATGGGGGTTTTCGTGAACCAGCGATTGTTTTAGAAGGCAACTAGTCAAAAGTTGCACTGTCTGCATCTGGGGTGGAGGGAGTTTATGTAAATTCCAGTCAAAGTGTCTTCCACTTGCTTAGAAATTTCTTTTCAGAGTGGATTATATTGTGCTTTATGTATTCTACGGCGACCATACTGTAAGGCTTGGGGAGTCTTGAGATGTCTTCAAATTTTCACAAGAGTTCCAAATTCTGTATGTCTATGTGTATAAAAGCACTTGCCCTCCTTCCCCCATATTTATGGCCTCAAGCTCAAAAGAGCAGTCTTTGCACTGGTCTACTGTAAAGCAGCTGTTCCAAACCCCTCCAATGAGAATGGACAAATCGCTGGACTGGACTCGCTTAGAAGAAGATGAGAAGTTCAAGTAATAACTGTGCATACATGCAATATCTAGCACCGCTAAAAAAAATGGCACCAGCTCTGCACAATGAAAGAGTTCAGTTAAGGAATATTATTTCTTTTTGGCTACAAGAGACACTGACTGTCGAAAAGCTCAGTCTTGATTCAAACACTTCAAGCCGGGAAAAAATGTGTGCCAGGAGCACTGAAAATGGTTCAACATCAATATGAGAACATTTGCAAGACAGTCACAGCAGTGAAATAAATTGACATTTCTATGAGAGGTTCAAGAATGTATGTGTAATGCTATAATCCAGTATTTACATGTGAATGCCTGCTGCATTCAAAGTGATGTTGTTTCTTTCAGAAGTGTGCTCCCTCAGAGTGGGGAAACTCAGAAAGGTGCTAAAAATTAGCCTATCAGGGATAGGTAAAATACAAATGGTGGATTCCTGTCTGGTGAAATACCTAGGTGTTTACCCGTATTCCTTATGTTGTACTTCCAACCGGGTCCAGGCATAACCACAGAGATGCAGAGAAAGAACAAAAAAAGGTGAGTGAGAGGGAAAGAGAGAGAACATTGATAACGTCATTCCAGGCCGTTCTTGTACAAAAAGACCTGACCAATGACCAAGACTTCGCCTTCACCCCATCCCCAGACTCCTGTTCTCACGATTCAAGAATTCTGGAAAGTTAATTTAGAAAGGTGGATATCTGACTATGGTTGCCCCCAACTTTTTGCCTGGTGTTTAGCTGGTTTTTCGACTTAGTTGACCTGGGGCCCTGCTATTCAGGACCCCAGGCCCACTGCTCTCTCTGTAAAATGGATTCCAGGTACTATAGGTACCTATCTAATTGGATACTGAGTCACCTTATCAGCACCTGTACAGTGTACCTTAGGTACCCAGGGCATAGGTGCACCCAGGGGCTGCAGCATGTATTATGCCACCCCTGGCTGGCCATCCAAATCTGACACAACTGGCTGATCAATCAGCTGGGGCAAGGTGGTGTAATAACCCTTTGCTTTAGATATAGTATACCTATATCTAACCCTAAAATGGACACATATACTCCTATAAGTCACTCCTATGGCAGGCCTTAACAATCCTGGAGGCAGAGTGCTTGGAATTATGTGAGATAGTGCTCTGGCATGAGCTGAGCCTGTCTACAGCTTTCGGAACCAAGTCCTTTAACTGTTTCCATGACAACGCTATACCATATACTCTTAAGTGCATTATTATCCTCGCGGTTATAGCATTATCAAAACATGTCGAGTAAGGTGTCATACGAATTGGAATACTACCTCCTCACCAATTCTGGTGACGGGGGTAGCATTCCACCCTTTTAGAGGGACACGACATGTACCTAACTGTGAACCCCGGTTAAAGTTAACCCAAGCCTCAGCATCACAAAATGGATGCTGCCACCACAGACACAAGTCTGACCTCCTGCTGCTGGGAGTCCTTCCAGCGAAGGGGGCCTGGACAAAGGGTTTCCTGCCTTGGGAGGTGCTAGCACCACCCCAGACAGGATTTTGTGTATTGGGTAGGACAGGGCTGAAAGGAATGAGACATGCCTGGGGCACACAAGGTGTCCCTGTGCATACACCGGTCTAAACCAGTTCCTGGGGCTCTCCAGCCCCAGCGCAAGACCGGACAAAGGATAATTATAATAATAATAATAATACTGATATTTATAAAGCGCGAACAGCTACCTCACAAGGAGGTGTCCCAGCGCTAAAAATGCAGAGCAGGGACCTAGTGATAGTACAGCCCCCTTTAGCAGGATAAAGGTAGGAGCTGGTCCCATTCCAAATTAGATTAATCCTGAACTGAAACTCTACAAGACGAAACTCTGGACTTCGACTTTCTACACATAAGACTGAAGAAATCTCCCTTGTGGGCAAGGAGTGTCCACCCTGCACAAGCAGGCACCATCAGCGTCCAGCGGCTTCCCTTTGTCGTCTTCCCTCGAGGATCCAGACTTCATAGCCCGATAAGACCCAGATTTCCAGACCTCTACCTACATCTGCAGCACAGCTGAGATCCGTGGGTGCGACGAGACACGTGGGACCGGCCATCTTGGAAGAAGCAACACTTCGCTCCAGCACGACTTCTGAGGTAACCTCGACCAAGTGCTTTGGGGACTGAGAAGCCCTGACCCCGAGCAGCTCCTGCACCGAAGACCAGTCCTCCAGCCGCCACCAGATCTGTGTGGGGCCCTTCTGCCTGTTTGCTGCTCAACGCGTTGTCTGGTCACTTGCCGGCTGGCTAGTGACCTCCTAGACGACGAACCTTGAAAACCAATCTACTGGTCTGGTTGCTCCAGACTGGCCCTTGCTTCCCTGCAAAGGAGAAGCACCCCGGACCCTCCTGGTCCACTCCAGACGGCGTTTCCACTCACCGCGTGGGTTGCCTTTGCCAAGGCCTGTTGACTCCAAATCCGGATCCGACACCGCTGACAGTGAGAGCCTGCGTGGGACAGCTCGTGCCTCCATCCTGGTTGTCAAAGACACCTCCTGGTCCACGTGGCTGCAGAGACAAGCGTCCACTCTTCACCTGATCGCGACTACGACATCTGGTTCCACTCCTGGTTCCACTCCAGTCACTGGCTAGTGACTTTGAACATTGTCCCCTCTGCTTTCAGGTCCTTCTCTTCACTTATCCACCCTTGGATCACACCGGACATCTTCCTCCTGGTCGCCTGCAGCATCTTTTCTTCCAGGCTCCATAGACTTCAACGCCGGAACCCGACACGACTTCGCACCTATGCACCCGCAGCCTGTGGGTGAGGTAACAAGAGCATTTCGGTGCGCAAGGGTAGATTGACTCTCCTAGTGTCCAGTTCCACAGTCGTTTTAGTCGTAACTAGTCAGGATTGTCCGTACTCACCTTTTACTTGAACTGTACTGTCCATAGACGTTGTTACGCATCTCGCGTGTGAGTTCACACTCTGTACACGCGTTCCGTGGGCCTCCTATTACTTACCTAAGGTTAGGGTAGTGTAGTACCAGCGATCCTACAGCCTCTGGACAGCTCCATTCCTTCTATCGACTTTCACATTCCACTTACTAAGTATATGGTTTGTTGTGCCCCTAGGGCAACATTGTAACTGTGCAAGTTAAACATATTTTTCTTAAGAGTCTTGTCGTGTGCTTAGCCCTCTGATCTCATAAAGAGTTCAGAGGTGGTTGTTAGTTAATAAATATCTTGTTTCTTTTAATAACTACCTGTGTGGTGTCCTTTAATTTGGTATTCAAGGGGTTATATGTGGTAAAACAGCTGGCTTCACATGCCAAAAGAGTTTAGCCTAAGACTGCTTTGTCCATGCTACCATTAGGATAGCTGGTCTATAAGGTTGACTTACAACCAATCACCATAAGGGTTGTTACGACTGATACAAGGTGATCACTAGAACTGGTGAGCATCATATATCAAGCCAACTTCTCACAGTTAAGACCATATCTTGTGGGAGTTGTCGGCAAGTTGCGTCTGTGGAGTCCTGAACAGTGTCAGCCTTCTGAAATACAGGACTGTCTAGAAAGGTTCAGAGTGCATGCTAATTTTCAATTTGCAGTACTTCCTGATCCATATTGGTCCATGATTCCAACGGTTTGAGTTTAGGCCAACTGGTCTCAGCTATCAGGACATACTCCAAAGCCATAAAGTTGCTATAAAGTGAAATGGGGTTCAGAGACCTTGTTCAGGCCATAACTTTCAGGCAACAGATCATAACCCAAAATGCTTACTACCAGCCTTTTAAGAGGCTCTCCACTAGGGAAGTCGAGGAAATGTGCAAGCTCGCAAGCAGGCATGTGATGAATCGGCTTATGATGCAGATTTTGAAGAGATGCTACCTGTTTCATGCATGTATGCATAGCTGCGGTCTTTATATAGCATGAACCTAGCAAAAAGGCAGCGGAGTGCTGTACAGGATCAAATCCAGAGACACAATCAGTGAGTGATTGGAAGGGACGCTGGGTTCTGAGAGTGGAGGTGGACTGTTACTCAATTGTGATGTAGTTTTCTTTACAAAGGTTCGTCTTGATCACTTTCCTAAATTGCAGCAGGGTTAGGGCAGACCTGATGAAACAGGGATTTTGTTCCAGATCATGGATGCATACATGAATATAACCGATTGCATTCTTTTTGTGATTTTCTTTTGCACTTTGTCGCCTCCGCTCTCTAAATATGTCCTGGTTCAGGGTGTGTCGAGAGCCACTGAATGTAGTGAGCTTGTCAGCCAGATAGGCGAGGTGCAAGTCGTGATGGCTGTGTAAGGCCTCCCACGTCATCTGGGCTGCAGGTTCCTAGGTAGGGTCTCAGCACAAGCCATTTTCCACACAGCTTATAAGATTTGATCAGCACACAAGAGAGAATATGGAATAAGTAACATTTCCAACAGGTTATCTTTGTTATACAAATTCCTTACTATACTATGGGACATTGACTTGATCATTGTGGAATATGTGTACTCACGTGTAAATATGTATTTAAATGTCATTTTATTTTTGATATATAAAGGTTTCAGGAGATTGAATATACAATCTTGTCATTATGGCCTAAACGGTTTGATGTATAGATTGTACATAGCCCCCTTTTTTATACATATAATCTGGTTTTAATAGTCTTTAATAGTTTTTATTGTCTATGTTTTGTAGCCCTGAAGAAGTCCTCAAGCAGGACGAAACACATAGGCTACTGTGGTCATTGTGAAGAAAAGAAATCAAAATAAAGGAATTTGTATAACAAAGATAACCTGTTGGAAATCTTTACTTATTCCATATTCTCTCTTGTGTGCTGATCAAATCTTATATGTTTATGTTTGCTGTGAAAGTTTCTTTCACTGCTTAAGGAAACTAAGAGGTCTTGTTTCCTCTGATCGTTGCACCACGGCACAACTTTTCCCAAGTTATAAATAGGTGCGGTGCTGTATCTTTGACCTCGATTGTAAATCATTTTCCACACAGCTCTTTGTCAGCTGGGTTTTGTGCCCATTCAACAGCTAACTCCTTAAGCCTCCAGCAGGCAAATTCATTGGTACATTGAATTAAGGAAAAGAACAGCCAGTTATTCTGTTTGATTTACAGGCACTGTGGCGTCGCTGCAACTTAAAGAGGACGGCAGGCAGGTCGCATATGTGGCTCTTCCCTTTAGTGTAGTACCAGTACAATACAACCAAGGCATGCACACATTGAAATGTTAAATGCAGAAGTTATGTTCATTAAAAAGCTCCAAATTGACATTTAAAGGAGAAAGGGTGCATGGGTTTCAGTAGTCTATTCAAACGAGGGCATCCTTTAATGCTTCCAGTTAGTAGGGCTAAAATCCTGCCATGGACAACAGCAAAAATACTTTTCAAAGCATGGGGTTACAATAAATATAGAGTAGCTGCAGAGATTCTGCACTAAAACGCTGCGTCAGGGTGACCGCCCAGTAACCTTAGCAGGGAAAGGCCAAGAGCTGGCTGCATGAAAGTTTAATAGGGCTGCATCAATGAATGGGACTTACACATAGAGGAATGACCTGCCTGTCACTCCTCCTTTCCCGCTCGCAGACCTGTCTGCACCCTTCTGTTCCACGGAACAGAGGGACTGCGTTCTCACGCAGTGACCGCTGGCTTTCCCTAGCCTCGCGTGTCCCTCTCTCCAGATTGCGCACAGGGTGCCCTCACACAGTGACCACTGGCCTCCCTTCCTTAACAGGTGGAGGTACTCTCTCCTCCTGAGTGAGCACAGGGCGCTGGCCTTCCCCTAACAACAGACTGGCACAGAGTGGTCTGGCGGTACCGTTGCGTCTCACGCGCGCCCGGCTGCGCTTTTACGCAATGACCGCTGGCCTCTCAGAGTCCCACTCAGACCTGACTGCTCACAGACTGCACTCACCCAGCGAACGCTGCCCTCCCTCCCCCAACGTGGCCCTCTCTCCGGGCTGCGCAAAAGAGTAGTGACCGCTACTAGCCTCCCTCCCCTCGCGAATCCGCCTCTCCAGACTGTGCACAGTGGTCTCGCGCAGGGACAGCTGACCTCCCTCCCCTCTCGTGTCCCTCTCGTCAGAATGTACACAGTGTGGTCTCGCGCAGTGACCGCCTGTCAATCCCCACTCGCGCGCCCCTCTCTCTAGACTGCGCACAGAGTGGTCTCAATGGTGACCGGTGGCTTCCCCTCAGGTGCACAGCGGCCCATCCTCTTAACCCCAGGTGCCGCACTGACAGGCTGGCAGACTCTCCCCTGGTCCCTCCTCCGCCCGGTACCAGCCTGCTACAGCTCAATGGCAGTCCTGGCCGAGTGCCCAGTGGGCGGAGCGCTCGGGCCTGTGCCCGGTGAGCAGGTAATGGCCCTAGGCTGGGAGTGGCTCTGCTGATACACCTTGTTTGGATTCCTCTGTACTCTCCGTGCAGGCTGACGCACACCCGATGCCGGCAGCACCGCGCCTGTACCCTGACCTCTAGGGTATGCAGCAGTGCACTCTGTGCCCGCGCGCCCTTCTGCCCTCCACCCGTGGCAGCGCCCCAGCCCTCCATGACCACCAGCGCCGTGGGAACTTCTTGAACAGTGTGCCGGCTGCACTTGGTGAGTTTCTTCGTACACTCTGTCCAGCACGTGCTCCCAAATGAGAAATACTGCTCTTACTGGGCTGATAATAAGAGTTCGAAGCAAGCAGGAACTATTAGAAAGTGTGCCACGACTTCGATGCTAATTATAGTATTAAATAGTTGCACTATATTTTTTAACTGGGCTGTCGTCTTCTGAATTGCAATGAAACCTATACTGTATACCTGTGTAACTCACCCAGTCCGTTTTAGCTTTTATATTGTGGGGTTTCTAGTCCTGTGTATCCTAATATAACATCAGAACTACAAGTCCCAGAATTCTAGAAATAAATCTGTACTGGCATTGCAGGCTCCGAACCATTGCCGCCCCCCCCCCCCCCACCCCTCCCCCACACACACGCATTGATGCACCAATAAATAGCTATTATTGAGCTCAATTGACCCCCACACACCGCTCGGTTGGGCCACTGTACCTGGTGCACTATTGATAGTGACGCGCCGCCCCTGGTGCAAACAGACACAGATTTCATATGTACGTTGAAAAGTGCCTCGTTTGTATTGTGACTCTCCAGCCGCCGCGTGCAGCCCGATGGCAAATGAAACGCTGTGCCCAACTCTACCTCACTTCGAACAATACCGAGCGCACTGCCAAGTCTGCCATAGTACCCGTCCCTGCTGCCTGGCGAGAGCTGATGGCGCCGTCTGTTTCCCCACAATCTGTTCCTTTCATTTTTCCCCAGTGGAAGGTCGGTGTTCGCTATTTGCGTCATGTGGTTATTCGTTATTTGCGTCATGTGGTTATTCGTTATTTGCGTCATGTGTACATAACCAGCACTTTGTGTCCAGACGCGATAATGCCATACCGTGGGATGGATGTAGCCTTCCATTGTTGCGCGGCTCCGGCTTGGGTTTCAGGGAGGCAGACTTTGTTACCAACCTTTATAGCTGGAAGGGCTGGTTGGTTGGTTAATGCACCTGCTGCCGAGAAATCCGCAACGTGCACGTCACAAGCAAACATCCCTCCGCTGTCGAGCGGATTAGTACTGTGTGACTGGATACCAGTCACAGCAATCAAAGAAGCATACGTCTGTGGTGGCAAACATTGCGTAATGGAGTATGACTCAGGATGCATAACAGCATTGGATTAGCCATAGGGTTATAGTGATGGTTCTGGGGGATTAGGATACGTAACTGAACGGAACACCAATTCGAACATGATCATTTAAAATATTAAATTTCGGGAAAATGTCGTGCTTGTAAACTGAACAGATCTTTTGACTGGGTTGAATGTGTGACATTGATTCACATTCGGTCCATCGCCTGTTTTGTTTGCAATTGCCGCCATAAGTGCGCTGGGGATGCTCAGACGTGGGTCCCAGGCACTCCACACCGCTGGAGTCAAGCTAGCCGGGCTGATGAGAGGTGTTACCTCGAAACCGGTCCGGTCCTCCGATGCTTGATTCCGTTCTGGGAAGGACATGGCTTTTGTAGTTCGGACTGGACTGTTCCCATGGGGCACAGGGTCAGAGCTGATTTGCATATCGCCATTGTCTAACCCAGGGTGGTGTGGAGTGCAAAAAAACGAAGGATTTGGGCCCAGATCTTTTGACTGGGTTGAATGTGTGACATTGATTCACATTCGGTCCATCACCTGTTTTGTTTGCAATTGCCGCCATAAGTGCGCTGGGGATGCTCAGACATGGGTCCCAGGCACTCCACACCACTGGAGTCAAGCTAGCCGGGCTGATGAGAGGTGTTACCTCGAAACCGGTCCGGTCCTCGGATGCTTGATTCCGTTCTGGGAAGGACATGGCTTTTGTAGTTTGGACTGGACTGTTCCCATGGGGCACAGGGTCAGAGCTGATTTGCATATCGCCATTGTCTAACCCAGGGTGGTGTGGAGTGCAAAAAACCGATGGATTTGGGCCCAGATCTTTTGACTGGGTTGAATGTGTGACATTGATTCACATTCGGTCCATCACCTGTTTTGTTTGCAAATGCTGCCATAAGTGCGCTGGGGATGCTCAGACGTGGGTCCCAGGCACTCCACACCACTGGAGTCAAGCTAGCCGGGCTGATGAGAGGTGTTACCTCGAAACCGGTCCGGTCCTCGGAGTCAAGCTAGCCGGGCTGATGAGAGGTGTTACCTCGAAACCGGTCCGGTCCTCGGATGCTTGATTCCGTTCTGGGAAGGACATGGCTTTTGTAGTTCGGACTGGACTGTTCCCATGGGGCACAGGGTCAGAGCTGATTTGCATATCGCCATTGTCTAACTCAGGGTGGTGTGGAGTGTAAAAAAACGATGGATTTAGGCCAAGGTCTTTTGACTGGGTTGAATGTGTGACATTGATTCACATTCGGTCCATCGCCTGTTTTGTTTGCAATTGCCGCCATAAGTGCGCTAGGGATGCTCAGACGTGGGTCCCAGGCACTCCACACCGCTGGAGTCAAGCTAGCCGGGCTGATGAGAGGTGTTACCTCGAAACCGGTCCGGTCCTCGGATGCTTGATTCCGTTCTGGGAAGGACATGGCTTTTGTAGTTCGGACTGGACTGTTCCCATGGGGCACAGGGTCAGAGCTGATTTGCATATCGCCATTGTCTAACCCAGGGTGGTGTGGAGTGCAAAAAAACGAAGGATTTGGGCCCAGATCTTTTGACTGGGTTGAATGTGTGACATTGATTCACATTCGGTCCATCACCTGTTTTGTTTGCAATTGCCGCCATAAGTGCGCTGGGGATGCTCAGACGTGGGTCCCAGGCACTCCACACCACTGGAGTCAAGCTAGCCGGGCTGATGAGAGGTGTTACCTCGAAACCGGTCCGGTCCTCGGATGCTTGATTCCGTTCTGGGAAGGACATGGCTTTTGTAGTTCGGACTGGACTGTTCCCATGGGGCACAGGGTCAGAGCTGATTTGCATATCGCCATTGTCTAACCCAGGGTGGTGTGGAGTGCAAAAAAACGATGGATTTGGGCCCAGATCTTTTGACTGGGTTGAATGTGTGACATTGATTCACATTCGGTCCATCACCTGTTTTGTTTGCAATTGCTGCCATAAGTGCGCTGGGGATGCTCAGACGTGGGTCCCAGGCACTCCACACCACTGGAGTCAAGCTAGCCGGGCTGATGAGAGGTGTTACCTCGAAACCGGTCCGGTCCTCGGATGCTTGATTCCGTTCTGGGAAGGACATGGCTTTTGTAGTTAGGACTGGACTGTTCCCATGGGGCACAGGGTCAGAGCTGATTTGCATATCGCCATTGTCTAACCCAGGGTGGTGTGGAGTGTAAAAAAACGATGGATTTGGGCCCAGATCTTTTGACTGGGTTGAATGTGTGACATTGATTCACATTCGGTCCATCGCCTGTTTTGTTTGCAATTGCCGCCATAAGTGCGCTGGGGATGCTCAGACGTGGGTCCCAGGCACTCCACACCACTGGAGTCAAGCTAGCCGGGCTGATGAGAGGTGTTACCTCGAAACCGGTCCGGTCCTCGGATGCTTGATTCCGTTCTGGGAAGGACATGGCTTTTGTTGTTCGGACTGGACTGTTCCCATGGGGCACAGGGTCAGAGCTGATTTGCATATCGCCATTGTCTAACCCAGGGTGGTGTGGAGTGCAAAAAAACGAAGGATTTGGGCCCAGATCTTTTGACTGGGTTGAATGTGTGACATTGATTCACATTCGGTCCATCACCTGTTTTGTTTGCAATTGCCGCCATAAGTGCGCTGGGGATGCTCAGACGTGGGTCCCAGGCACTCCACACCACTGGAGTCAAGCTAGCCAGGCTGATGAGAGGTGTTACCTCGAAACCGGTCCGGTCCTCGGATGCTTGATTCCGTTCTGGGAAGGACATGGCTTTTGTAGTTCGGACTGGACTGTTCCCATGGGGCACAGGGTCAGAGCTGATTTGCATATCGCCATTGTCTAACCCAGGGTGGTGTGGAGTGCAAAAAAACGATGGATTTGGGCCCAGATCTTTTGACTGGGTTGAATGTGTGACATTGATTCACATTCGGTCCATCACCTGTTTTGTTTGCAATTGCTGCCATAAGTGCGCTGGGGATGCTCAGACGTGGGTCCCAGGCACTCCACACCACTGGAGTCAAGCTAGCCGGGCTGATGAGAGGTGTTACCTCGAAACCGGTCCGGTCCTCGGATGCTTGATTCCGTTCTGGGAAGGACATGGCTTTTGTAGTTCGGACTGGACTGTTCCCATGGGGCACAGGGTCAGAGCTGATTTGCATATCGCCATTGTCTAACCCAGGGTGGTGTGGAGTGCAAAAAAACGAAGGATTTGGGCCCAGATCTTTTGACTGGGTTGAATGTGTGACATTGATTCACATTCGGTCCATCACCTGTTTTGTTTGCAATTGCCGCCATAAGTGCGCTGGGGATGCTCAGACGTGGGTCCCAGGCACTCCACACCACTGGAGTCAAGCTAGCCAGGCTGATGAGAGGTGTTACCTCGAAACCGGTCCGGTCCTCGGATGCTTGATTCCGTTCTGGGAAGGACATGGCTTTTGTAGTTCGGACTGGACTGTTCCCATGGGGCACAGGGTCAGAGCTGATTTGCATATCGCCATTGTCTAACCCAGGGTGGTGTGGAGTGCAAAAAAACGATGGATTTGGGCCCAGATCTTTTGACTGGGTTGAATGTGTGACATTGATTCACATTCGGTCCATCACCTGTTTTGTTTGCAATTGCTGCCATAAGTGCGCTGGGGATGCTCAGACGTGGGTCCCAGGCACTCCACACCACTGGAGTCAAGCTAGCCGGGCTGATGAGAGGTGTTACCTCGAAACCGGTCCGGTCCTCGGATGCTTGATTCCGTTCTGGGAAGGACATGGCTTTTGTAGTTAGGACTGGACTGTTCCCTTGGGGCACAGGGTCAGAGCTGATTTGCATATCGCCATTGTCTAACCCAGGGTGGTGTGGAGTGTAAAAAAACGATGGATTTGGGCCCAGATCTTTTGACTGGGTTGAATGTGTGACATTGATTCACATTCGGTCCATCACCTGTTTTGTTTGCAATTGCCGCCATAAGTGCGCTGGGGATGCTCAGACGTGGGTCCCAGGCACTCCACACCACTGGAGTCAAGCTAGCCGGGCTGATGAGAGGTGTTACCTCGAAACCGGTCCGGTCCTCGGATGCTTGATTCCGTTCTGGGAAGGACATGGCTTTTGTAGTTCGGACTGGACTGTTCCCATGGGGCACAGGGTCAGAGCTGATTTGCATATCGCCATTGTCTAACCCAGGGTGGTGTGGAGTGCAAAAAAACGATGGATTTGGGCCCAGATCTTTTGACTGGGTTGAATGTGTGACATTGATTCACATTCGGTCCATCACCTGTTTTGTTTGTAAACTGATAGCAGCATTGACACGGTGCGTTAGATTTCGACCTTTAACTGTCTCACTTTTGAATTTTGGCGTTTGTTGCTATTAAATACAACCTGCAACCTCAATCCCTACCTCCCCTATGGCAAAAGAGAAAAAGAGGCAGTGCAACTCCCACGGTCTGCATTTTTCCTAAATATCTATTTCACTTTCTTATACATTATTCCCTCACCACGTCCCTAAACGTCACTCTATCCCTCACCCTAGCCATAACACTGACCCTCAGCCTGATCTGTGGCATAAACGTACCCTGTCCAGTGTCCCCCTCTTTCACTCTACCCACAGCACTAACCTCTCCCATTTAAGCTTTATGTCACCCTAGCGCCCTGAAACCTGGCCAAACAAAATACCTACAATTGATCTCACTACTAATCTACCTAAAACCCATTTTACCCCCCATCAAATCTACAATTTATACGTAATTTATCTTTTTCAGACATGTTTGTGATTCTTTTCTTATTACAGAGTTCTTGTTCTGAACCCTTTGGTGCCGATCGCGAGCGTGGAAAATAAACCTCCTGGGGAGATTCTGAACCCGGGGAGGTCAGTTTTTTCATTGCGAGTGGTCGCTTATGCTCGCGACCGCTCGTGTTGAGAAACTACCAGTCCCGGTTGAGAAAGCTGCCGCTCGAGTAGAAAACTACTCGAACAGCAGAAAACGACTGCTTGCACTGTGCAAGATGCGGTTTGCACTGATTGCACAGTGAGGACAAGCATCCAGCACTGTGCAATCAGTGCGAACAGAAATTTGCACAGTGCACTACGCAGTTCGCATAGCTCGCATAGTGCGAAGTGCACTTTGTGTAGCTACACGTAGCGCCACTATGGGAACTACGCCCATGGTTAAGGCATTTGTGGCTTTTTCATTAACAATTTAATTGAATACTGTGTGGACTTGCTCCGAAGACTAAGAAGGCAGTGGGTGGCAGACAGGAAGGGGGTGGGGGGGGGGGACTCATCCTTTCTCCCTTCAACAGTAGGCAATCAGTGATTTCACAAAACCGTCTTTTCAGGGTAGGAGTACTAAAATGCGGTAGGATCGCACCTGTCTGAAGCTATCAAAGTCACTATATCGGTTGCAGGAGATTAAACTCTCATTGGAAGGTTTTTACGTTATTATGTAACATTTGATAATTCTGATTTAGTTTCCCAGAGGTCGATGGAACGGACAGGCACTCGCTCTTTGAGAGTCCGATTAAATATTGACGGTGGGCGTTGAATGTAGAGGGTTCATGTGCACCAGTGTTTGATGTGCTCAGCTGCCCACTAAAAAGTGCTGTAGAATTTGTGAACCACTAGTCGGTGCCATAAACAACACTTCCACAAGTTATATTCTTCTTCACTGATCTGTAGAAGTTTGAAATGTGAAATACCCACACATTTTTGGTGTCAGTTTTCCAAGGAGATTATTTTCAGTGCCCAGTCAATCATGATCAGTCCTTTTCCATGAAGGGAGGGAGGTTAAATTATACAATAACGCAAAAAGCCCACAGGTATACTTTCCAGTGGTGGGGGGGGGAGGGGGGCGTTCGGAGAGGAAAATACCTGGAGTATGTCCTCCCTGAGAATTATGTTTCACAACAAAATACTCCAATAACACTATGTCTTGAGGAACAATTACACTATATATGGTAATGAGGATTGTGTACTCACCCACTTAAAGTATGAGGGTCATGCTAGTCATGCCCGTATGTTCGGGGGAAAAGGATACTAGTTCTTTTTAGTCACCCTCACACACCCTAGTGGTGCCATGCTTCATCATCGGATCACCCCGACCCCTAGAAGTCGAGGTGGGCTCAACCACAGTGTTGGGTAGCTCTTAAATAGATGAAGGATGGGGGATTTAAAGATAAAAAACCTCAATCAGACCCCTGGTTTCCCTTTATTCTTGAGTCTGGTAGTGTCAATAAAATTATAAGAACGGGTCTTTTTTGGATTTTAATGGTCCTAAGATCCTAGTGCCGACATGTTTCAGTCCAAAAGGGCCATAAAGGTCCAGGACTTTCTTCAGGGCTGTAGGTAGAATCCCCCTCTATGTGTAGGGAATTAAAGGAAGGGGGGTCTCTATCCTATTTTTGTGGCGAGGTAAGAGTAGCTTCTCCTCGTGTATGTTTGCAATGTCTCTGTATTGCCAGGCTCCGTCCAATTTTAGGGGGGCTAAATTATATCACAATTGTTATTGGCTCTAATGTCCTTTATTGATTTTTAGTGTTTTATATGTAGGGCTTTAGACGTAAGTATATATTTTTGAAATTCCTTTTGTATTAATCAATATTTATATTTTCGTCACTTTACCAGTAGTTATACCAATAGCATATTTTATGTATCATAAAATGTATAACTAAATGTACAACTAATATTTTTTCCTATTTACTGATATGAAGATTGTACACTCGCTCCAAGATACCTGTTACGTTTTCTGCTACATTAAGTAGCCATGTACGATAAACATATGATTTAAATGCAGTTTTATAAAAAGCACTTATTTTATTGAATTTCCATCCCGCTCACACAGGAAGGCATCCAAGTACTTCAAAGGTTAGTACTCTTGCAAAAGTTGCCAGAATAAAAACACTGGGACGTCCAGTTGCCATTTGATCAGCTGATTGTTCTGCTGGGAGACAAAGATAAGGAGCCCGTAGCCCCTCTTCTTTTTATCTAGTAGGTTGATCCCTTTGTTACTAGGCTGACATCCCTCAGAAGGCTCCAGATCTTCCAAGTGTGGGTTTATGGTGGTCCAAAGTCTGATATCAGAATGCCATGGAAAATCAACAGTGACTCTCAAAGACAGTTAGCCACTCTTGGAAAAGGTATGGACCTCCTTCTGCACCTAAAGGTCGTGATTGCCTATCTAATGTACACGTGACCAACCATGTCAACGATATGCCTACTGTAACCCCAACGGTGTATAACGACACCAGTATTGCCTTCACTTTATCTGTACTGTACATACAAAATTTTCTCATAAAATCTTTTGAAATAAAAAAAAAAAAGAACACTCAGTTAGGCATGTCTGCCCTCCTCCTCGACTGACTCTAGATGATAGTATAGGCTCTATAGCCTAAGTTACCCTATGGGCTACAGGGATGTTTTGTTCATTTCCATTCCATCCCTGTATTCCCCATCACCCGGGTGTCATTCCGTACAATGTTACAGGTGGGATTTCTTACATTTGGTATTGTTGGACCCACTAATGTAAATTCATATTGATATGCTGCGTAGAATGTTTTACTTTCTATATTTTACTGTATGTAGGGTGACTGCCTCCCTCACTGTTTCCTAAAATACCTTTGTGTGATAAGCTAATGCATTTTTGGTGTTACAGTCTTGTTTTGAATTCATTAGACTGATTCACCTGAAATTAATGATTTGTAGATGAAAAGTTCAGGATTGGGGACAGTGTCCATTATGATTTGGAAGGAGGTGGTCACTCTAACTGAATGCATTATATTTCTTACCATTCACACAGCATCTATTGTGCTGATGCCAAGCCTTTATTGCCCTTTAAATACTTTATTTAAAGTTCTGGAAAAATAGTTTACTGGTAGGGTAGCTGAACCCACCAATACTTCGAGAACCTGCTTCTGACGTTGCGGGGTGAAGCTATTGCTGCGCAAAACTGTGGATTCCTCAGTTTCATTATATGATACCAAACAAGAACAGACAGGAATCTTATTCTTTTTTTTAAAGGAAAAATTGTGGCGTGTCTCATTTAATAAACCAGATTCCTGCTCAGGGGACATGAGAGGTGTTGGTAATCACGGTTGGCAAATAATTGTAAAGAGGGTTGGACTGACTGTATAACCTGGCAACATGCTGAGGCTTTTCTGAATTGTATTGTTGCCCTTTCCAAGTTTCACACTGCACAGCCCTTTTCCTTGACTGCTCAGTGACAGCACTGGGAGATTGTCAAAAGACTTGTTGGGTGCTCTCGCATTCCTCCTTGCGGAAGTCGACCCAATATTGTACAAGAGCAAAGCACTGATATGAAACAGGAAGAAGTGTGCTGGATCTGCCTGTGCACAGCCACTCTGTTGTGGCACCAATGTTGGTGAGTGATTGTGCTGATGAACACCTCACATAGATTTGACCAGGCATGAGGCTGCGCTGCCCACTTGTGCTAGTGAGGCAGTCATTCTATTGATGAACTTTCTATCCCAGCATTATGATCGAGCAAGGATCCCAGAAAGCCTAATGTCTTGCAATATGAGAATCATCTTCTACCGATCTAGTCCTGCCAGTTGGGCTCCTGGTTTAGTTTCTTGCTTTGCTTCAGAAAGCTAGAAGGACAATTTCTAAAGATTTGTCAAATTGCCCTTATGGTTTAGGGGTAAGTCATTGCGTAAATTGATTGGTGGCTTCTGGTCAACAGGATCGTGCATGGAATAAACCATTGGGTTACAGCTGCTCCATGAAACATATAGGATAGTTGCATTTATTTGGTAATAGTGCACAAGTTGTCAGCTTATTCGTTTTTTTAGTTAGAAGCCCTTGCAGCCAAGGACTTGAGGCCCAGCGCCGTAGGGAAGTGCCTCGAGTCAGTGTCTGGTTACTAGAGGGATGTGAGTGAAGCACAGCTCCCTGGGATGCTGAAAAAATATTGGAAACATTTTAGTTCCGGTTCGAGGCTCTGCAATAGAAGTACAAATATCTATTGTGGGGAATGGATCACTTGGAACTATGTTGCCAGGGTTTTTCTGGTGCTCATTGACTCTCATGAAAAACCCTCATTAACGCACGTAGATGGCTGGGCGGTTTATCTTGGTTCTCCGCCAATATACGTTGCATTTATGCATCATCATAGGGTCTTTTTTTGTCAAATGCTATCCTCCACCCGGAGGAAACCATGGTTACATAGTAGTGACCAGATAAAAAAAAGTGTGCTCAAAAAAATATATTAAAATTCTTTGAATCCTCTCAATGGAAACTTTATTGATAACAGAGGGTTCAAGAAAGTTAAAAAGTTTTTGTTGTGTCGACCTATCTAGTAGAGAGGATCCAGTAACTAGGTCCTTATCTACACAACAAAAACTTTTTAACTTGGGTGCTGAAACATCTTCTGTTTTTTAACATGGAGGGAAAGTAAGCACCAAATTGCGTGACATGCCAGGTATGGAAACACATGGAGAGAAATATTGCCTTTCAGCGGGAAATGATATAGTCCAATGCTCTGTTTTTAATATAAAATCAGGGCCTTCGGCGGTCATATCACTGATAATACAAGATTTGAAAAAAATAATATTGTCTACGGGTGCTTGTGGAAGACAATTTCTATGGGCTGGAATCTAGAGAATGCTAAAGGGATTCTGGTATTTTACTGACCTCTGTTGGTCGTTTTCTATCAAGAAGGTTAAATAGAGGCAGTTGCCAGAAAAATAAAAAAGTCCCTCAGCAGAAAGAAATTCTGGTATTTTACTGACCTCTACTGGTCGTTTTCTATCAAGACAGTTAAATAGAGGCAGTTGAACAAGCAGAAAGCAATTCTGGTATTTTACTGACCTCTATTGGTCGTTTTCTATCAAGACGGTTAAACAGAGGCAGTTGAACAGAAAACAAGTCCCTAAGCGGAAGCAGATAAGTCCTAGGGCTGATCTCCAGAGCCCACAAAGTACATACACATATAAGTATATGCTACAGTATATACAAGAGTCTTGAATGCTCAACCTAAAAATAGTAACTTTATTTAAAAAGCAAACACAGACATTGGGGGTCTGCTGTCCCCAGCAGGCCACCATCCCTGTGTTATTGCCCATTCCCACTAGGTCGCAAAATGCGACCCTCCTCATGAATTTTGATGAGGCAGGTCATTTGCGACCCCATTTGGAATCGCAAAATGTGCCAGAGACACATTAATATATTTCCTTTTGCGACTCACAAATTGCAAGTCGCAAAAGGAAATGGTCGTACATGTGGCCCTTAGGGCCCAGATGTCCAAAGAATAGGAATAGCTATTTCCAAATAGTGATTTTATATTGGAAATCACTATTCCTTATGTATGGAACCTTTTGTTTCATACTTGCGATTCCTGGTGGGTTGGAAATTGGCCTACCTCATAAATATGAATGAGGTAGTTTGCAGTTTGCGACCCATTAGAAATTGCAGCCATAATAGGGGTGATGGCCTGCTGAGGTAAGCAGACCACCATGTTAGTGATTGCCTTTGAATAAAGATTTTTGCTTTTGTTGAAATGCAACCGGTTTTCCTTAAAGAAAAACGGGATGCATCTCAACAATAAAAAATTAAACGTTTTGTTTTCATCTTTTAAGAGCAGGCAGTGGTACGTGGAACGACTGCCTGCTCTTAAAAATGCTTTCCAAACTTTTACAAAGGGGAAAGGAATTTGCGAATGCATTACCACCAACTTTGAGTTGGTGGTAAAGTGCGAATGTTTTGCGACCACAGTGCAGTCACAAAACATTTGTGCATACCTTTGAGATTCGGCATTTGGAAGGGACGCCCTAAAACACGACCATTCCAAGTACAGAATCACAAAACTCAAATTTCGATTCTGTAACAAGTTACCGAATAGCAATTTGGGCTTTGTACCATCCCAAAAGCATTTTTCCGGTTGTAAATGGGCCAATTCTGTGAATCTGCCTTTTTGACACTGGAAAAATGCTTCGTACTTGTGGTCCTTTATTACTTATTGAATATTTTCCTTCTTATAAACACTGTCTTCATTTTTTGACTATCAATGGATCTTGTGAGAAATTGGAGGACTCTTTAGTGAAATAATCTCTCATCAGCCAGAAATGAAATGAAATTTGATTTGTAGAGCGCATGGCTGCCCGAAAGCATCCCAGCGCCTGCTTAGGGAACCCGTCCTGGTATTCCCCTGCGAGATAACCCATTACTGGGCATCCCCAAGGTGAAAGCCAGGCATCCCGCTGTGAGGGGCCATTGTGGAGATTAAGCAAGCTAATGCCCAGAGTTACAGAGTGGGACTCCATGATTGGAATAGGCACCGAGGCGAGAATTGTCAGGTCCGGAGAAATTTGAGCCCAAGACCCACCGAGGCGGGGAATTGAACCCTGGTCCGGGCCAGACCTCTGCATCAGGGTCTGCCACTCCAACCACTTGAGCCACACTTCTCCAGAGTGTCTTTAGAACTTCCAGGAACTTTGATGAGGGATTGTACTCTGTGATTTGATCTGTGCAAGGTTCAATCAACTCAATGGGTTTTGGTTTCCTGCAAAAAAACTTTGCAAACAATAGATGTAGTTTTCAATAGTACATTAGATGAGCTTTGTTACATGGGCATATAAGTATACAATTGGGAAACTGTATGTTGGAGCCAAGTTGGGGTTTCATGTTAATTCTGTGAGTGTGTCTGGCAGCACAAACAGGCAATTAGAGCCAAGCAAAAGAACATCTGATACATCATCCTAGGTTCGACTTGAGAATAGATGCTTTTTAGAGATGTTGCACCAGCTTATAGGTGAAGAATTGGTAGGACACTCAGTTGGCCGTTCAATTGGAAAGAGAGGGATGTGTTGCTCCAGGAGTATGCAATATATATATAGCCAGGCCTGGATGATATAGAATGTGCTAGCTCTTACAGGGTAAATCAGAATCCTAATCGTGGAAGAACACAACATACCAAGCCCACTTTTAACTGACCTGTTTCTTTTGGTGTTCAGGCAATTACATCTTCACTGGATTCCAACAAGTCACTTCAAAATTACATCTCTGAAGGTTTTAAGACTTAGAATTACCAACTTAACTTGGCCAAAATCCTAGCTCTCTAATTCAAAACTCAAACAGGGCAGCTGTTATGTGTGTCACCACACATTTTAATCTGGTTGTATGTGAGTCCTTGTCCAGCGGCCAGTGCAAACATTCATTCCCAGTCAAGAGATCTGAGTTAAATCCATCATTCTTATGCTCACCATGCCACCCCAGTTTGGACCTAGCCATATGCAAATAAGTATTGCCCTGCTCCTCATGGGAACAGTCCTGCCCGAACTGCCAAGCCAGGTCCTCCCTGGGCTAGAAGCAAGCATCCTGGGACTGGTTTTGGGGGTCTCACCCCTCATCAGCCAGGCTAGCTTGAATCCAGTGGCACAGCGAGCAAGGGACCCATGTCTGGGCATACCCTTCCCACTTAGGGCGAAAAGTGCTGCAGCAACAAATGATGGACGGAATGCTGAATAAATCAAACATTCACACCCAACAGCACTCCGTCCATCATCTTGTTGTGTTTGCGTGTCCAGCATGCATTCTCCATCACTGGATTCCAGTAGTGGAAAAATAAAGTTGTTCAAATTATACTTAAATTGTAAATGTGAGAACATGCTGGAGGCAATCTGCACCAGTTACCAGCATCTAGTTGCATACAGTTTAATGTGCTAAATGTAGCACATAAAGCTGCATTAGTTAAGGACATAAAATATCTAGGTGTGTTTCCGATAACATAAGGCCACCTTGAAGCTTCATTCTCACCACCCAAAATTAAGCCACACAAATTAAACTAGATTACACAAGTGTGCGGAAGACTTCCTGTGTTTGGTGCTAAACCATGCAGTATACAAAAGAGCAATGGATAGAATGCTTGAATTAATCTCAGCCACTGATAACCATTCGAGTGCTTCCCAATCCATTCTTATTTTGCACACCATGTCACTTCAGTTTGGACCCAGTCATATGCAAATTAGTTTTGACCCTGCTACAGTGGGATGAGTCCATCCCGAACTGGCAGGCCAGATCCTTCCTGAACCTAAACACAAGCAAGCCAGGACCTGCTTCTCCCTGATTAGGGCTCATCTTCCAGGTATAGCTTGGCTCCAGTGGAACAATGTTCAAGGGGACCATAGCTGGGCATACTAGTCCCACTTAGGGCAACACACTGTGGTGTAAAATAAAGTGATGGGTGAAATGCTTGAATGAATACCACTTCAAAGCAAAGAGAGAAACTCCTCAGAATACCAGGGGTCAGGGTTTAACCAACTGCAAATTACCAAAAGATTCCGCGTACAAGGCCTCAAAATAACAATCTACTTACATCCAGTCTCCACACTCAACCAACGTTGCTACCACAGAACCTTTTTGAAAACACATACAGAATGGAATCAAAATGTTCAATTAAACAATAATCCATAAAAATAATATGAAGACACCAAACAGTGTATCTTTATATACAACATAAATAGTACAATCAAGAATACCGCACATATAAATGAATATTGCATCACATATGATTAAAAACAATACATCAAGTGTAGTTAAAAACCCAAGGGGAGGCATAGTATCTAAAAAACTCCAATCAGTTATTCAGAAAGAGTTACACTCCTACTAAAAGTGTCATTGGGCATCGTTAAATATGTATTTTTTTTTTTAAGACCTTTATTGTTGAAAGGATAAGAAAATACAGTTGAATATGTCACATCGCCTGCAATCCGCAGGAATAGCAGTTGAAAAAGAAGAATAAAGAATATTCAAGAAAGCCATTGATTAGTGAACACAGCCTTTCTGCCGGCAACCCTGAGGTCCGGCGGTGCAGTCCAAGAGAAGAATGAAAAACATAGATGTAACATTAAACATGCTGTACAAGGGCTCCCTGGCATGTGGTTTTTGTGTGTTTATTTTGGTTCTCAGTTGAAACATATCATTGCATTGTTAGCATCTGTTTCACATGAGCCGCAAGTTAAGTCCACATTATAATACAATCAATAGGTGGCAACAGCTCCCAGGTAGGGTGTGGGTTCTGAGTAGAGACCCTAAAACGTTTGTGTGTGCGATGCCATCTTGTCGTGGGCAGGTGTTCAATAGTATAGCTCACTATTACAAGGCAGTAGGCACTTGTGGTCGACGACATCAGGTTGCGACCGTTACAGCGGGGTCCAGGCGATTGTTGGCCCAGTGCAGGTTGAGCCCTCTAGTGTTCACTGTCCATATATGGATGTCAGAGGTTCTTCTTGTAGAATGATATATAGGTTTACAACATGGGGCACAGTCATCCAAATGATATAGGTAGAATGATATATAGGTTTACAACATATATATCATTCTACAAGAAGAAGTCTATGATAAGGAATGGATAGAGTTTGAAATCCTTACTTGAGAAATCACTGACCTCTGGAACTGGCGCATATATTTTGAGACGTATTATTACCTTTATGCCCTGAAGAAGTCATTTGGGTGACTGTGCCCCATGACGAAACACGTGTTGGCATTAGTTTTTCTATTGGCTACGTTTTATATGAATTTGATGAACTTTGAAGATTAAGACTATGATGAAGAATTCTCAAATGTATGACGAGAAAAGAAAAAGAAAATAAAATGAATTAACTCATTGGACTTTGAAAGAATATTGATTTAATTGTGGATATCTGTTTATCTTGTCAGGGGTGAGGTCGGCCCGATGTAAGATGATCGTTAAATATGTATAATGACATATCATGCATGTCCAAGCACTGTGGGCCATGTGTATTAAATCTGTTGACACGTTTCACTGGTGTTAATTGGAATGTACCACCTTCTTCAGGGAAATCTTTTGGTAATTTGTGAACTAATCCCGGCCACTGGTAATCACTCAGGCCACATCCAAATCCTTTATTGTGCACACCATGCCACTTCAGTTTGGACCTAGCCATGTGCAAATCAGGCTTGACAATGCTCCGATACGAACAGTCCAGCTTGAACTGTCAGGCTAGGTACTCCCAGAAAAGAAACATAAGCAACCTAAGGCCAGTTTCGCCCTGATTAGGGTTCATCAGCTGTGTATAGGTTGGCTCCAGTGGCTCTATGTGCATTGGTCCCGAGCAATTACCAGTGGCTAAGATTAATTGAAGCAATCCATCCATCACTTTTTGATTTTTATTTTTTTTTAGGTTTATATAGCGTGAACTAGACCCGAAGGTATCAGAGCGGTTTACATAAGCACCAGTTACGTTATAGACGAACACATTCATTTTTGTTAGGCACGGGGAGATTAAGGGATTTGCCCAGAATCACAGATTGTTGAGCATCCCTGTCGAGACTCGAACCCAGTTCCCCAGCTCCGAGGTCGACCTCCTTAGCCGTTAGGCCACATTCTTTCCCCTTCAGTGCTAGACCATGTCAAAAGATTCTGGCAAAAATGTTAATGAAGGCAAGACCCCACATGTGCGAGAAAATTCTGAAGACCATATTATTTTGTTGTGGTTTCTATTGGGACCTTTACTGGATGCCCTGCCTCAACGTAGTGACACCATCTGTTAAGGTTATGAGGCAGTTAAGTGATTTGTAGCACCCAGGTGACCCTTGAGATGCAATGCAAAATCCTAAGTGCAGTGTATATGTCCAGATGCGGTTCCATTGCTGACTGTGCCTTAGGAAGCAAGCTGCACCCTACTGAGAAGACCAAAATTGGTGGAAACGGTCTGAGTTTACTTGTGCTCCTGTTCAGAGGAGACATGGCCTGGTAGTTTGGGCTGGACTTTTCCTATTGGAGCAGCACCAAGGCTGATTAGCATATGTCTGGCTCCTGTCCTAGGTGACGCGGTGGGCAAAAAACATGGACTGGACTGCGGCTCAGAGTTTAATGTGCCACCGCAGTGTTAGGCATGTAGGTGATTCCACGCAAAGATTAAGGTGTTCCGTTTTATCTGATTTCCGCATGTACTTTTGGCACTGTTATTACACCGCTGACATTTGATTGTGATTTACACGTCTTTATAAAGTTTTGTGGTGTGTCGTCCCTTCCATAGCAATCCACACCGGTGAGCGCCATTATTCGAATGAATCATTTATAGATTTAATTTAGATTGCTATATAGCTGTCACCTTCAGAGTGTAATGTGAAAATATGCCTTAAAAATCTTCAGATAAATAATCCCCCATTTGGAAATTTGACTAGAGATTTTTCCTCATGTTTATGTACCCTGGTGGGCTCCTTGCTATTCTTTAAGATCCAAAAAACAACTTATTAGGAAATGATTGAGCAGCACAAGTTGCTGACCTTCCATTCAGGAGCCTGGTCTGTATTTATTCTTCCATTGCATCAGCTATCTCGATACGATTACAGGTCCATGGTTAATTAAGGGCACTCCCTCTTACTCGTTCATGTTGCTGTTTGCTAACCTGCTGTGCTATGCTGATGGCTCCAACAAGGCATTTCAAAAACAATGCCATTGTATTTTGGTTCTTCTTAAAGCGCAGCAGAAAAATATCTAAGTCACCGCCATATTCTAAAATGAAATGTAAACATTTTAAAATGAACATTATTGCATAACCATCCACCTGAATAATGCCAGTACTCCTCTTATACTGTGAAAAACGCCACAGTATAACTAGATCTGCAATGAGTAAAATAGGTATACACTCTTATATACATACATAAACCAGCATAAACACTTGAAAATGGCAGTAGGTTGACTTTATAAAATAAGCACTGGCAAAGCCAAATAATCTGGGTTTATTGTGCTAACGTGCAAAATTAGCACATTTAGAGCACTATACATGGGAGGAACCAGAAGAGGTGGACAGAGAGGGTTATAGTTGTAAAGTAGCCCCTCATGCATGTTCAGTGCAGGCACTTGTGAGGCACTGTAAGGATGCAATCAAACAGCCTACAGCATTAGTTGAGGCTTTATTACTCCCACGGGCTGAGACATGGCATAATGACAAAGTCTTCAGCCACTGGCGGAAGAGGTATACTCTGTATATATTGTTAGCCATAGGCTTGTTGACAGCCTCTTTGTCAAAACCCATAGGTAGACAAGAGTGGTTGACAAGTTGAGTGAAAGGTCTGGTACTTTAACTCCCTGTTTGCTCCCTGAAGGAGATATGTTCTATTGGCCTATACACAGATGAGCTCTTCTGTGGCAGCAATTGGAGAATTAGGGAGACACCTGTAATACTTGATAAAGTAGTGAAGTTTCCAGTAGTGTGCAAAAGTGTTCCTTCAAGCCTGCAAATTGAAAGTCACTGAAACTTTAATCAATGTGGGAAAACACACCTCAATGTGTATTTTGGGATCTTATTCTCCTTATTCACAATACTTCTTGTGAGCGAAGTAGTCCATACATTTGAAAAAGTCGTTATAGAGCTCTTTTTAATATATGCAATGTATAATCATCCACCCTCTTTCACCTGCTTTTCCCCAATTTGACCTCCTGTGTCTTATTTCTGGAAGATAACTCCCTTGTGAAAGTTTCAATGAGGTAGAAATAAGTAACAGTACTATGATCATGTTTCTACATTAACGTTTTGAAGGAAAAAGTCACAAATTAAAAATACAAAGAACAGGCTGACGTCCATGACATAAAATTGATCCATTGAAATTTTAAAATATTGGCTGGACTAATTATCACAATTTACTTATGAGCTGCACAGTACATTTACTTCCCAAATGCGCTGCATCTGTGAGCTATTTTCAACACAATCTCCATATTTTGCTTTCTTTTTTGCCAGACTAACTAAAAATAAAATGTAGCACTGATGCAAGGCTTTTTCTTCTGCAATCACACAGACTCAGATGTCTGTGGGGTAATTGGAACATTGCACCATTGCCATGAGAAAAAAAATAGTAAAGGCATTTTACCACTGCTGTAATTTCTTTTCAATTAAGCCAATAAAAAGTAACAAAAAATGGAGTGTTTTGCTTTTTAAACTAGACTAAGTCTTTACAAACAAGCATCAATTAACGCTAAGGTTACAATGGATTGAGAACATATTTGGATTGCTGTCAGAAGCATATAAAGTAGGTGTTGTGTGACTCGTCATAAATTGAGGTTATATCTACAATATGATGAAAGGGTTAGTTCAAGGGTCTCCAACGGGTAGCTCAGTAGCTAAATCAGAGACTCCAGCCATATTGAAGCAGGCAGCACTATTTAGCTCCAGACTGCACACGGTGACAACCTGCAAGACCTGTCTCCTCTTTCTATTTATCAAAGTCACATAAAGTGGGCTTTGCAAAAACACAAATATCTATCATTCACACAGCGTGTGATTGCTTGCGCTATACAGACTACTTCTTTTACAGTAAATCTAAGACGTGTCATAGGATCCATGTGAATCTCAGATCATGCACCTAAGACTTATGTTTTGTCAACTCATTTCCATTAATAGAAAAAATGATAGTTCAGTGAACTACACTTCACAGAAATAGTTGCAGAGCAGATCCAGGGAGTGCTTCCTCAGTTGAACTTATGGGACATTGGTTTGAGCAACCTCCTGCATTGGGAATTAGCTGCCCTATGGCTGTCACTGTGGAAAAGGAGGGCATGCGGAGCCCTGCAGACAAAGTCTCAGAAGCACTGCGATTGGTTGGTCCTGCTACGATTCTATGTTCGTGCTCTGCTGATCTGTAGGCATGAATGGCTACCTCATGCTACCTCTGATAAGCCTGATGTGTTTGTAGAAAACACCAACCTAAATAGTATTGTAGTGGAGGTGACTCTTCCCCCAAACCCCTGCTCTCAGCTGGAATGTCAGAATGCCACCAACTCCGCCTCTCCGCATGCTGACTTGCCTACCCAGCCTGCATCCAGCGGTCATCCAGAAACTAAAGATTGGCTTCTTCTGTGCCATGGAGACTCAAGGAGAACTTCGGTCATCCTTACCCACAGGGAACAAGTTGTTGACATTAGGAGGGAACTCCAGATTTCAGACTTTGCCACTGCTGTGTTAACTTGTGTGCTATTCATAGGGTTAGTGCAACTCCCATCACTCTGCTTCAATCTGCCAGTTAACTCTGGTTTTCTGACTGCCACAGACAATCAGTCAGTAGTCTCATCAGTTCACTTTTCTACCTCTGGCCCTTCTGCCCTCCAGGATGCTTTCTCTCTTATAGTCAGGGTCAGGCTGCTGCATCATTACCGGCAACCATTGCGCATGCTTGCTCCTACCTCAGTTGTCCTACTTTGGTTTCAAGCCCTGCAACATAGGATATCCTTGTACTTTCTGTGGTCTGCAGCTTGCACACTAACAGGTATAGCTATTTGGTTAAGAGGACACTCTTGGATGAAACTCTGATCAATAGGCCTTGCGGTGAAAATGTCTGTTTGACTATTTTATCCACTCTTTTCTTCTAAAGATAGTGGGTCATGAGTGATTGCTTATGTTCCCTGGCTCTCAATGTTAATTTGGTACAAAATTAATGCTTAAAATCGAGGAGATTAAGTAAGCTATTGCCCAGAGTCACATGGTGCTGAGCTGCCACCAGGGATCAAACTGTGAGCCCTGCGCTCTGGAGTCAGCCACCCTGTCCACTACGCCACACCTCTTCTTTATAGTATTAATTACTGCCATGAGCATGTCTATTTCTCCTATTGCTGGTGCCACAAAAGGTGTGTGTCACAACTAACTGTCTTTACCCCCCAAATGTTGCTATCGCCAAGTTAAGGCACACTCATGCAGTACACATTCAACACCAAGATGAAAAACTCTGTACAAACGCCCCTGGAGACTTTTATCTATACTCCTATCCCTTTCTTGTCTCAAGTAAGGTCACTTATCCTACACTAAGCCAGACACCCTCAGACAAGATTGTGATGCAGAAACTATTGTGTACTTGCCTACCTTCCCACCAATCATTATCCCTCTGCTGCTAGAAATACATAAATCAATTAATACAACAGTGTTGTACACCAGCACCTGTAGACTGTGAAGTATACAGGACACAGTCTTGGGTGGACATGTGTGGGCAGAGCCCACTCTTACTATTATAGAGGGGACTCCATAGTCCTTAGCCCGAAGCCAAGGGAGTGTCAAGGGATGGACGGAAGAGCCTCTTCTGGGGTTTGTCGGCGGTTTGGCCGAGGTATGGACGACTCTTTCCAGTAGCCATGGTCCCTTCGCTCGATAGAATGAGTTGGTTATCCTGGAAAAAAAATCACAGTGCACAAAGGAAAAAGACTGGTGGAATAAAAACCTTGCAGGAGCAGAAAAGTAGAATCTCCAATAGAAGAAGGGTCCAAGGAATGAGGAGAAATGGATTAGATCAGGGAGAGTAACAGATGGAAGACTGAAACAGTTTCTAGGACCTGTCAAATAACTCTGACTGTATTGTAACGCAGTGTGTCACAACATGGTATCTTTTATAAAAATCCAAGCAGGATCAGTAAATTGCACCAATGTTGGAATGGTCTAATCTAAAGGAAACCTTGAACACATCCATCTTTAATTGGGACAGGAAGCGACCTCACCCTACCTCATGAAGTGATTCCTGTAAAAGGATTCTAGAAACTTCCTATTCCCTTTTGCTATAAAGAGTTGCTGTACTTGAAGAGCTTGACCATGGACTGGGACAACCTGGCCGTCTGACCAGAGGCGAGTAGCGCACACCTCTCTGCCTCATTTGGGGGGGCGGGATAGAAAGCTGCCGTAAAGCTTCCAGTGCTCACATGGCACAAAAATTAATTAGACACATTAGTTTCCCTCTATGTAGCAACTCATGTAGTACGATGGGCAAAGGCAGTACATGTGCTGAAGTTGCGACTAAAATTGCAAAGGCTGCACCGCATGAAATCACAGTAAAAGTAACAGAGCTCTTTATATGCACCACACCTCTCCTACTGTGGATAGTATCATAGGAGATTTGGCTATAGACCAAAGTTTTTAACACCAAACCCTTATTGGGAGCCCCAGTCGTGTTTCTCCCTTTGTTTATCTCTTTCAAGCCCTGTCATTGTGCTACCCCAAAACACCTATCAGAATGTTCATCATTATAGGAGTTTAACATTTGCCTAATACGTCTTTGGTGAACATTTACACTTTCAAAGGCAATCTCTTCCATCCTCTCTCCCCCCTTGTCCAAACTTTTGTTGCCTCCTATAAGAATGCAGGAAATCTCAACCAGTAACCTATATTTAACATATTCAATTTTACACGGTGGTCTAGTCAACTTGATTATTGTTTATTTTGATGCGAAACCGCATAGACGCCGAAAGATCGAAACCATGTGAGATACCCTAAGCCACTGTTGATATTTAGCTGATCGCGCTCCGTATTCTGGATACTACAGTTTTGCTTTTCTATATGTACCCCAGCATGGAAATTGATGGTTCCTAGCACACTGGACTAGCTGAACTGAACCACTTTAATGGTAAAGTCAATTAAGTTGCTTTGAAACTATGAAACTGTGCGTATATCTTGTAGGAGTCCACTCTCACGAGGAAGGCACCACATTCTTAGCAAGAGCTGATTCCAGAGCCTGATTTGGATCTAAGAGGCAAACATTGAAAACTAAAAACGAACGCATTAGGTTTTGATAGTTAGTTCAATTTCATACATTCTATCACATTACTGCATTAAGAGACATTTGTTTAAAAGTATAGTTTCTGAAAATACTTGGAGAAAGATTGAACATAGAATGCATGAGCCAAGAGAAGGTAACATTTATAGCAAGCACAGCATAATTAGGCTATTATATTATCCTATCCTAAGCAAAATGACTCTCTCATTGTATAACAATCAATTCTTTTATATTATGGAGAGCTAACTCTGGGCTGATATATTTGTCCGGGTTTTTGAAGTTAATTATGTACACTGAAGTACAGCAATGTAAAGGTATTTGTTCAGGATCTCACATTTTGAGCTTTTGTAGAATCTGTGATTTCCGCACAGGTTTTTCCAATCATACAGTCTGTAAATTTCACAGACCAAGACAAAGGCATATACAGCGTTGTATTTTGGAGGTGTAAATTGATACACTACTGCGGGTCTGACTAGACTAGGATGTAAGGAGTTGGAGATCTTTTGGTGGTCTAGCTTAGATTATATGTAGGCATAGCTTGTGTGTGCTGTTATCACTTGCATATATTAGAGACTGTACAAGACAAACAGCATTGGCAAAGCCAATAGAACTGGCAGCCAGCCTATTGGCTTTACCGGTGCTTGTGTTTTTTAAATGTTTATCTAATCATATATTCCGTAAACTTCCCAAAAAATGGGCGCCATGCTTAAACAAAAGTGTGCACACACAGGTATCCGCCTTTTAATCTTTTTGGAGTTAAGGTTTACAGAAATATTGAAAGATGTCTATCCTTACATGAGCAAGCATATACCCTAGAATCCTGGAATGGTTTAAGGCCATTCGCAAACAGGGTGCGAACAAGCCATTCGTGTGCTGGTTGCCACATACTACAGTCAGCGACAAAAGCCTTGTAGAGGTGGCTAAGGACCTGCTGGAAACTCAAAAAGTTCTTTAAAAAAAGAATGGCACTTTCACTGAAGAGGGCTACATTCTGTGTGGTATTGCAAGGTAGCTTAAAAATGAAGAAAAGAAAGACTCCTCTTTGGTAATGTAAAAATAGCTTTTTACTGTCACAACAGGAAGATTGACCGTCCTCACACAAGCAAGCAGCCGGTCTCAATTTGCTGCTTCACATTCAGCTATTTATATACAGAGGTGAACAATAGGGGTTACAAAAGTTCAAAACATATTTTACTAGATGAATATACATTGGTACAAGTAAATTACAAAAAGGGATGTGGTCACCTGTCACCCTTGATTTTCACCTAATTCACTATGCATCCTTTATTGCAGTTTTTTAACAATGCGTTACAAACAAAGTATTCATCTACTTTTCAATGCATGTGAATTTGGGTTAAATGCTTATTGCTTGATGTGTGTGCTTCATCATTGTGCACCTAAAACCAGATTCTCTGTTTTCTTGGCTAATCCGATCTCCTGCTTCTATTGTCTAATCATCTTTCCAATCTGTTGAAAGCACAGAATAAGTGTCAGTGTGCTAGGCCATAAATTCATTTGAGCTTGCTAAACTTGAGTTTTCCTTTAACTAAGACCTTACAGGTCATGCACTCTGTTCTCAAGTAAAGTCTTCACCACTTTTTCATCAGCACGAGTTAGTGGCCTGCACTGTTCTTTTACCATATATAGCTGTGTAACGCTCTCTTCTGTTGTCCGCGGTTGAGCTATGTTTTCACATTTCACATTCTTCATGACAGTGGTGATTACATTGTGCTTCCGCAGAATGCTGTCATTCACATGGAATAGAACCAATGGCTGAAATGGGCAGACCCTTTGCCACATGTTGTGTGCTCGGTGAGCAGAAACAAAATGTGTAGGACTCTACAGCAGACAAATAGATAAATTATGTATATATGTTAGGAAAAACAAAAGACTAACTCTTGACCTAATAGTCTGCCAATTAGTAGCAGGATGAGCAGTTGGCAAGCTGCGTTGTACTGCCATTCAATCAACTGTAGTGCATATCCATCTTTGCCATTTTTCTAGTAGCAACTTGGAGGACACATTTAATCATTTTTTTAATAAGATTGTGCACATGCGTGCCCCCATCCCCCCGCTGTGATAGTAGAGTTGGCACTGAGAGAGACGCCAGCAGTCCCCTTTGTTCTGGACTGGAGACTTGTGGCATCACCTTGGTTTAGACCCAGTGCTGAAGCTATTCTTATATGCAAACCTTTTCTGTCATTGCATACCTTTGCCGCATGCCCTCTGGCAGTAATCTCCATAATTCCACCGGGGGGGGGGGGGGGTAACATGATCACAAATATATCAACTTGATGATTTCAAAATATGCATTCAAGCTTTAAGAGTGCAGATTTTCATAAGCAAACTCCGCCTTGCTAAAAATATATTCTCTGGCACATCAAGTATGTACTTTTGATTAATTCATAATATGCAAATTATTAGATGTTTATAAATGCATATATTAGTGTTTAAATGTCAGCCTCTCTATTGGCATGCCTTTACTTACAAGTAGCTGTACCATACTGCATGGTTTAGATGTGAATAAATAAACTATATACTGCTATTCATATACTCTTTGTAGCAAAGTTTGTATTTAATCTCTGGCTGTTAAATTGACACCTTCCCTTTGAAAGCTCTGCAAGATCACTTCTGTGATGTCACTCCACATGATTTCATTGCACCTTTTCTTTGCTATTTAGTCCCTCCACTATTTTTTAGGACTTTCTAATGTGTTATTTTGAAGACTTAAAACAAGATAATAATTACATAACGTTGGTGTGTTCTGGGGTTGTGAGTCTTTGCTATGACCACTTTTGCTTCCTTAAATTTGTCTTCTATTTTCACTTTGTACTACGTTCAATTTACACCTAACAATAAAATTATCTTAAATGTATCCCATTTACTTTGCAGTATCTGGACTACATTTACCATCCTTTACATTAACTTTACCCTCACCCTTATATTTTATCTTATCTTAATTTTACTTTAATTTAATTACATGAAATGTAATTAATAATCACCCTTACTGTAATCCTTACTTAAATTAAGGGTATTTCAGAGTAATTAAAATAGTAATTTGAATTATCCTGATAACCCAATCCAAAAAAATGAGTAATTGATTTTATATTATAAATTAATGCCAACCCCAAGCTAATCTCTATCAAATTGAATTCGATTAAAAAAAGTGACCTATTGTATTCCTAATTCTAACACTAATGCCATAATGAATGACATTTCAATATTTAGATTACAAGAAATCTCAATACACTTATATCAAATTATGTTAAGTCATATTTTGATCATGAATTAAACAAAAATAATTATACATCTAATTCTATTCCTTATGCTAATTGAACCCCCGCATACATTTCACTATGAACATTTTTAATTTAGTTACATTCATTTATATTAATACTAAGTTTCACTAACTGCAAATGTTAAGAAGTTAATTTTTAGTAAAACAATATGTAATATGACTGTATCACTAACCCTAACCTTTAGTTCATTTTAATTACATTAATTTTCAAACAATCACAATGGTATCATGTTTAACCACAACCCTAAATTAAACAAAAATACTTTTTGGTTAAATATTTGAAAATATGCTGGTGATATTTTATATCCCTAATGCTAAATTATAGTTACTTTTAAAAGTAGTTGTCCCTAAGCTTTAGGCAAACCCAATAAATAACTTAGCAAATGCAGATGAAGTAAAAGTGTAGCCAAAATAAGGACACCGAAGTAAATTCATGTAAAGGTTGGACAGCTGGCCTGGTGTCTGTCACAAATCCTTCAGGAAAAGTGTTGTATGTCCTCTTGCCTGTCACTTTGATTATTTAATGGTCGTTCCTCCTTAAAGATAAGCTTTTTCTTTCAGAGATTTGATGCAGTGATCAGGGAGGAAGATGGTCAGTGGTAATGAATAAAGGGAAGGGGAGAGAGGACAAGGCACATGGGGATCTTGTGGTGGATCTGTGGTTCAAGAAAGTCTATGATTATCAAATACATATTATAGGTGCTGAAGACGATAAGCAATTTAAGAAAGAAAGGTTGTATATTAAGATGTATTCAAGGTCTGCTGATCTAAAATGTTGCAGTTGCTCTCAGGGCAAGCACTCTATAATTTACGGTCCTTTATGGAGTCCTCAATTAAGGATAAGGGTGAACAATAAAACGTCTAGATGGTTCACAAGAATGTGAAATGCTTACACTGTCAATGTTTATATAGAATCGAAAACACAGAGCAAAGTGGTAAGGGGTCGATGATTCTCGTAAAGCTTACAATTTTGTCCTATTTTTAGCGGGTTTGGGAGCCAGTTGCTTTTTTATCATTTTTTAAAAATGTTCTTTATTTTATATTGATTAGCACATTACATGCTCAATAATACAGACAATATATCTGCGATAGTAATCAATATAGCCATCAAACAATGTAAAAATAAAAAATTTAGAAATTGTAAACAGACCGCAATCTAAACAGGTTTCCAATCTTTGCCTTACCACAGCATTCGCTATAGCCTGAGTATTGGTCTACATTTTGGCAAAATATTAGGCTGGAGTTTTAGCATGTAGTGCTGGCTGAATACATTAGTGACTAGCTTACCCGTTGTGCGTTCCTGCGATCTCAGAAGAAAGGAAATTCAAGTAAACTCGTTTTGATAACATTCAATTTACATTGTGTCATTGTTATTGAAACGTATTCATTTTTAAAAAAAAACATTTCTAAGTGTGGCTTGAGTAGTGCATCCCGATTGGCTTCCAATCTTGATTCTGATTGCTTGTTCGTTTGAGAAGAACGGGCTTGAGCAGTACGTACTCGATCGGCTTACAATCTTGATTCTCGTTGCTCTTTCGTTTGAGAATTACGGGCTTGAGCATTTTGTATTCGAACAGCTTCTAAGCTTGCTTTCCATTGCTCCTCTGTTTCTGCATCTCGTAATGCCTTTTTCTTTCGTGCTTCTGATGTAGATTGACCAATCGATTTCAGTTTGGGGGTCATAACTGTTGAAAAAGCTCGCAAATTTGCTGTCTATTTTAGTATTCGAAAGATTTGCGAGGCCCTGGGGGGCCGATTTAAAAAGAAATTGACAGAAACCTTCGCGGGAGTGTACTCAACAACTTCCCAAAGTTTCATGGCGATCGGATGAATGGTGTAGTAATGCATAAAGGACAAACAGACAGACAGACAGACATACTTTCGTTTTTATATATATAGATTAGTAATATCCTTTTAGTTTATCTTCCTCTGATTGGCAAGTTCCCAGTACTCCCTCACTGCATTCCAGAATTTTTCTAGTGTAGGTCATTTCCAGATCATATGGTAAAAGTCTCCAGTTTGTTCACAGCCTCTCCAGCACAGATCGGTGTCTTTCTTTTTTTTTTGTCTGGTTATTGTATAGTAGTATCTTGAGTTTAATCAGTCTAAAGAGTCTTTTTATAACCACCTCCCACTCCGAATTCCTAAGGCCTTCTCACATCTACCTACCTCTCAAATATTCAGATTGTACCCAATCCTCTAAAGGTGCTCCATCTCACATATGAGCATCTGTGGGAGTGTGTAAACTCATTGCATGTTTAAGTTGTAAGTGTTTAAATGCTTCTGTGTGTGCTAGCTTATTTTCTGATTGTAATTGGATGAATAGTTTCAACTCTTGTGCATCCCATACATCCTCCAAGCTAGAATTTCCAATAATATCCGATCAGCCGAAGTCACACAACCAGCTCAACTCCTTCAAATTACGAATATGCCACAGTGGAGTATAATTAGTTTACTATCCTATCCTAATTTCCTGGTGGCTGACCTGCACACCCTACCCATCATGTCTGCATGTGCAGGCAAACATCTCATGCGTATCTAACCCTATATAACATGGGCAGCTATCCGATAGAACCCAATGTAGGCCTGTCTATTGTGATCAATGTATCCTGTAAATGCCCATTTTTGTATTACTATAATATTCAATCCCCAGTAATATTTGTGGAAATTAAGTGGTGCAATTTCTTCATCTTAAACCTTTTGAGTTAAGGCCTTTATCTCAATTCAAGGGAGAACACGATCCCATAACAGAGTGTGCACTGTGCTCTCTACCCTTTTAAGAAAGGAATCTGGTAGTCAGGAGAGCTCACCTTGAAGAGAGAGGAGAATGGATTCATCTGTTTCCATGCCGCTAAAGGGTGTAGCACTGACATAAGCCAAGTTCTAGTAAATACTAAGCATTTGCCAAAGATTTGAAATATCTGGAACAACCTGTGTATTAAATCCTCAGGGTTTGTGATGTATAGTAAAATGTCATCCGCGTATAGTGATATACGATCCTCCCACTGGGATTCCCAGTCGAAGTCTCTCAGAAGGGCATTGTTTTGTACCCAAAATGCTAAGGGAAACAGTGTCAAGGCCAAAACCATAGGGGAGGGGGTAACACTCCCTTGTACCCCTATTCAGGTCAGATATATCTCATAACACCCCATTGACTCTCCTACTAGCCACATGATTCGTACATACAGAGCCCCAGGACATTGCATTATGGTTCGCAAAAGTTTGCGGTCTTCATACAAATAAATACCTATAATAGCAAACTTCTTGGTATTTTTGTGAATGGCGCAATATGTGCCTGTCATAAAAATATTGTGGCTAGCAGGCAGAGTCAGCAAACCAGGACCCGTCTTGCAGCAGTAAAGAGAGGATGTCTATACTGGTGCCAAAGAGGGCAGATTTACATTTTTAATTCCGGCGTTGGCTTATGGCTCAGTTATCTTCCGAGGGAAGGATGGTAAATTACTGGATCTGTTGCAAATTAAGGCTATAAAATCTGTCTTTATGATTCCTAAGTATGTCGATCATACAGAAACTCGATTGGAGTTTGGTCTCCAAGGGCAGGCGCTAGTGTGACAAGCCGCCTTTTTTTTTTTTTCACAACAGGTTTTATTGATTGATTAGGCAAGAGATAATTACAGTTTTCCACAATCAGGAAGGTACTGTCGAGTAGCAAGGTATATTTCAATATTCTTACAACCCAATCAATTGGAGGAAAAAAAAAACCCCAGCCACCCCAACTACCCAGTGTCCCAACTACCCACCCTTTATCCCACCCTAACCCAATGCACGTGATCACAACAGCTCCATCAATTGATCATATTACAACCATCATCGAGTGTCACCCTAGGCCTGGAGGTCCTCTACTGTAGGCAATCCATCATCCAGGACTGCCGGAGGCTCCAGAGTCAAGCCCCTGTAATCCGCCCACCGTTTCCAGATTTTAAAGTGTTTCCGTGGGCATCCTCTGGCCTCAAACACGGGTGACAAGCCGCCTTTTAAAACTTTTTACATTCTTTATATTTATCTGAACCTGGTTCCTTAGAGAATATGTGTTGGCAGGAAATCAACCATTCCTTGTACACTGGCGCATGGAGTTCCTGCTTATGAATGTCACCAAACTTTTGCCTTACAGGTATCTTGGGCGCTAGAAATGAATAGAGGTACTGTATATGATTTTTTAACCAAGCAGCCAAACAACTTTCATTTAACGTCAATAAAGGTGCACTATTAGCCATAAACTTCTTTGAGAAATTGGGTATACAACCTTAAATAACCAGCTCCTTTCCAACACACATAAGTGATGCATATCTGAAGCTAAGACTTGGCAGATATCCAACTAAGGACGGTACTCCAAAATGGCCACAAGAATGGTCAACTAGTAGCTGCTGACTTTGTGGTTATCCACCAGAAACTCTACTGCATTTAGTATGTGTCTGAGTTATATGCTCCCCAAATTCTTTTAAAACCTTTTTTTTTTTTAAAGGAAGGAGTAAGAAAATGTCGCCAAAGACTTATGTTATGCTTATCGTGCAAGACAATTCACCTTATTTGCCGATTTGTTAAATCCCTGACCGAGGTGGAAAGCATTTTTACAACCGTATCTTAATGCCCAGCACTTTAACCAATCTCTTTTAAATGTTTTTGTATGTTTTATCAATTCCCCAATGATAACTAGAAACAGATAAGAAGTTAAAAGATGACGAATCAATATTAAGCACTTTAGTAACCATTTGCACAAGTCCTGTAATGAACAGCTCATGGAAATTGTCAAATAATGATTGAATGATGGAGTATTACCGTTACGTATTTGAGCAGTTTTATCCTATATAGGCTGTGAATGATTTGCATTTGCTCCATTTCAAGTGGTAATTTACTTTTGAGAGAATCGAGTTGCACAAGCCTAGTGTCAAACAACTATGGAACAGAAGTGAATGGACAGACAATTACTACTAAGCACTTTAGCATCCTTTTGCACAGATATTTGAGAAGGATTTGCACATGCCTAAATTTGAGTCATCATATATGCATAGCTGTTCAAGAGATCATTTAATTAATGTGATTAAATTGTAATGATTATAACTAATGTGACAATAAACGTAAACTTCAATTTTAAAGCTGCAGTCTCTCTAGGCACCACCTTGACATATCGCTTCTTTGAATGAAGTATGTGGTGCTGGTGTGAGCTATTACGGTAGCCCCTTCCACCCTCCTCTCATCCTAATTTAAGATTGGCAAAAGGACGGGGCGGGCACAGCAACAACTCCCACCAGTACTTTGCATTTAATTCCGTAAATGATGTGTGAACTGAGGGCCGCAAAGAGTTCCTTCAGTGGAGGTGGCTTATAAACAGATGCTGTTGGGGAGGGGTCAGGAGCGCAAGCAGCATGTGAGGTGGGAAGCAAACACTTGATGCAGATGGGGTAGGAGGATAAGAGGCATGGGTGGCACTGAGGGGGGAAGGAAAAGAGTTTCTACAGGGGAGGGGACAGTGAAATGAGTGGTGTAAGAGGACGAGTGCCATTGGGACGGGACAGTAAGAAAAGAGTTGCTGACAGGAGGGGCAAGATAAGTGTTGCCACTGGGATGGGTCAGGAAAACTGGCGCGGGGCTGGTGAGTGACCAGGATGGGGAGTTGCACGCAGGAAAAGGTGTGGGGGGGGGGAGAAAGTTTGTGCAGGGCAATACCTGGCAAAAAGTCCAGAATTATAACATGCCAGCTGAGCCCCATGGCTCCAGGAGCGGCTCCTTGCAGCACGCATGCATGCTTTCACCTTTGTACAAGCCTGCTTTACCTCCACAGAAGGAGAGAAAGGAAGACCACAACTCTCTCTTGCCAGCCCTCTTTGTCTTGATACTTCAATAGCACTGGATCAATTAAAAAAAGTATTGAACCTGATCTTTCTACTTAGAATTTGCAAGGGTTTTTGAAAAAATTGTAGGATTTTTACAATGCTCATAATGTTGCTATTTTTTTGGCTCATTGCAAAGCCCTGAAGGCTCTGTATACAGCAGTTTCACTCATGACATGAATTTCAGGCCAAAGCCCAGTTTCTCAAGGATCACTATTATGTAAGGCCATTCCAGTGCGTCTAAGGACATGGCTCCATTCAGTGTCAGTACAGCTGCTAGTTTTGAGTTCCTGGTTGTGTTCTCCGGCAAAAATACATACTTCAAAGCTTGCCTGTTACTTCTGCCCAGCATAAACCTGTTCTGATCTGGTCTACCTATTTGTCTATGATAGCGCTTAGACAGTTGGCCAAGACCTTAGGCAAAATGTTCGCTTCAGCTTGCAGCAATGAAATGGGTAGATAGGGATTACATTTCATCCAAGGCTTCCCTTCCTTCTACAGCAACACTACAGTAGCCAATCTTAGTTCATATGGTAATCTGCCCCGGTTTCCTTGAGTTCTCCCCTACGTCACGAGGCGGTGAGGGACCTCCTTTCCCATAGAGACACTTGAAACATTGAGTTGGGAGGCCAGTGAGGACTGGAACTTTCCCATTCGGTAACTGTGTACTAGCCTCTGCGATGTCCTCTTCTGTGGACTGTGCTTCTAGATCCTCCAATGTTGGTTTAAATAACCTTGGATCAAGCAGGTCTCTGATGTAACTTGGAGGGCTCTAGATGCAACTTGGAAGCCTAGAGTTCTGCAAGAAGTATCACAAAGGATCTGCTACATCTAGATTGCATGTTTCTGCCGCCACTTGTTACCCATTCTTACCCATCGTTTTCCCTCCTGCTAAGCTGTGTCGGTACCTTGCCCTTTATGTTTCACTGCATACAGTCTTTTTTGAGGTGCCGTGTTTTGTTTCATACTTCATTTATCGCCAATGAATGATTTTTGTGTTTTTTTTTGTCTAGTTTGCCTTTATATTCCAGCATCCCCACTTTGTAAAAAGATGATTTCTAGAGTTAACAATTTCACTTGCATCCCTTTCAAAGTAATACCTTTCTCCTGTTTGTTACCTGTCACGCTAGCGGTCACATGCTCACGCACCACTGTTCGTGAAGCTTCCAAAAGGGTTGTATTAGATTGGACTGATCCCATTTTCTTTTGTGGTTTCTCTTAGGTTCTCTATTATAATATCATCACGTCTATAGGTTCAGTCCTGGTGGGTGAAAATACCCCTCGCATCCAACATCATTATCAGCGGAAAGCTTTTCGTTCTTCCTCTGGCTAAAAATTTCACATCTTTCACATGAACAGTTAGCTCCAGGAACACTAGAAAAAAATATTTTTTTAAGTAGTGTAGGATAATACGAGTAAAGGTGATACATTGGGTATTTCCCCCTCATGATGTTCACAAAGCTATGTAGCCACATGGGATGACGAATCCCCCAAACTCTTCATCTCAACCTGCCTAGTTCTTCCGAATGTACCAAATTCCTGTCCCCACCAATTGTCATGTCAATTTGAGACTTGTGACATATCCTAGAGTCTCCAGAGAGCATTTCTGCAAACCAGTAGGCAAATATAAAGAGAAGAGAGCCATCCGCTCCTCCATCCTAGTTCCCATTCACTGTAGCGATGCATCCCTGAGGATCCACCCAGGTGTTTTCCACTAAGAATCTTGTTGCCTTGGGGGGGCCCTAGAGGGCGCGCTGCGGGATGGCTGCTTCCTAAGGCAGCTCCGCCAGTCGGAAACATTATCCAACAATAACACCGTTTTTCAGGCGTAAAAATATACACAAACTACCGCCCGAAGCATCGGACTTACTCTGCAGTAATTGGGAGTGGCTGGAGTCGCCGACCGAAGCCCTGCAGATGAGAGAATCGTGAGTCAAACTAAGCGCGCGGAGGCGAACTGGTGATCCCAAAATGGCGGCGCCCTGTATATTGATCGCCTGGAGTGGGTGAAGATCTCTATACTACCGCCAAGAGTGTTTGGCGGCTGAGACCGGGCTGCATGGCGCGGACGGCAAGCTGGAGCTCAGGAACTACTGAATATTGCGGCACGTTGTGAGACATAGACCCCTGAACAGGCTCTTTACCCAGCACGGCGGTGATCGCGCCCTAATGTACATGAAATAGCGGGCTGGTGCAGTGAGAGTGAAACCTGAAAAACATGAGTAGTGCAAACAGAGGTACTGGCTGGCGATGAGGTGCGACAGCGGATTCGACACAAGAGCAAGTATCCCTGCATGGTGCGTTATGATCATCTGTACTGCTGTAGTGCTCTATATCATTACTGTGAGCACTGTACGTGGCTCGCTATAACTTCAGGCCGCTGCTTGTAGGCCTTGGGGAGTATTGATTGCATCGTTACACACGGTGACAACGAATCGGGATAATTAACTGCTATAAAATAGTGGAGGGAGTCTGGTACTACTACGCACATTTCCCATACTGCTAGGCGACTGCAGGCAACATCATCTCCTGTGAGCGGCGATTCTGGTTCTTGGCGGGCATCACATTTCATAATACCCTCATCCTGTGGCCCTAGATGGCGCGCTGAATAGGCAACTTGCAGACCTTGAAGTGGGTCCTCCAGAAGCAGCTCCTGCAGTACCGGAAGAGGGGAGCAGACCACGGTGCGCGTTGGTGCTTCTCCAACACACTGCTGTGAGACGCACAAACCCTGACATGTCTTCATGAGGGTCTCTCGATGGTGATGCAGTCCTGCTGAGGTGGCCCTCCTCATAACGACTGTGAACATTTGCGGATTGGTCTTCTACACTGCTTATCGGTGGTCAGCTGGTGCTACAGACCCCAACTACTGCATGGATAACTGGACTTTGATATAGTATAGCACCGTAGTGGCGAGGCGGCTCTGCAGAGCGCTGTGAATACACCCTAAGGACTTCCTGTGCATAACCAGGTGATACCGGGTATTCCCCAAATTTTTCAGTCATAATGGGAAAACCAGATAGACAGCAGCCAAAGTCAACTTTTGAGACTAAGCGTAACCCTAAAGGCGCAACTGCGCATTCGGACACAGAATTGGAGGCGGAGCACACGACGGGCAAGGCCGTGGAGAACGCCCTCCAAGCTATACAGCAGAGTCTCCGGGCAATAGATGGAAAGCTGAACTCGCTCACCCAAAGAGTAGATAACATATCTGCTAAATTAGATAAACAGGGTGAACGTCTGGATGCAGCCGAAGACCTCACAACAGCAGTGGACGATAAAACGCATTACACAACCCGCAAATGCACGGATATGGAGAAGATCCTAGAGGTCATAAAGAACAAGGCCGAGGATTTGGACGCAAGATAGCGCCGCAACAATGTTAGAATTGCGGGAGTTCCTGAGAGCACGAACACGGGAAGGATGGAAACATATATGGAGGACATGTTGCGGGATATCTTCGGTGCCAACAACTTTTCAGCAGTACTAATTATAGAACGGGAACATAGATCATTGGCCCCCCGGCCTCCGTTGGGCGCCCCTCCACGACCCATCATCGCCAGTGTTTTCAACTACAGAGATCGGGACACAATCCTGAGGATGGCTAGGGAAAAGCAGCACATCACCTACCAAGGGAACAGCCTGGCATTTTACCCAGATTTTACAATGACGGTGCAGACTGCGCGCAAAGACTTTAACCCTGCAAAAAAGAAGCACTGAGAGCTGGGTACCGAATATGTAATGTTGTACCCAGCCAGGTTGCGGGTAACATATGATGGGCGAGCAACAGTACTGCAGACACCAAAAGCGGCACAAAACTTCATAAAGAAGCTGATCACTAAACGAAAACAGCAGCAACGCACTGAGCTAGACCAGGATTCTGAATAAGACACAACTAATTCTTCCCATTTTCGGACTACCTTTATCACCGGCTGCCGGAGTGTACGGAAAGACTCAAGGACACTGGCATCTACCATGTGGCACCATGTCTCGTGTGTCGTATGGGACGCAATCGACGCAACACTATGAAGATTGGATGCTGCTACCTTCGACACCGAAATAGGGGTGAACTTCTCTGCACTGCACTCTACTACTGAAGACCTATCCATCTCAGCCCGGATGTGGAGACAGAGACTGCGCTGCATTCCACTGGTGGCAATGTATAGACTGAACATGTATAAACGCATCCCCGAAAGGAGGCATTGGCACTGGGTATACAGACAGCCTTGACTGGTTACTGTGGCTGTTTGCCCTTCAGATGCGTTTGATAATTATGTGCTGGGATATGATCCTATATCTCTTAAGGTACTAATAGCAAGTGGTTATGTGTGGGAGTTGCAGTGCTGTGGCTTCATCTATGTAACGAAGTTGATCTAGATGGTCATACAACCTAGGTATTGATATAGCGAATTTCCCTGTTTCCTGACGGAAAGGATACTTTGTTTTGAATTGAGATGCATGTGGCCCCAGAATTGTATGATGCCTTATATAACAGACGGAACTGAATGAGAAATGTTCATGATGCATCAGGCGCACTCCCTACATTGAACTATGCACCTGCGCACATAATGTAAAACCACATCCACCTAGATAGATGGAGTGACGCGCACTTGGCGGATCCCCTCAGGCGGGTGCTCCCCACTACAGGTTTAGTCATGTTGATATTTCTGTTAAGGGTATGTCTTTGGCGTGGTTGGAATGCCAAAGTGGGAGGGGGGTGGGTGGGTTGGATGGAATTGGGGATTTTTTTGCAGATTACTGTATTTGAAATGCATTGCGGACATCCAGATTAATACGTCATGTTGTTTTTACCATGTCGCTAATAACTGCTACAACCACGCACACTGACAGCAGTGGACAGGAATACATCATGGGTATAGCTTGCATCAATCATTATGGATGGATTACAAACAGCGCAACTTAATTTACTAACATGGAACGTCAGAGGGCTTAATAACCTGAAAAAGATACGCCAGGTATTTGCTTATTTAGACAGACTACATGTCGATATTACCCTCCTCCAAGAGTCCCATTTAGCCCCTATGCATTAGGGTAATAATGTGAACAGATGGGCAGAAGCGGTGTTGAGCTCCTCATATTCTTCATACTCAAGAGGCGTGTTAATTTTTGTAAAGAAAGGGACGCAATCTCATATAGATAGCACTGTTAAGGATGATCTAGGTCACTATGTGCTTATATCAGGGCATATTAGAGGATAGCGAATGGCCTTGATAAATACATATGGCCCAAATGTGGATGACCCTAACTTTTATAAACTTATCTGGCTAAAAATTACTGAATTACCTGGCATGGCTCTGCTGTGGGGTGGGGATCTGAACCTCTCCTTAAATGATTGCTTGGACAGATCAGGCGTTTCCAGGGAGCCACATAAACATGCGGTGGGAGTGATGCGGGATATTATGACCTAAACTAACCTAGTTGATATTTGGAGGCTGCGTAATCCTCAGCTCATGGAGGCCACACATACATCTGTGATTCATAACAGTTGGTCTCGTATTCACTACTGGTATTGACTACTGTTTGGGGACGGAAGAGATAGCCTCTTGGACACGAAGCATACGACACCTGCCCAAAACCCTCTCTGATCATAATCCGGTACTATTGACTTTAGATTTCCCCCACTACTCACCTCCGCCGTATGTGTGGAGAGTTAATGCAAAAGCACTACTAGACTCCACATACACTGAAACCATTAGCCAGGCCATTACGGACTATTGCACGTTAAATCAGCCATCTACTGATGACCCCAGCTTACTGTGGGAAGCTTTTAAAGCCAACATACGGGGAATCTGCATTAGCAAACAACACTAAAGGGGATGCTAAGGGTCTCTGCAAAACTGTGGAGAAACTCAACACTCAAGTGTAGTGTATAGAGAGAAGAAAAGCGAACCAGAGGAGAGAACACAGAGAAAAGTGCCCATCAGCCCACCCGTAGGCGGAACCTCATCATCTGGGTTGAGAGTAGTGAACTGGTATCCACTAGACACCTCCTTGGATGTTTTTTCCAATGGTGCTAATATAGGATCCTCCAGTGAGATAGACAGCTAACAGATAGTGTAAGTAGGCTGAGGGAGAAAGGGGTTGCAGTGCTCAAAGTGTGAAGAGTGATGTTAAAAATACCTGTTATGATGACAAAGATCAACTTTATTAAGGGTGACCATCATAACAGCATAATTAAAAGCAGAGTGAGGATAGTATGAAAAAATTACTATCAATTAGAGATGTTATTTGGACAACATGTTTCAGCCTCAACAGGCTTTCGTCAGGACCTATACAATACACTACTGCAACAGTGAATCAAACATAACGTGGGTGAAAATGATGTAGACCTACCGGTAAACTTTTACTCTATGGTAGTCTCATACCTATTGTGACAGACACTCTCCTGAGGAAACAGAAAAAGAGAAATGCACACACAATATAGAAACAATTGTAAGCACTTTCAGATAGCGTCATTAGTGTGTAAATCAGTATTCCACAGTGTAATAATCTTATTTTAAATTTAACTCACCCATGAATTTTATGGAGAGGGCCCCACCTCGCCTGGCACTCGCTCAGGTAAAAGAGGCCACGCTCTAAACATAGGAATGCAGACATAAAAAGAAACTTTTTCTCATATATGTAGATATTCGCCAAAAAAGTGTGTTTAGAAAAACTGATAGCGATGATCAAAGCTGGGCAGTGAGTGGTGGCAAAAAAAGAAGGGAGAGCACGTAGTTGAAATCAGACTCAAAGCACCTCTGATTTATGTACTATGAAATTTGGGCGCTCCGATTCAGTTCGGATATTTTTCACTCTCTTCACTAGTACCCATGTATATAGCCTGATGTTTAAAGAAGAGAGAGAGACGCAGAAATCTTGAACATGTGTTCAAAAGTGATGTTCCAAGGAATGTAGAGCTCAATTGAAGCATTTCTATAAAGGAAATCCGGAGATCCCGAACAAAAGAGGAGCCAAAATAAAGTCACCCACCTGTCCGTCGTTCCCTCGGTTCTGTATGCTGAGCCGAGGGGAAGGTGGTGAGCCAATCCGAAAGGGCAGACTAAGAGCAAATTTTTTGAGAAACTTTTGACAGCACTCCTGTGGGCTAGTAATTCTAACAGTTAGGGCATAAGTTGTAGACCCTCAGTATATCAAACTCTACTAATTATAGAGTATTCCAAAAAGAAACAAATGACAAGGTTATATTCAATAGGAATTGTCAAAACAAAGGGTTTCAAGATATAGTCCACTTATTTTGTTTTCTTCAATCTTTATTCTTTCAATTCCATAAAACAGATATTCCCAGCAAAAATAGAAATCACCAACACGTGTTTCGTCCTACACAAGGACTTTTTCAAGGCTGGAAAAAATTCAAACAATATACAATGTGATAACAAGTTAAAAAACATATATACAGTGTGATAGCAAGTTAAAAAAACATATATACATAGTGCATTTATACATACTAACAATGCCTCCAATATACGTGACACAATACCACATCAGATGTTGTATTTAATCTTGTGATACATTATCTCACATAATGGCATGTAAGATAGTATAAGCAATATTTACAATATAAAACAGAAATATCCCGAATACCAAAAGGGGATATCTTTACATTAGGGAGGGATCCCTATGGGGCTAAGAGCATTACGTGTAACAAATATGATCCATATATACAGTTTAAAACATATATATATATATACACACCCACCATGAACACGGCGAACTGAGATATGTATTGAGCATCACGTTTGAACAGAATAAGCTGTGATTTAGGGATGAAACTTAATATCTGAGGAGATAGAGCACAAGAAAAAGTCCAAGTTAAGAATCTCAACCCACTGATACATGTGTCCAAACCAACAACCCATATTACTAAGGCCGCAAAGAAACTATATTAGATTTGCATAGATTTAGTATAGCATGGTAACTAAATTAGAAATTAATCTATAGAGTCGATTTCATAGAGCAATCATGTCGTGCCTAAAAGAATATAGATGACGCACATGAGGATTTCGTAATACTTGTGTGTATAGTATACACTTACACTATCATAGATGATACTATCAGTACGCATATTAGAAATTATAGAGCACCCATGCCTCAAGTAATTGGAATGCCAATCAACTCACCCAAAATATATGTGGCAGGGTGAGAGGTGGAGCAAAATGCGAGATAAGGAAAGTCTTCCGGTCTGTAGCAACAATCACGGTGGTCAAGTCCGACCCAGCTCATAAGCTATTGACGGACAAATGGGAAGAAGGAAAAAAAGTATATCACACAATGCCCAAGAGTAATTTGAAGCTCCTATATGCTAGCACACCGAATAAATGAACGGTAAACCCGGCTACTAAGAAACGTTATACCAGGTAAAACCAGCCTGACATATTAAGAAGGCAGGTTTGGAAATCCCGCTCTGAGACATTGGAAAGTCACATTTAACCATAAGATGCCCCCACAGAGTATACGATGAGAGGCAGCAAAACTCACATGAAGTACTAAGTTAGTAATGCGGGAAAAAGCATGTATATCCTGTTTTAATACACACACAGGTATATTAGTGTGTCAGCCTATATATAAATAGAGACATCCATATTAGTGATATTTAAAGACTCACCTAGCTATATAATTATTCGATGGGTAAGTACACGTCTGTTAATATCAGGTTCATAAAACGAACACTCGAAAGCAGGCCGGTGTTATATGAAGAGTAGAATTTACAACCATGATAAGTTGGTAAGCTGAAACGACATAAATGAAATACCAAGTAAGTAACCGGACTATCCCTATTAACCAACCGGTACCGTGCATTCCAATAACTAGTGGGCGCTTACCATAAGTCAGGCTATCGCATTTCCTCACCCATACGGTCTCTGTATCGCAAAACGATGTAACTCGACAAGCGGCATTTTATGCACTGGCCGCTAGATTGAATGCGCCGCCACCCATGTGGGCCACTAGGCAAGAAAAATAGAAGAAGGACTAGCTCGTACAATAACAGACTATTTGAGTGTCGGGAAGGCATAAATACCGACCAGTGAAAGTTATGCAAGAAATGAAGCTTAGATTGTATGTATTGTCATTAATGTACATGACAAACTGGTTCTTCAAAGAATCCCATGTAGATATTACATGGGATTCTTTGAAGAATTCCACATTTGGAAAAATGGTCCCCCTGAATTGTCAAATCACATAATTTTTTGGTGTCGATTTATAGATGATATTTTTCTAATATGGGGAGGCGATGAAATATCGCTTAACCAGTTTGTCATGTACATTAATGACAATACATACAATCTAAGCTTCACTTCACACCACAGTAAAAGCAGTGTAGATTTCCTGGACATCACCCTATTTGTGAATAATGATAAACTGGAAAGTAAATTATATCGAAAAAGTACTGCTTGTAATGTAGTTCTGCATGCAAGCAGTGCTCATCCATCATCTCAGATTACTGCAATTCCATTTGGTGAAATGACCAGATTGCGTCGTAACTGCAGCCGTGAAACTGATTTTCAACATGAGATAAGTAACCTAAAAGAACGCTTTACAGTGAGAGGATATGATAGGGCAATACTAGGCAAAGCTCATGATCGTATTAACAAAGTGGCTAGATCTGAAACCCTTAAACAGAAACCCAAGAAAAAGAACAAAAAAACAACTACAGAGAAAGTAGCTTTTATTACTCAGTTCAATTCTCACAGCAATCAGGTGTACAAGACAATTAATAAACATTGGAGCATTCTCAGAATGGATCCAGACCTTGAATCCTATCTCACTAATAAACCTAGAATTGTGTACAGACGAGGACAAACTCTTAGGAATCAAATTAGTCCCTCTATAATTAAGGAACCTGCACCAACAGGGAACACAAACACATGGTTTCCAAACAAACCTAAAGGCTTCTTTAAATGCACCCAATGCTGTGTCTGCCAATTTGCTGATGACAAAAAGAAAAGCTTGAAGTATAATTCCCAACAAACCCATCAGATTGATCAATTCATAAATTGTAACACGAAATTTACTGTGTATTGCATAGTGTGTCAGTGTGGCCTAATCTATGTTGGGAGCTCAACCAGACCTCTCAAAGAAAGAATCCAAGAACATATACGAGCTATCCGTAATTGTAACAGAAGTTATCCTTTGGCAGTTCACTATAACACAGCCCATGCCGGTTCTGAAATAATTGCGATCAAATTCCATGGCATTACTGAGGTAAAAGCCAATCCGAGAGGAGGGGACAGAACCAGTGCACTTAGAAAATGTGAATCTCAATGGCTTATTAAATTACGAGCGGTAGATATGGGCCTTAACATTGACCGCGAGCTTCATGTCTTTCTCAAAGACTAGATCACCAATTACATTCAGATTTCTGTTTACCATCATGTACATATATAGATGCTAATATATATATAAATATATATATATATATATATATATATTTCTTTTTTTTTTTTTTTTTTTTTACGTCTATATGAATGTGCAATCATCTGTAAAAACTATGCACTTTAACTACTGTAACATTTTGATGCACCGCATATTATAGTAACCTTAAGGTCAATACTGTTTTAATAACAACCCCTTGCTCTGTTCTTTTCTTGGTGGTGTATGCTTACAAAAAGCCCTACTTTGTTTCTAACTCTCCTGAAGCCCATTCCAACTTGTCTGTCACGGGTTTACCACAACTGTCAATTATTTTGGTTAACGTATCAAAATAATTTTTAGGAACTTAACGGAACTGATGCTTGTGTCCAAGGATAAAACCCATTGCTAAACTTTAAATTTTTAGGCCAGGACTATGCGCATATTTCTTGCATAACTTTCACCGGTCGGTATTTATGCCTTCCCGACACTCAAATATGGATGCCATTTCCACACAGATAGTCTGTTATTGTACGAGCTAGTCCTTCTTCTATTTTTCTTGCCTAGTGGCCCACGTGGGTGGCGGCGCATTCAATCTAGCGGCCAGTGCATAAAATGCCGCTTGTCGAGTTACATCGTTTCGCGATACAGAGACCGTATGGGTGAGGAAATGCGATAGCCTGACTTATGGTAAGCGCCCACTAGTTATTGGAATGCACGGTACCGGTTGGTTAATAGGGATAGTCCGGTTACTTACTTGGTATTTCATTTATGTCGTTTCAGCTTACCAACTTATCATGGTTGTAAATTCTACTCTTCATATAACACCGGCCTGCTTTCGAGTGTTCGTTTTATGAACCTGATATTAACAGACGTGTACTTACCCATCGAATAATTATATAGCTAGGTGAGTCTTTAAATATCACTAATATGGATGTCTCTATTTATATATAGGCTGACACACTAATATACCTGTGTGTGTATTAAAACAGGATATACATGCTTTTTCCCGCATTACTAACTTAGTACTTCATGTGAGTTTTGCTGCCTCTCATCGTATACTCTGTGGGGGCATCTTATGGTTAAATGTGACTTTCCAATGTCTCAGAGCGGGATTTGCAAACCTGCCTTCTTAATATGTCAGGCTGGTTTTACCTGGTATAACGTTTCTTAGTAGCCGGGTTTACCGTTCATTTATTCGGTGTGCTAGCATATAGGAGCTTCAAATTACTCTTGGGCATTGTGTGATATACTTTTTTTCCTTCTTCCCATTTGTCCGTCAATAGCTTATGAGCTGGGTCGGACTTGACCACCGTGATTGTTGCTACAGACCGGAAGACTTTCCTTATCTCGCATTTTGCTCCACCTCTCACCCTGCCACATATATTTTGGGTGAGTTGATTGGCATTCCAATTACTTGAGGCATGGGTGCTCTATAATTTCTAATATGCGTACTGATAGTATCATCTATGATAGTGTAAGTGTATACTATACACACAAGTATTACGAAATCCTCATGTGCGTCATCTATATTCTTTTAGGCACGACATGATTGCTCTATGAAATCGACTCTATAGATTAATTTCTAATTTAGTTACCATGCTATACTAAATCTATGCACATCTAATATAGTTTCTTTGCGGCCTTAGTAATATGGGTTGTTTGTTTGGACCCATGTATCAGTGGGTTGAGATTCTTAACTTGGACTTTTTCTTGTGCTCTATCTCCTCAGATATTAAGTTTCATCCCTAAATCACGGCTTATTCTGTTCAAACGTGATGCTCAATACATATCTCAGTTCGCCATGTTCATGGTGGGTGTGTATATATATATATATGTTTTAAACTGTATATATGGATCATATTTGTTACACGTAATGCTCTTAGCCCCATAGGGATCCCTCCCTAATGTAAAGATATCCCCTTTTGGTATTCGGGATATTTCTGTTTTATATTGTAAATATTGCTTATACTATCTTACATGCCATTATGTGAGATAATGTATCACAAGATTAAATACAACATCTGATGTGGTATTGTGTCACGTATATTGGAGGCATTGTTAGTATGTATAAATGCACTATGTATATATGTTTTTTTAACTTGCTATCACACTGTATATATGTTTTTTAACTTGTTATCACATTGTATATTGTTTGAATTTTTTCCAGCCTTGAAAAAGTCCTTGTGTAGGACGAAACACGTGTTGGTGATTTCTATTTTTGCTGGGAATATCTGTTTTATGGAATTGAAAGAATAAAGATTGAAGAAAACAAAATAAGTGGACTATATCTTGAAACCTTTTGTTTTGACAATTCCTATTGAATATAACCTTGTCATTTGTTTCTATTTGGAATACTCTATAATTAGTAGAGTTTGATATACTGAGGGTCTACAACTTATGCCCTAACTGTTAGAATTACTAGCCCACAGGAGTGCTGTCAAAAGTTTCTCAAAAAATGTGCTTGAATTCATGTGACACACTTTCAGTGTGTACTAACAGCACCTTCAGGTGGTAGGTGCCCTGAGTTTCTGTAGCACCCTATTGACTATTATTTTTCTTATAAGAAATAGACTATTTGATGTGTACTAAATATAGAAATAATAAGATTGTTTTGCAGAGTGTGTGCGGACGTTTCCCTTTGGGAACACTACCACCTATCTTTTGCGAGGGCAGACTAAGAGGGCCAGGTGCAGACCAGAAAGGAACCACGTTATTGAAATTCATTTAACGTGTTCGAAGGTGATTGGTTAGAGACCGGAAACACCTCGGCCTATACTCCCACCATGTTCATTAAAGGCGGAGCAGTTGTGAGACCGATGTAGCAAGGCGCGGACCAGAAGGGAACCACGTTATTACAGTTTATTTAGCGTGTTCAATGGTGATTGGTTAAAAACCGGAAACACCTCGGCCTATACTCCCACCATGTTAATTAAAGGCGGAACAGTAGTGAGACTGATGTAGCCATGTATACTCCTTATGTTCGTTGTTATTTAGTCCTTCTATGTAGACCGGAAAGCGGAAACCAAACTATGTGTTTCCGGGCCTACATAACTACAGTCACGTGTGTGGAGGTTTAGACATGTTGCGGACCATATGGAGACATGCAGATGTATTGGCTGTTGATTGGTTGTTAAACACAGACCGGAAACCGGATGCCGGTCTGTGTGTCAGACAAACCTATTGAGCCGTGAGTTTCCCAAGACCTGTCCCGTATAGAGACATGCAGATGTATCAGCTGTTGATTAGTTGCTAAACACAGACCGGAAACCGGTTTGTGTGTTTGCAAGCAAACAAAACTATCGATTCGTCAGCTTACCGGGACAAGCCCGATATCAATTCAGAAAATCGGTAAAAAACATCAGTGCAGAAGGTGCCAGTTTAACGTTTCAAAAATGACATTTGCGGCTACAGATGGGCTTCTTGTAGAAGTTGAAAAGGTCACGTGTAACTATAGCCGCATGTGTTAGAAAGGAAACCATTGCGTACCTGTGATAGAGGCATTGCAACAAAATCAGTTGTTTATTGGTATTTTACCGAGAACTAAACGTCAATCTGCATGTTAATAACCATGCGTGGTTGTAAGTATAGAAGTTTTGACAGGAGACTCCAGAAACAATGTTATGGATGGACACCAGGTGAAGACTTAGGGTGTCTAAATAAATACTGCACCTGCACACAGGCTTGGTACTGAAGTTGAGTCAGCATTGAGTGTAAATGATTGAAATCTTTACCTACACCAGATTGTTTTCACTGGTCAGGGTGTAAAACAAAGGATTCAAATAAGTGAATGTCAATTTTAAGGTGTATATTGAAACAGATGAATCTGTACAGGTGTCTTGCAACACAACCCGATTTATTGAAAGAAATTGAGTGTTTTTAGAGCTGAATCCATGAAATGTCATCATTTAGACCCTCAGTGTCGCATTTAAGTTTAAAAATCAATTTCTGTTCTTTAACGAACAGAAAATGGGAGATATCACTGACATGTGCGGGTATGAAAGGTTGTTCAAGTACTAACCACTCCATATCTTCAGCAGTGTGTTTCATCGTTAGAAAATGGTTTGTCATCCGGGTTGCTTGTTTGTTGCGCCTAATGGTGCTTTTGTGTTCTTGTATCCTTAGTTTGACCTTTCTGGTCGTCATGCCTATATATCGAAGGGCACATGGGCAAGTGATTTGATAAATAACCTTCTCACTGTTGCAATTCGTGTGTCGTTTTAGTACCCAGGGGCGGGATGTACCAATGTGCACTACAAGCGTTTTTTTAGTTTGTGGGCATACAGAGCAGTTGCCACAGGGATGGTGGCCTTGTACAGGGGGAAGATTCCATAGTGTCATTATTGGTTCGTTTGAGATGGAACGTAGTCTGGTGTGCACCAGTTCATCTCTCAGATTCGAACTTCTCTTAAAAGAAAAAAGTGGTGTTAGAATATTATCACCCGCAGTGTTCAATATGCGCCAATTTCGTCGGATGATTTTTTGGACCGATGTTGAGGCCGTGCTGAAAGTGGTGACAAAAGTGAGTTTATCAAGAGGTGGTTTTTCCACAGGAATTGTCAGTAGGGCATCACGGTGAATGTTGGAGGCCCTTTTGCATGATTTTTTGATCAATGCACTTGGATAGAGACGTTGTTTCAACTTAAAGGAAAGAACTCTGGCTTGTTCCTGGAAGTCGGGTTTTTCAGAACAATTTCTACGAACCCTGAGAAATTGTCCGAAAGGCAAGTTCTCTCTCAGGGAACGTGGATGATAGCTGTCGAACCTGAGCAGCGAATTTCTGGACATTGGTTTCCGATACAGAGTACTTGTCAAGTGACCTTCTTTAGGAATGATCAAAAGATCTAGAAACGGAAGTTCTGTGGCACTATATTCCACTGTGAATCTTAAATAGTGGTTCTGATTGTTGAGCCACTCTTGGAAAGCAAGTATAGACTGTCTGTCTCCACGCCAAACTACAAGGACATCATCAGTGTACCTCTTCCACAACACCGTTTGATGGTAATACGGGTTGTTGTGGTTGAGGACGTGCTGGGTTTCAAAAAGATGGACATATAGGTTCGCCAGACTTGGCGCAAATTTGCTGCCCATCGAAGTTCCCGAAATCTGGAGATAAATCGAGTCTTCGAATTGAAAAAAGTTCTCGGTCATGGCGAGCCTTGCCAAATCCATAATAAAGTGGATGGGTGTGATGCTTTCATGAGTAGTGTTTTCTAGAAGTCTTCTCACGACCTGCAAAGTTCTTCTTGCGGTATGCAAGTATACAAAGATTCTACATCGAAACTGAAAAGCATGTCAGTCTCGGTGTTGAACTCCACCTCTGGTAAAAGACGAAGAACGTCCTTCGTATCTTGAAGATAGGTGGGCATGGTTTTCACTAGAGGTCTAAGGAAAACGTCCACGAAAGCAGAAAGGGGTTCAAGGAGTGAACCAATCCCAGAGATGATAGGTCGTCCTGGGGGAGGTCTGGTTGCTTTGTGGATTTTAGGCAGTGCGTAAAAGTACGGAGTGACTGGATGTGATGTGACCAGAAACTTGGCCTCTTGTGATGTTATCCAGCCCTCCGCAATCGCCTCTTCCACTAGATTCTTGATTTCAGTTAAAAGTCTAGTGGTGGGATCGACCAACAACAGTATGTAGGAGTTGGTATCACTCAGTTTTCTCAAACACTCGGCACGATATGAGGTGGTGTCCTGAATGATTACCGCACCACCTTTATTGGCCGGCTTTATGGTAATGTTTGTGTCATTAGATAGGGTTGCCAGTGCTAATCTCTCTGCTCTGGATAAGTTCTGAAAAGTGCCAGTTTTGGACAGATTGAGAGAATTGATCTCATGTACCACTGCTTTTTCAAAGGTGCCCACTTTAGATGGCACCTGTTGGAGAAGGGGAACAAAAGTCGATTTCGTCTTGAGACCTGTTTTAGTTTCTGTGATTGGTTGAGCTAGTTCTTGTCTACTATCAGCAAAAAAGAAATGGAGCCGAACCTTTCGGAAGAATTTTTCAACTTCACTCCGAAGTTGGAAAGCATCCCCATTTTTAGTTGGTACAAATCCAAGGCCTTTGTTTAGCACTTGGTGTTCCATGGGGGTCAAAATGCGTGAACTTAAGTTTACTACAAGGTCTTCCTCACTTCCTGGAGTGATGGTTATTGGCCTCCCTTGCTGCGGGTGTTTGGGGCATCTGTCTCGTCTGCCCATTGTACTTGGGTTTGGCCTCTCCGTCTGCCTCTGTTCCAGCCACGGCTTTGTCCTAAAAAAGTTTGGCTGTCATAAAATTGAGGCTGCATTTGGTAATGGGACATGGGCGGTGGAAATTGTGGGTATCCCCATGGAGTTGGTGGCCACCAAGGGCCCTGTTGGTGCATGTTGCCTTGTCCAGTTCGCCTACGATTTGGGCGATTGTATCGACCTCTGCCTCTCCATTGTGATGTCCCACTGGTGTCTGAATCACTGGAGTCAGGATCTGAGGAGGAGGTTGCATTGTTAGACCCGTACCCTTTCCCTTGTTTATGAGTGTCCGTGGGTATGTAGTTTTCACCTGTGTATGGATAAATTCTCTCGTGGGAGAACTTTGCCAGATCTTTTTTAAATTTCTCAATCTTTGCGAAAAAGATGGGGTCTTTGTATTCCTTATTTGCTTTGTTTGTTTCTTCTAGTTGTTTTTCGAAGCGTTTGGTCGTAAGTGTGGTTTTTATTTGACCTTCCAAAACTTGTATCTCCACAAGGATGGCATCAGCCACCCTCTTAGCAGTCGTGATAATTAAGATCAACCAATCGCGGGTGCATCGCCACGCGATTAGTGACCAGTCTTTCAGAAAGGCTTTGTCTGTGAGAAACAGTCTAGGAGCATTAGTCACCACTAAACCAGTTGGAGCGCATTTACCATGCAGGTACTCGGACATGATCTGTCTTTGGATAATGGTGCGTGAATGGCTCTTCTTTAAATTGAGAATAGTATCCCAATCTCCTGGAGGAGTGGGTCCTATGGTAGGTATTGAGTCCAACATGCTGGGGTTTTCACTAAGAATAGATGATAATGTCTCATCATCAAATGCTAAACCTGCAAAGTCTGCCATTATGCACGCCTATTGATTGTCGCTAACAATGAAGGCAATGCTATCGGGGCTAGCTTACTGTGAAATAGACCCGCAGCCGTGGCTGCCCTGAAACAACAAAGACCAAAATATGAAGAGGGTCAAAGGGGAACCAATGTTTACAGACCAACTTGCACCCTGTCCCCCAACTAAGCAATCGAACAACACTAAAGAGGATGCTAAGGGTCTCTGCAAAACTGTGGAGAAACTCAACACTCAAGTGTAGTGTATAGAGAGAAGAAGAAGCGAACCAGAGGAGACAACACAGAGAAAAGTGCCCATCAGCCCACTCGTAGGCGGAACCTCGTCATCTGGGTTGAGAGTAGTGAACTGGTATCCACTAGACACCTCCTTGGATGTTTTTTCCAATGGTGCTAATATAGGATCCTCCAGTGAGATGGACAGCCAACAGATAGTGTAAGTAGGCTGAGGGAGAAAGGGGTTGCAGTGCTCAAAGTGTGAAGAGTTATGTTAAAAATACCTGTTATGATGACAAAGAGCAACTTTATTAAGGGTGACCATCATAACGGCATAATTAAAAGCAGAGTGAGGATAGTATGAAAAAATTACTATCAATTAGAGATGTTATTTGGTCAACATGTTTCAGCCTCAACAGGCTTTCGTCAGGACCTATACAATACACTACTGCAACAGTGAATCAAACAGAACTTGGGTGAAAGTGATGTAGACCTACCGGTAAACTTTTACTCTATGGTAGTCTCATACCTATTGTGACAGACACTCTCCTGAGGAAACAGAAAAAGAGAAATGCACACACAATATAGAAACAATTGTAAGCACTTTCAGATAGCGTCATTAGTGTGTAAATCAGTATTCCACAGTGTAATAATCTTATTTTAAATTTAACTCACCCATGAATTTTATGGAGAGGGCCCCACTTCGCCTGGCACTCGCTCAGGTAAAAGAGGCCACGCTCTAAACATAGGAATTAAGACATAAAAAGAAACTTTTTCTCATATATGTAGATATTCGCCAAAAAAGTGCGTTTAAGAAAAACTGATAGCGATGATCAAAGCTGGGCAGTGAGTGGTGGCAAAAAAAGCAGGGAGAGCACGTAGTTGAAATCAGACTCAAAGCACCTCTGATTTATGTACTATGAAATTTGGGCGCTCTGATTCAGTTCGGATATTTTTCACTCTCTTCACTAGTACCCATGTATATAGCCTGATGTTTAAAGAAGAGAGAAACGCAGAAATCTTGAACATGTGTTCAAAAGTGATGTTCCAAGGAATGTAGAGCTCAATTGAAGCATTTCTATCAAGAAAATTCGGAGCTCCCGAACAAAAGAGGAGCCAAAATAAAGTCACCCACCTGTCCGTCGTTGCCTCGGTTCTGTATGCTGAGCCGAGGGGAAGGTGGTGAGCCAATCTGAAAGGGCAGACTAAGAGGGCCAGGTGCGGACCAGAAAGGAACCACGTTATTGAAATTCATTTAACGTGATCGAAGGTGATTGGTTAGAGACCGGACACACCTTGGCCTATACTCCCACCATGTTCATTAAAGGCGGAGCAGTTGTGAGACCGATGTAGCAAGGCGCGGACCAGAAGGGAACCACGTTATTACAGTTTATTTTGCGTGTTCAATGGTGATTTGTTAAAAACCGGAAACACCTCGGCCTATACTCCCACCATGTTAATTAAAGGCGGAACAGTAGTGAGACTGATGTAGCCATGTATACTCCTTATGTTTGTTGTTATTTAGTCCTTCTATGTAGACCGGAAAGCGGAAACCAAATTATGTGTTTCCGGGCCTACATAACTACAGTCACGTGTGTGGAGGTTTAGACATATTGCGGACCATATGGAGACATGCAGATGTATTGGCTTTTGATTGGTTGTTAAATACAGACCGGAAACCGGATGCCGGTCTGTGTGTCAGACAAACCTATCGAGCCGTGAGTTTCCCAAGACCTGTCCCGTATAGAGACATGCAGATGTATCAGCTGTTGATTAGTTGCTAAACACAGACCGGAAACCGGTTTGTGTGTTTGCAGGCAAACAAAACTATCGATTCGTCAGCGTACCGGGACAAGCCCGATATCAATTCAGAAAATCGGTAAAAAACATCAGTGCAGAAGGTGCCAGTTTAACGTTTCAAAAATGAAATTTGCGGCTACAGATGGGCTTCTTGTAGAAGTTGAAAAGGTCACGTGTAACTATAGCCGCATGTGTTAGAAAGGAAACCATTGCGTACCTGTGATAGAGGCATTGCAACAAAATCAGTTGTTTATTGGTATTTTACCGAGAACTAAACGTCAATCTGCATGTTAATAACCATGCGTGGTTGTAAGTATAGAAGTTTTGACAGGAGACTCCAGAAACAATGTTATGGATGGACACCAGGTGAAGACTTAGGGTGTCTAAACAAATACTGCACCTGCACACAGGCTTGGTACTGAAGTTGAGTCAGCATTGAGTGTAAATGATTGAAATCTTTACCTTCACTAGATTGTTTTCACTGGTCAGGGTGTAAAACAAAGGATTCAAATAAGTGAATGTCAATTTTAAGGTGTATATTGAAGCAGATGAATCTGTACAGGTGTCTTGCAACACAGCCCGATTTATTGAAAGAAATTGAGTGGTTTTAGAGCTGAATCCATGAAATGTCATCATTTAGACCCTCAGTGTCGCATTTAAGTTTAAAAATCCATTTCTGTTCTTTAACGAACAGAAAATGGGAGATATCACTGACATGTGCGGGTATGAAAGGTTGTTCAAGTACTAACCACTCCATATCTTCAGCAGTGTGTTTCATCGTTAGAAAATGGTTTGTCATCCGGGTTGCTTGTTTGTTGCGCCTAATGGTGCTTTTGTGTTCTTGTATCCTTAGTTTGACCTTTCTGGTCGCCATGCCTATATATCGAAGGGCACATGTGCAAGTGATTTGATAAATAACCTTTTCACTGTTGCAATTCGTGTGTCGTTTTAGTACCCATGGGCGGGATGTACCAATGTGCACTACAAGCGTTTTTTTAGTTTGTGGGCATACAGAGCAGTTGCCACAGGGATGGTGGCCTTGTACAGGGGGAAAATTCCATAGTGTCGTTATTGGTTCGTTTGAGATGGAACGTGGTCTGGTGTGCACCAGTTCATCTCTCAGATTCGAACTTCTCTTTAAAGGAAAAAGTGGTGTTGGAATATTATCACCCACAGTGTTCAATATGCGCCAATTTCGTCGGATGATTTTTTAGACCGATGTTGAGGCCGTGCTGAAGGTGGTGACAAAACTGAGTTTATCAAGAGGTGGGTTTTCCACAGGAATTGTCAGTAGGGCATCACGGTGATTGTTGGAGGCCCTTTTGCATGATTTTTTGATCAATGCACTTGGATAGAGACGTTGTTTCAACTTAGTGGAAAGAACTCTGGCTTGTTCCTGGAAGTCGGGTTTTTCAGAACAATTTCTACGAACCCTGAGAAATTGTCTGAAAGGCAAGTTCTCTCTCAGGGAACGTGGATGATAGCTGTCGAACCTGAGCAGCGAATTTCTGGACATTGGCTTCCGATACAGAGTACTTGTCAAGTGACCTTCTTTAGGAATGATCAAAAGATCTAGAAACGGAAGTTCTGTGGCACTATATTCCACTTTGAATCTTAAATAGTGGTTCTGATTGTTGAGCCACTCTTGGAAAGCAAGTATAGACTGTCTGTCTCCACGCCAAACCACAAGGACATCATCAATGTACCTCTTCCACAACACCGTTTGATGGTAATACGGGTTGTTGTGGTTGAGGACATGCTGGGTTTCAAAAAGATGGACATATAGGTTCGCCAGACTTGGCGCAAATTTGCTGCCCATCGAAGCCCCCGAAATCTGGAGATAAATCGAGTCTTCGAATTGAAAAAAGGTTCTCGGTCATGGCGAGCCTTGACAAATCCATAATAAAGTGGATGGGTGTGATGCTTTCATGAGTAGTGTTTTCTAGAAGTCTTCTCACGGCCTGCAAAGTTTCTTCTTGCGGTATGCAAGTATACAAAGATTCTACATCGAAACTGACAAGCATGTCAGTCTCGGTGTTGAACTCCACCTCTGGTAAAAGACGAAGAACGTCCTTCGTATCTTGAAGATAGGTGGCATGGTTTTCACTAGAGGTATAAGGAAAACGTCCACGAAAGCAGAAAGGGGTTCAAGGAGTGAACCAATCCCAGAGATGATAGGTCGTCCTGGGGGAGGTCTGGTTGCTTTGTGGATTTTAGGCAGTGCGTAAAAGTACGGAGTGACTGGATGTGATGTGACCAGAAACTTGGCCTCTTGTGATGTTATCCAGCCCTCCGCACTCGCCTCTTCCACTAGATTCTTGATTTCAGTTAAAAGTCTAGTGGTGGGATCGACCGACAACAGTATGTAGGAGTTGGTATCACTCAGTTGTCTCAAACACTCGGCACGATATGAGGTGGTGTCCTGAATGACTACCGCAGCACCTTTATCGGCCGGCTTTATGGTAATGTTTGTGTCATTAGATAGGGTTGCCAGTGCTAATCTCTCTGCTCTGGATAAGTTCTGAAAAGTGCCAGTTTTGGACAGATTGAAAGAATTGATCTCATGTACCACTGCTTTTTCAAAGGTGACCACTTTAGATGGCACCTGTTGGAGAAGGGGAACAAAAGTCAATTTCGTCTTGAGACCTGTATTAGTTTCTGTGATTGGTTGAGCTAGTTCTTGTCTACTATCAGCAAAAAAGAAATAGAGCCGAACCTTTCGGAAGAATTTTTCAACTTCACTAGTGCTGGATCCGCTGCAGAGAGAGCAAAGTGGAGGCACTGTAATTAGGACCACCAAGAGGGGTTAGCATTCTGGACCGAGACGGCAGCGGAAGAGTGAGGCTCACCCCTTTCACGCACTCGTCGGGCCTAAATGTATCCAGTACCCACCAGTCTATTCATGCACTCGCCTCAAATAATGCATCTAACTCTCGCCTCACTAGCCACTTAATTGCGGTAACCATACAATCAGCATGTTGCCGCATGAGGTCACTAAACTGTGTCCACGTTTTCCTCAACAAAATTGATGCACGACTTTTAAACTTTTAAATTACGAATTGTTGCACTGTCAACCTCACTGCGATTCCGAGGAAATGCTATACCTGTATGTGTTGAGCATTGTTGACTCTCTCCGCTTCAAAAACTTGACAAGAACCCCCTTCCAAAAATCTGAAAACCTTTTCTTTCTCCTGTTTTCTTCTTCATACAGGCGCATCATTGTTTTTACTAGGCATAGTAATTTTGTACAGTCCTGATGATGATCCCATTGTACCCTTGAGTGCGGGATCGAAACGTCGACCTTTTACAGTAGTTATACAGTATAACCAATGTGTACCAATTTCTGTATGTACTACTCTGGCAAAACACTTGTAACACTGACTTAAAAGTGTCCAGCTTGCTCAATTCTCTTTTTCCTGCGATATCTTCTTTCTTCACAACCATTCTCTATTCTTCACCTTCTTTGTTCTATCGTTAAGCACAGGATTGTGCTCTCAAAATTTTTTGGGGAAATGTTGCTTATACACTAATATTCAACTATAAATAAATTCCATGGCCGGCTGGACTTGGATAAATATATAGCAGCTCATCACGGCTTGTCTTGTTATCATTACTGTATATCTTTGAATTTGCTTTGGACCGTTGTTCTACTGTAATTGACTTAAAACCCTTGGTCCACAGCCAATTATAGGGTCCCCCTTGTTTTCCTTAGAAACCACTACGATACAAAGCACATATTAAGTGCATTTATGGCAAAGTATGGTGACCTATACACGTCATGTGATACTGCCACACCGACTGAAATCCTAGCCTATCTGGAGGATGTGGCGATAGCATGGCTATCGGATACGCAGAGAGAATATCTCTCACTGCCGGTAACGGTAGAAGAAGTTACTGAAGTGGTTAAATCGCTCCCGAATGGTAAGGCGCCAGGTCCAGACAGCTTCACCAGCAAATTTTATAAGGCATTTATCGAACAACTAGCACCCCACCTTGTTGAAATGTATGGGGAGGCCCACGACAAACAGATATTACCACCCACGTTAAGGGAAGCCATGATCATTGCTCTATTAAAACCAAATAAAGATCCTGAACAGTGTGAATCAAATAGGCCGCTGTCCTTAATAAATACTGATACAAAAATTCTGGCCAAAATTCTTGCAAAACGTCTGCAACCACTGATGGCTAATCTTGTCCTCCGAGACCAATCGGGATTAATACCCGGTCGATCAGCAACTCACAACACCAGAATGTTGTTTGCGTTATCGCACTACCTTACCCCCAACACCAAGGCCTCTGCAGTCCTTCTGGACACAGCCAAAACCTTCAATTCAATTGAATGGCCCTATCTCCACACTGTACAACAATAAATGGGATTCCCCCAATTTTCCTACAATGGGTCCGAATATTGTATACGGCGCATACGATGCGAATAAAAGTTAATAAATATGTTTCCGATGCTATAGCAAGAGGCACAAGACAGGGGTGCCCATTGTCCCCTTTACTTTTTGCTATAACCCTCGAACCATTGGCATGCAAAATACGACAGGGTCATAAATATACTGCGCTCCAATTCCCACAAAGGCCATTAAACATCTCGCTTTATGCAGATGATATGGTGCCATACGTCCGTGACCCTGATACAAACCTGTCCCCTCTTCTGAGAGAATATATTAAATTTGGTCATCACTCCGGGCTCCAAATTAACTGGTCTAAATATATCATTCTTCCGTTAACAGACACCACACACCCTCATCCATCAGATTTCCCGCTTGAGTGGCAGACTGATCCCGTCAAATATCTAGGGATCTGGTATCATAGGGATCCAAACATAGTAATTCGCACAAACTACGGGAGAGCAATAAGTGCACTTGAGGTCCAAATAGAGCGTTGGATCCACCTTCCATTAACATTGGCGGATCGATTGGCCATTGTCACGATGGTCATCATACCTAAATTTTTATTCCTCTTCAATAACATTCCCATCACGCCTCCGACAACCGTATTTAAAAGGCTAAACACTCTGGTAACTCGACTAATATGGGCAGGTAAACAAGCCTGCATCGAGCTATGTGCCCTTTCATTACCCTTCTCCAGAGGAGGTTTTAAGGTCCCAGATTTTCTCCTCTACTATTTGTGTGCTCAAGCGCAGTATGCGTATTATTTGTATCACTGTGTCCCCTACCTACCACATGTGGTGATTGAAGAAGGAGATGCACACCCCATCCCGCTAAATCCTATCTTACACCATCATCGCCCCCCGCTTCACTTTCGCGGCATTAATACTATTGACACTACTAATGCAGCATGGCGGAAGATGGGCAAATTGGCACTCAAATTGCCGCTCTATGCACCTGTGTTGCCTCTGCAACATCATCCAGAACTATCAGTAACCCAAGAAAAAGTGGGAGCAGGGCTATTGAGACAAGTGGGTATCGATACAATGGGGGATTTGTATAATAATGGTACTTTCATAGAAAGCTAAAGAACTATCATACATCAGCAACCAGACATTACTCTTCCAGTTCACATATTATAGATTACAAGGAGCCATCAAGAAACTTTACACATCTTACCCTAATGAACCGGCGCAACTATCCACGCTACAACTGCTTCTCACAGAGCCTTGCAATACACATATGGTATCGAAACTATACATTTAGGAAGACATTGATGACACCGCGTACAAAGCCTTAGAGAGATGGAATAACACTCTTGAGAGCTTCCGACTGCGGTCGAGATGCCGTAGAGCCAGATCCCACCATTGGAGGACGATATCAACTTCAGTTGAAGCATCGTTGTGCCATTTTATCCCCCACCCGGAGCGAGGACCCACAAATGCGAGAATTGCATGAACTAAGTTTAAACATACATGTCCCGCCCCCGATAACACGTCTCGGACCTCCGATGATTGCCCATGCCGCTACTCCATTAAGCCTCCTGTATAGTCGAAACTATAAGATGGCAATGTAAAGACACAATCCAATACTCGACTAGCAGTTAAGAGTACACCACTGCATTCCAAACCGTGTTAAACCTGTGCCTTACTGTGACTCTTTAGGTGCACCTAGAGTTCACCCCCTTATATTGCGGCTGCAATATAATATTGGTACACTTGGAATACACATCATGGCTTCCTGATGAAGGCTCATAGCCGAAACGCGCGTAGCAATGTTATATTATTTCTAGCCATGTTTTTCTGACCAATACCAAATATCCTTGTATATAGATTATATTTTTTTCATATTTTGTTGCATTTTTTGTATCCATTTATTAAATGTATATTGATATCTTAATGTATTGTGACGCATAACAAGTATAAATTGCACAATATCAGAATCAATGTTGGATCGACAATGAATTTTAAAAAGCTAGATCCTAAATAACTATATTAATAAATAAAGTACCCTTTTTACTACATACCCTTATGTGTATTGTCAATCCATTGTCAGTAGCTTTTGCTGTCAGTTTGTGTCCAGTAGAAATCTATGTTCCTAAATAATTGTCCTTCCAAACGCATTAGTGATCCCGATTTAGGAACTTTAGTCGGGGATACCTCCTTTCCTTACAACCATAACACGCTTGAGAACCACCTCACAGAGGACGAATGGGTGACTTGCAGCACCATAACCAGCATGCTCACACCAAGTGGCAACCTGCGCATTTTGCACTATAAGTACCTGCATCAAATGTATCATACCCCGCCCGACTTTATAAATATGGTCTCCGTTCAGACGCATGGTGTCAATGCTGTGGTGCAGATGAGGCCAATTTTATACATCTCGCCTGTTAATTAGTGTATACTGGGTAGAGGTTGTACGAATGCTGGGCGAAATGGTGGGTGTTCATATTGAATGCACGATTCAAACGTTTGCTGGGACTCATCCACAATGTGCTAGCTACCAAGCGTAAATTTTGCATGATAACATTACTCCTGGCTAAACTGAGGGTTTCATTATGTTGAAGGGAAGCCCCAAGAACCAAAAAATGGCTTAAAGACATGGTCTATTGTAAAGACACCCTAAAAATGTATGAGGAGGAGCTGCCCACTGGTTCCAAGCCGAGAGATTATCAGATGTACCTGGTTGAATATCTACAAGTGAATCAAACTGTCTAAATGTGCATTGAGATGTAAAATTAAATAATATGGCATAAAGTTCCATAGAGGACAATGACTGACTTATGATGGATCATGGAACATCTCAGAAAATCAACCTAATAGGAACTCTGCATAAGGATGCCGATGGAGCAGCATTAGAGGTTAGGCCACCTTTTTCTTTAGCGCTGCAAGATTGCAGGAAATCCCACCCAGAACTGGCTATAGCTACAATAAGAGAAACAAAAGATATATTTTCGGGGGGAGCATTAGAAATCCCGATAATAACAACTGGGGAAACAATTGATGATTCCCCTAAGGAGAGCTTAGACACCCTGCACTCAACATATAAAACTGTAAAAGATGATTTAAACGAAGGTTACACCATTGTAACGTTGAATATTGCAGGTCTTAGTAAGAAACAAAACACGCCATTCTGGACGGATTTTATTACTTCCGATTACGACATAATCTGCCTGCAGGAAACCTGGTGCAGGGACCCGATTTTTGTAGTGGGTTATACCTCGCATTGGCTAAATGCTACCAACTCTACGGCAGGAAGAGAAAAGGGTGGCCTACTGATTCTTGTTTCCAACAAACTAACAGTATGTAAAATCAAAAGTTGTACAACAGTAGACACTCATAGTCAGGTAATGAGGCATCATTTCCATAAGGGTAAAGACTTGGTTCTGGTTAACTACTATAATAACATTTTTGATAACAGAAGGGGGATTGTAGCTCACACTCTGGAAAAAGAAATTGAAAGGGCAATGGCACTGTCAAGTAAGTCAGCCATCATCCTTTGGGTCGGTGACTTTAATATTCAAGTATGTCCGCTGGCCCAAACCAAGACATGTGGATTCATGAAGGGTCATAGTGACGATGACAATGTCGACCACATGCATTTCCCCCACTGCGAATATGGCACATCTTTAAATACCATAATAGCAAAATTTGATCTTGAATTATTAAGCTGTACCATGAACAGGGGTAATATTAAATGCCCAACCTTTACCGGCAGGAATGCCGCCACTAACATCGATCACATCCTGATCTCATGTAACAGTGACTACTCCAATTTATGGATTACTGAACAGGTGGTTAGTGATCACAACAGCATCTTTTTTTTTTTTTTTTTTTTTTTTTTTTAAATTTTTATTGTTAGGAGGCTGAAGAGGAGAACCAAAAATACAAAAAGAATGGTGATAGCAATACTTAAAACACAATACATATATATAATGATATAACAATTTCTTGTTAGCAATCTCCAAGATATAATAGCAGCTGTCAAATAATACAGTTTTTCAAAGATATAACATCAGCTTTCTATAAAAGTGCCCCAATTTCTTCCATAATTTTTCATTGCTTTTGCACCCCTAATATTTGCTAAAGCAAACTCCATTGAGTGTATTTCGGTTACCAGTGTCCACCAGTCCCAAATTTTTGGTGTTTCTGAGCTGATCCAAACTCTTGCCACCGTTAGTTTAGCACAGGACATTAGTATTGTAATCAAGGCGGCATGTGGAAGTGGATCTGTATATATGTCTAATAGAACTGACGCTGCTGTTAGAGCTGGTATCTGTATCTGCTTCATATGCAAAAAAAATTCTAATTCGCACCAAAAAGATTTCAGATTCGGGCATGAGAACAGCATATGTGTCAGGTCTGCCGCCTCCATATAGCATTTAGGGCACTTCGTTCGGTCACTATAAATGTTGTTATGGGACCATTTAGAGATTTTTTCGGGGGTATAATATAACATGCATGTTGTTCTAAATTGTTGAAGTCTTAAGCTAGATGATCTTGCTCGTTTGTTAATATTCATTAAAGAGTTTGTTATCTGTGTGGAGGTTATATTTAATCCCAATATTCTGCTCCATTTGTCAGCCAGTATGCTGCAATCGTTAGGTTTAATAGCGATAAGAATACTGTATGTCTCGCTTATAGCAGATTTGTTTTTTGTTGAGTGTAAACAAGTCCAGATGTCAAATTCTGGAGATTCTGGGACTTCATAGATTTGTTTTTTATTGATCAGGAAATCATGTATCTGTAGGAATTTGTATCTCATGTTTTCAGATAAGTTGTATAGTTGTTTAAGAGTGTCAAATTCCATAAAACCCTGTGCGTTATATAAGTCCCCTAAGGTTTTAATACCTAATCTAGACCATCGATGGCCAGTGTTATCATTAAAAATATTTGGTAAGCCTGGGTTTCCCCATAGTGATAAGTTCGAATGGAAAAAATTAGTGTCACAGAAGGATAGGATATTACCCCATATCTTTGTTATATCTCTGGCTGTCTTAAATTTGACTCTCTTGTAATAGTTGGGATCATTCGTTCTAAATAAGAATAGATTTGAATCAGATTTTAACATAAAAGAATGAAAAAATAAAGCCCTTCCTTCATTGAGTAATGAACGTAGCCGATTAATAAAGGCGGACCAGAAATATAGTTTAAAGTCGGGAAAATTGAGCCCACCATCGGGTGTGTCTTTTTTCATAGAGTTCAGTGATCTTCTCGCCTTTTTATAGCCCCATATAAAGCTTCTAAATATTCCATCCAGCTTCCTAAAGAATTGTGTATTTAGTGCTAATGGTATGGCTCGAAATAAGTATATAAACTTAGGTAGTACCTTCATTTTAATCAAATTTATTCTGCCAATTATATTGAGGGGTAGCCTGTGCCATTTCTTTAGCTGTAGTCTAGTGGTTTTGATTAATTCATCGTAGTTTATTTTATTAATGTCTTGTATATTAGCTGTTATTTTTATTCCCAAATAAGTGGCTATTTTGCATATCTCAGGCATCGCCGCAGGAGGGGCATAGTTAGCTATTATTTGTGTTTTTTGTAAGTTTAATTTATAACCCGCCACTTTGCCATATTTCTCGGCTTCTAAAATTATACCTTTTTGAGCCTCTACTACATCTTCCGTGTAAACCGCTATGTCGTCAGCATATGCTGTTATTTTTAATTCTTGGTGTCCTGATTTAAACGGTATAATCTGAGTTTGGGATTGAAGAGCCAACAAAAAAGGTTCTAAAGAAAGTGCAAATAAAAGAGGTGAGAGAGGGCAGCCTTGTCTAGTTCCTCTTAAAATCCTGAAGTCTGAGGATACCAACCCCCCATAGCTAGTAAATGCAGTTGGTTTATCATATAGTGCTTTGATACAATTCAAAAATTCTCCGCCAAACCTTAATTTAGATAATACGCACCAAAGAAAATCCCATCCCACTCGGTCGAAGGCTTTCTCAGCATCTAGCAAAATCATACCGAGTGGGGTGGAGTTGGTCTCCGCAACGTCAAATGCTGTTATAGCCGTGTTTACGTGTATGGTAGTGTCTCTCCCAGTAATGAAGCCATGTTGTTGCGGATGGATAATCATGGGCATGATGGGGGCCAGTCTTAGAGCTAGGATTTTGGCGAAGATTTTTGCATCTGTGTTTATCAGCGAAATTGGGCGATAAGACCCTCTCTCCTCTTTTGGTTTGTCCTTCTTCAAAAAAAATATTATTTTAGCCCTATTCCAGGATTGTGGTGTTTTCCCTTCTAGGCCTACATATTGAATTGCTTTTAGCAAAGGTTGTTCAAGCTCTTTTAAGCATATTTTGTATATTTCTAAGGGTTTAGTATCTTCCCCTGCTGCTTTTCCTGAGGGTAATGAGGCAATGGCTTGATGAAGTTCTAACATAGTTATCTCATCAGACAGTGAGTCTATTTCAGTGATATTTTGAGTGTCTATGATATATTTTTCAGTATATTTTTGTATATCATCTAAGCTGGGGGTTGTTTCTGGAGTATATAAGTTCTTATAGTAGTCAGCGAATTGTTCTAGTATGTCTTGGGGTTTATTATATATTTTATTCCCTCTCCCCCGAATGCTAGTGATTGTAGCACCTGCTCTTTTTTCCGCTGTTTTATACGCAAGGATTTTCCCAATTTTATCCCCACCTTCATATTCATTTATTTTAAATTTATGTAAGCTGTTAACGCTCTTTTTAATAAATTTAGATTTTGCTTCATTCTTCAGTGTCGTGAGTTTAAGCCCTATTTCTGTGCTTGAAGTCGAGTTGGCCTGAAGGGATGATGACAACAGTTCTTCTTGGGCAATTATCTTTGACGTCAAAATCTCATTCTTTTTTTTAATTTCTATATTCTGTCTAATCACATAAGTTTGAGTGTAGCCTCTGATGCTGGCTTTGCAAGCATCCCAAATTATTGCTGGTGATGCTGTATTTGAGTTTATATTTATAAATTCTGTAAGGTGTAATTTTAACTGTGTTATGTATTCTGTGTCTGATATTAGGTGTTTTGGGAAGGAAAAAGGCCTAGAAGTGGCTCTGTGCTCCGTTGTTTTAAATGATAGAATTATAGCGTGGTCGGAGGAGATGCGTGGGCATAAGATCATAGAGCTTGTGTTCAATAAGTTATCACTTATAAATGCCATATCGATCCTTGAGCATAGTTTGTGGGGTGCCGAGTAATATGTATATCCTGGCTTGCTAGCATATAAGTATCTCCATGCATCTTTTAAGTTATGTATATAGCACATATCCAGTATAGAAGCCCTTGTTTTATGCATTCTTTGATGTCCCCCAGATCTAGTAGTGTCTATTCTATAATCCATGATACAGTTAAAATCTCCCATAACAATTAGTTCTCCCTCCCAGTCTAGAAGTTTAATGTTTAATTCGTCAAAGACTGTAGGCTCATCTACATTACTTCCATAAACCACACATAGAACATAGTAAGCATTCTCCACCCGTATCTGAGCAATTGCCCATCTACCGTTTTTGTCGCAGGATGTTTGTTTTGTCTCAGCCTTAAATCGTTTATCTTTAAGTATAGCAACTCCCCTAATAGGTTGGCAATATGATGAACTAATGATGACTTCATATCCTAAATGGTTAAGTAATTTTCTATCTTTTCCTGTGATATGTGTCTCGGACAGAAGAGCTATATGTGAGTTATGTAATTTTAATTCTTCTTTTATCAGCATTCGTTTATTCTTGCTATTTAGCCCAGCAACGAATCCAGGCTAGGCATTTTATTTCATGCATCTATATGTCGATTTAGCCCAAAGAAGAGACAAAAATAGTGCTTTACTATCGAGGTTTATCTTATATTTATCAGAGCATTGACTTAGTCTCCTGTATTGTGTTCTCATAATTCCCTTTAAAAAGGTTCCAATATCATTGTTTAGTTCCACCCCCTCAGCCTGCAAACTTTTTTTTCCTTTTGTTTTACCTCCCCCACCCACAACCCCCCAGAGTGCGGAGAACACCCTCCCACCGCCCCCCTCCCCCCTAGCTCTTACCCCAGCCGGGGTAGAGCCAACCCTCAGCATCTGCTGCCGCTGGATGGGCAGCTGGTTGGCAGCTCTGCACCGAAGCCCTCCCCCTCTCTGCGCTTAAACAATCCATAATCTATATGTCCACCGAGAAAGAAAACAAAGAAGAAAATAAGCTAGAGTTAATCTTGCGTGATGTAAATGCACTAGCTAGACAAATTAGTAGCAAATTTATAAGAATAAGCACTAGAGAGAAAGTAATGCCAAAAAAGAAGAAGAAAAAAAAAAAAAAAAAAGATAGCTTCTAGCAATAACAGAAAAGAGAAGAAAAAAAAAAAAAAAAAAAAAAAAAAAAAGTTCTCTTGCAGTGTCTCTGCTGTTCTGCTTAGTTCTTCGTTTTGGAGTTAGTCTTACTTGAGCCAGCATCAGTGTCAGCTAGATATGCTTCTGCTTCTTTTGTGTCCGTAAAAAAGTGGGTGCGGCCCCCTTTTGTTACCTTTAGACGTGCTGGTTCCTGAAGAAATACTTGGGCGCCGCTTGACTTAATGGGATCTATCAACTTGCGTAACGACCATCGCCTATCCATGGTTTCTTTGCTGAGATCAGAGCGGACAAAAATCGAGATCGCACCAATAGTTACCGGGGTGTTAGGGCGAGCTCTCTGCCAGATTGCTTGGCGGAGTAAAAAGTTGCCAAAATAAGCCAAGAAGGGGCGGGGGAACTGGCCCCCTCTGTTTCTTTGTATTATAGGAAGGCGGTGCGCTCTCTGGATTTGTGAGTCCCAGTCCCAGTCCGCTAGATCAGGGAAAGCTTTCTGAAGTAGCCCCACTAGATAGGCCCTCGGGTCAGATCCCTCTGTTCCTTCAGGTATGCCAAAAATTCTAAGATTCGAGCGTCTCTGTCTGTTCTCCAAGTCCTCCACTTTTTGCTGTAGAGTCGCAATCTGTGTTTCATGTTTATCGAATGAGGATGTATTTCTGGAGCTTGTTTCTTCCACATCGGCAACTCTTTGCTGTAGTTCAACGATATCTTGTGAGATTCCTCCAAATTTCCCAGTCAGTTCTTGTAAAGTTGTCTGTACTTTGTTATTGTTTTCTCTTAATTGTAAATAATGTTCCTGAGCCTCAGTTCGTTGATTGCTTAATAGCTGGAGTATAATATCCAGTGGAGAGGCGCCGTTTACGTCTCGTAGATTTGGTTCCTCTTCGGGTGTAGTCATGCAGGCTGTTATATGACTATCATTCTCCGAGTTGTTATGAGACCGTGTAGGTTCATGAGAGAGGCTCACAGTAGATATGGGAAGAGCAGCATTCTCTGTTATGTTTATATTTGTTACAGCTGAAGAGCATGTTTGTGGCTCAGATATCTCTCTCTCTGCTGCGGGAGTATCCATGGTAGGATCTTGTGGCTCAAACAGCATTGTTATAGGCATTTGCTCAGAGATAATATCTGATGCATAGTTAGATATTGTGTTAGATAAGTTGGGTAGAGCAGTTGAGGGATCACCTTTCCCGTTGTTGGCGTCATCATCATTAGTATCATCAATATTAGTGTCATTGATATTCCCTTGTGTAACTTTTAAGGATAGTTCTGTTGGGCTTGTTCCAGAAAGTCTTTGAGTCATATTTTTAACTAGCCCCTTAGTCACCATCCATCTTATTAGCGGGCTTTTGTCTTGTAGAGTTTTTGTCAAAGTCTGGCTGTTATTTATCACAGAGCTGTTTAGCAATAGGCTAGGCTTAATATTTCTTTTTTTTGTCTTGGATTTGTTTATTTGTGTACGTACTTTCTTGGCTTTTGATTTTATGCCTTTATCAACATTGTTCTCTTTCTCCCCTAGCTCATCTTCTGTTTCGGCATCACAGTCTTCAAAAGAGCTTAGTTCCGTGATGTCTGTCTGTTCTGCTGACAAGTCTTCCACTGGCCCACCTTCTGATAATTCTGTTGTAGGGGCCATGGCCATATCTCCTTTATTAGTACTGGCTATTAAGCCTGTTAAGCCTGTTAGTTCTGCATCTGCCCCACCATTATCACTTTGAGTATCTGTGCCTAGATTAGAGCTTAACTTGCTTGATGTTTCAGTTTCTGTTTCTAATTCTGTTACTTTGGCTATCGCTATATCTTGGATCCCTTTTGAAATATCCACCAAAGTTTCCTTATCTGTATCATTTTTAGCGTCATTTTTAGCTGCAGTTTTAGCAACCACTTCCTCCAGATGCCCAGTTTTTTCCCCCATTGTAGCCAAAGAAATGTTAGAAATATTAGAGATATTATTCTTTTTCAGTACCTGTTTTGTGGTGCTGCAGTCCTCCAGTCGTTGAGCTCCCACCGTGTCTGGATCCTCAATCCTCTCTGTAAGGGCAGGAAGTTTCATTTTTTTCTTTTGTTCACCCTCCTTGTTAATAACTGAGGCGTTTGGCATAGTTGAAGCTGTGAAGGTGAGCCCTTTCCGAGGTGTATTGGTTGGCATCGACTGTGGGGACAATGGAGTGGTAGATGCCTTTCCAGCTGTCAGGCTAGACGAGCCGCTAGAAGAGCCGCTCTGTGGCTGTACAGGTGAATGAGGTGAAGGTGGCAGTTTACTTGCTGTATTTTTACTGTTCCTTGTAGTCCTAGGCGGGTGCTTTGGTGACATTCTTCCTCCTTGTTTCAGAGAATTCGTGAGCTTGTGGCTCCAGTTGCTCAAGTGTGCTAGTCCAGATGAGTGGAGCCCAGAGCCTCTGAGCCGGTCAAAAATCGCCTGCCAGAGAAGCGTAGTTTTGGCAACAAAGTAGAACATTTATATTAGATTGAATTGCTCTCTTCAGGTAGTGGATCACGTTTTTCTAATCTCCACAAGTAAAAGATATCAGCACGTCATTGACATTGTCATTGCCGTACCTTTTCTCAATGCAGCGTGGAGCAATTATTCAAATCGGCGCCGGGTCCGGGTTCAATCACTGCTCTCAGAAATGTCAGAAATGTCAGCCTTTTCTCTTATGGCCGCCAGTTGCTTTTTCACTTTCAACAGTGCAGCGGTGCAGCGCAGCATAGAAACCCTCGCACTCGTGCTTGAAGTCGGGTTTTTCAGCTCTGTAGCTTTTCTTTCTCAGCCGCCAGCAGTGCAGCATAGCATAGGATCCTCGCGCTCACACCCGTGCTTGGTGCCGGGTTTTCAGCTCCGTAGCTGCCTACCTCGCGTTGTTGCGTTTTCCAGCTCAGCGCTCAGTGCTCAGCAATCCCGGTCTCAGCTCCGTATTTCTTTAGAACAGCCTCGGTGTTTTTCGCATCTTGCATCGGTGCGAGGAAGCCAGCTCTGCTCTTTCTTTTTCCAACGCTCAGAACTCCCGGTTTCAGCTCCGTATTTTTTTTAAAACAGCCTCGGTGGATTTCGCATCTTGCTGCGGAGAGAGGGTAGACTCAGGTGAGCTGCTGGCGTTGATCCTCACTCCGCCATCTTGGATCCGCCTCTGCTTCTTCAGCATCTTTATCACTGTTATGTTGGGGGAATAAACAACTCAACAATAATGATTGCATCTCCAATATTGTCCCCATAAGACCAAATGGCATGAGGACAAAATGGGCTGGCGTTGATCCACAAGAGATACAAAGGGATGTGGTAATAAAATGTAGAAGGGAAATAGATTATTGCCTCAGTGAGGAGGCTAATTCAAACTTACTGATTTCTAGTTTTCTCAAGATAAATAATATAATAGAAGGTCTACTAACTAAGAATCATACAGCAAAAACACAGGTGCATGCCGGATGGTTTGACAAAAACTGTACTCAAGCTCTACATAGTTTGAAACAGGCCTTAGGTACCAAACCACGAAATACAGCACGTATCCAAGGTTCACGTTTCAATTATAAGTTAGCTATCAAGGCCCAAAAACGAGAACTCCAAGCTGAAGCATGAGATAAACTTAGCCTAGCAGCAGCTACCAATAATAGCAAATTGTTTTGGGAGACAATAAACTGTCCCTTTTTAAAGGATGATCACTTACCAGAATTAACTTTGCATGTAAATTGTAATGCTTGGATCAAACACTTTACAAATATTTTTAATCCAGATAGGGAGGTTTTAGATTCATCACTTACTAATGATTCTATTTGGCCCATATTACCATTGCTAATAAATGTTGAGAAAGTACATGAAGGGTTAGCTAACAGCAAGGGGGGCAAAGCACCGGGCCCCGACGGGGTGCCGATTGATTTGTATAAAAATTAAATGAATTTATGGGCTCCGATCTAAGCTAGGATTTCTATTGCAGCTGTAGCAGGCCAATTCCCGCCGTCCTGGGGCCAGTCACTAATTATCCCCCTTTTTAAAAAAGGTTTGAAATCAGAAGCATGTAATTATCGTCCAATATCATTGTTGGACTCGTCTATCAAGGTTATGAGCAGGATGTTGCTAAAAAGGCTCAAAATTTGGGCCTTAGATAACAATATCCTTTCACAAGTACAATATGGGTTTAGAAAGGGCCTAGGCACTCTGGAACAGTGCGTTAACCTTGATCTCCTCATCAGTAAATACACACTAGCGAAAGGGGGCAATATGTTTTTATGTTTTGCAGACTTGAGTAGTGCATTTGACCTTGTGGACCACTCTATTTTATGGTCCACATTACTTGACTCTGGTGCCCCAAAGGAAATTGTATACTTTCTAGCAAGAGTTTATGAGAGGTTATCAAGCAGAGTACGCTATGGGCCCGCAGGCGAATGTACCCCATTTTTTTACGTAAAAAGAGGCATCCGACAGGGTTGGGCCTGGCTCCACTTTTGTTTTCACTATTTATTAACAAAGTTGACGCAACATTAAGACAGATACCTGCGGATGCCCCTTTGATAGAAGGACAGGCTGTACCAATTTTATTATATGCAGATGATGCTGTTTTATTATCACATACCCCAATTGGACTCCAGCGGCTTATTAATAATTTTATATTGTTTATTAATGGGAGAAAACGTTTAATTAATAAATCAAAGACATTTGTTATGGCATGTGGCAAAACAGTTAAATCAATTAGGACCTTTTATTTAGAAAATACCAAAGTGCAATTGCTCAAATCGTTTTGTTACCTGAGTGTAACATTTGCAGGAAATGGGAAATGGTCTTGCGAATATGAAAATGTGCGCTGTAAAATGGATAGGAATACCAATAGTATTTTTAGATTCTCTACAAAACTGGGGGATCGACGAGTAAAAGATATGGTGGCCATCTATATTGCTAGGTGTGTATCTTCCGCACTTTACGGGGCAGGAGTCTGGGGCCATTACTGCAAAAAGTCACTGCAGCAAGATGAAAACACCTTTCTCAAACGTTTGCTGAGTGTGCCAACTTCGGCCTCCACTGAACTGATACATCAGGAAGTAGGAATTGATTATATTTCGGACTTAGCTGCCTTACGCCCCCTGTTATTGTGGCGATCTATTTGGTCTAAAGACGAAACACTATTTACGCAATCAATTATCAAAGATTGTCGGAAGATGGACCACTGTTCTCACATTCCCTGGTTAAATTTTATTCACTATTGGTATAGTCTTTTGTTTAATTGTAACATCCACGCGGAACCAGAGTACGCAGCCTCGATTGCAAAAAAGGAGCTAAAAGCAACTTTCCTAGCCTATAAAAGGGAGGCCAGAGGGAGATCAATTGGGGAACAACCTACCCGCATATTTTACTAGCAACTAAACCTTATAATTGGCTTCCAGGTATACTTGTCTGAAGTGACAAGAGCTTCCCATCACTTCGTACTGAAACGCCTAAGGCTAGGGATTGCTCACCATCTCGTGGCTTTCATGATTATGAAAAAAAGTACTAATTCTGTATGCCCATGCGATAACATATCTAAACAAAGCTGCTGCCATTTTCTACTGTTTTGTAAATGTTATTCTTCTTTAAGGAAGTTTTACCTGAAACCTATCTTTTTAAAATATAATGTACGATCCACTAAAAATGCTATGAGGTTAATGTTTTCTCTGGAAGGCCCAGATACTTGTTTTTATGTTGCATCCTACATTTTAAAATGCATAGCTGCTAGGAAATCTATTACTTTTTGAGTTTACATATCTATTTGTTATGATTTATTTAACTCAGTATTAGCGGCACATTGCACTTTCTACAAAATCTGTATGAAAGGTATACTGCTGCCATATGACACTTAATTGTGAAATTTGCACATGTAAAGATCGTTAGCACTTGTTACTTTGGTAAAAATCTGTTTAAAATGCAAATCAATCACATAAGGTACCGTATTGCGACATTTATACAGTATGTAATATACTTAGCATTTGCATTTTATAATTTTATCTTTAACTTTATCTTTTTTGCTAGTGTACGGCACCTTATCGCGAAATTTGAATATAATGTAAAAATTGTTAGCACTTGCCACTTTGGCATAAATCGGCATGAAATGCAAATCATGTACATATGGCACTTTATTGCGCCATTTGCACATCATGCAATTTATATAGCACGTGGCACTTTTTTTGCGATTTTGCACGAATACTCTTGCTTAAGTTTCATATAAAGTTATCCATGCTGTTTAGCAAATATTTGAGAATATAATGAGGGGTGTTAACAATAGTTTTGTATTTTGATGATTGCTTAAATGGTTGTTATTGACAAACCGAATAAAGCTTTTAAAACGAAACAAAATAATATGTTCAAAGGTGACACTGACTTTTTGCAATATACTGGATGGTGGACGTAACTGTACTGTAATCTATATGTTGACAATATGTTTTTGGCCATTGTAAGTCTTGACAAAATGTTAATAATTTTTTTTTTTAAGAATCTTGTTGCCTTTGTAACCAATAAGTCCACTTCTCTGGACCAAATTGTAAATCCTACATGTGCAAGTGGTTATCATCGCTATATAGAGTAGGGCCAGTTGCACCACTCAAGTGTGTCTCCTAAAGGAATACCAGGACTGGGTTGTTCCCCCCTTCAACGTTATCATCCATACAAGTCACATTCCATGATACGCTCAGAAGCTTGTTGCTCTTCAGCCTTATTCTACCACCTCCATCACCCTGTCTCAAGATGTGGTCCAGTCTGCGGTTCACAATTCTTCATGCAATGTGCAATCTCAGAGAACAGGCACCTCATAACGTCCTGTGCTATAGACTGAAAGCCTTCCTTCACTGCCCCACTCCCCCGCACACTTGCACCACTGGTCTAAAACTGCCCTCATTCCCCAACCCGCAGTGCACCTGTGGCCCAACATTATGAAACAATTTAACCAACAGTTATTTCTACAAGTGTGAAACGGGGCTAAGACCAGCAGCTGTGAACTCCCTCCCACTGACTGATCTCTCTTACATGCTGCCTCTGCCTCTAATTGGTGTGAGTGAAGCACAAATCATTTTCATGCGTCCATATCTTTTTGCCCTCAGATCCAAATTACACTCCTCATTCAGTATTTAATGGATTTAAGGGAGGATTCATTTATTTAAACTACTTCATGTACTTCATCTCTTTCAGCAGTCACCAGCACTGCTCTGTAAACATTGTTTACCACGAATACTTTTCCCCGCAGGGAATTACAACACGGTCGTTACAATGACTGCGTTATAACAACGCATATCATTACTCCACAAGTCGGAACAACAACTTGCTGAGGGGGCAGAAGGTGTTGGATTTAAAATCCAACACCATCCCTACTGTTGCACAGACTGGAGTTGGAATAGTAAATTATACTATTCCAACACCCAGCGCCCCCCCCCTCCATTGTTACGACTTGCGGGGTAATGGTATGCATTGCTACAACACTGTTGTTGGAACAACTGCGTTGTAATTCCCTGCGGGGAAAAAGAATGCGGAAAAACGAGGTATATTCGCACTGCTCATCCTTGCAAGGACACCACTTGTAGTCGCCTTTTGGCATATGACAGTTATTCAGTTCTATTGATTCCATAACCCAGGTAGTGGTTCTGATAATTGCCCTAGATCTGGCTGCAGTGTTGTGTTGTATTTTTTCATTGGTCGGTTTATATTTATACCAATAGTTCTCCATCCTTCAAACCACTCCTAGACCCTTTCTGAAGTTGTAGAGTACCAACTTTTTTTCTCAGCTAGAATTTTCAGTTTAGCCAGGAACATCATATATTTCAGGTTTCTCTTCCTTTTTACTGCATGTAGAACTGCACCACCTGAGTGAAATAAGGAACGAGGGGGGTGGGGGGCAGGAGAGCAAGTACAACCAGCGAGGGGGGGCAGGAGAGCAAGCACAACCAACGAGGGAGCAGGGGAGCAAGCACAAGCAACGAGGGGGCAGGACAGCAAGCACAAGCAACGAGGGCCCAGGAGAGCAAGCACAAGCAACGAAGGGGCAGGAGAGCAAGCACAAGCAACGAGGGGGCAGGAGAGCAAGCACAAGCAACGAGGGGGCAGGACAGCAATCACGAGCAACGAGGGGGCAGGACAGCAAGCACAACCAACGAGGGGGGGCAGGAAAACAAGCACAAGCAACGAGGGGGCAGGAGCAAAAGCAACAAGGGGGCAAGACAGCAAGCAATGAGGGGGGGCAAGAGAGCAAACACAAGCAGCGAGGGGGGCAGGAGAGCAAGCACAAGCAACGAGGGGGGGCAGGAGAGCAAGCACGAGCAACGAGGGGGCAGGACAGCAAGCACAAGCAACGAGGGGGGCAGGAAAGCAAGCATGAGCAACAAGGGGGGCAGGACAGCAAGCACAAGCAACGAGGGGGCAGGACAGCAAGCACAAGCAACGAGGGCCCAGGAGAGCAAGCACAAGCAACGAAGGGGCAGGAGAGCAAGCACAAGCAACGAGGGGGCAGGAGAGCAAGCACAAGCAACGAGGGGGCAGGACAGCAATCACGAGCAACGAGGGGGCAGGACAGCAAGCACAACCAACGAGGGGGGGCAGGAAAACAAGGACAAGCAACGAGGGGGCAGGAGCAAAAGCAACAAGGGGGCAAGACAGCAAGCAATGAGGGGGGGCAAGAGAGCAAACACAAGCAGCGAGGGGGGCAGGAGAGCAAGCACAAGCAACGAGGGGGGGCAGGGGAGCAAGCACGAGCAACGAGGGGGCAGGACAGCAAGCACAAGCAACGAGGGGGGCAGGAAAGCAAGCATGAGCAACAAGAGGGGGCAGGACAGCAAGCACAAGCAACGAGGGGGGGCAGGACAGCAAGCACAAGCAACGGGGGCAGGACAGCAAGCACAAGCAACGAGGGGGGCAGGAGAGCAGGCACAAGCAACGAGGGGGGGCAGGAGAGCAAGCACGAGCATCAAGGGGGCAGGAGAGCAAGCACAAGCAACGAGGGGGGCAGGACAGCAAGCACAAGCAACAGGGGGCAGGAGAGCAAGCACGAACAACGAGGGGGCAGGACAGCAAGCACGAGCAATGAGGAACAGGACAGCAAGCACAAGCAACGAGGGGGGGCAGGAGAACAAGCACAAGCAATGAGGGTGCAGGACACCAAGCACAAGCAACGAGGGGGCAAGACAGCAAGCACAAGCAACGAGAGGGGGAAGAAGAGCAAGCACAAGCAACAAGGGGGGGCAGGAGAGCAAGCAAAAGCAATGAGGGGGGGAAGGAGAGCAAGCATGAGCAACGAGGGGGCAGGACAGCAAGCACAAGCAACGAGGGGGGGCAGGACAGCAAGCACGAGCAACGAGGGGGAGGCAGGACAGCAAGTACAAGCAACGAGGGGGGGCAGGACAGCAAGCACAAGCAATGAGGGGGGCAGGTGAGCAAGCACAAGCAACGAGGGGGGCAGGAGAGCAAGCACGAGCAACGAGGGGGCAGGACATCAAGCACAAGCAACGAGGGGGGGCAGGAGAGCAAGCACGAGCAACGAGGGGGCAGGACAGCAAGCACAAGCAACGAGGGGGCAAGACAGCAAGCACAAGCAATGAGGAGGGGCAGGACAGCAAGCACAAGCAGCGAGGGGGGGCAGGAGAGCAAGCACGAGCAACGAGGGGGGGCAGGACAGCAAGCACGAGCAACGAGGGGGCAGGACAGCAAGCACAAGCAACAAGGGGGGCAGGAGAGCAAGCACGAGCAACGAGGGGGCAGGACAGCAAGCGCAAGGAATGAGGGGACAAGACAGCAAGCACAAGCAATGAGGAGGGGCAGGACAGCAAGCACAAGCAGCGAGGGGGGGCAGGAGAGCAAGCACGAGCAACGAGGGGGGGCAGGACAGCAAGCACGAGCAACGAGGGGGCAGGACAGCAAGCACAAGCAACAAGGGGGGCAGGAGAGCAAGCACGAGCAACGAGGGGGCAGGACAGCAAGCGCAAGCAATGAGGGGACAAGACAGCAAGCACAAGCAATGAGGTGGGCAGGACAGCAAGCACAAGCAACGAGGGGGGGCAGGAGAGCAAGCACGAGCAACGAGGGGGCAGGACAACAAGCACAAGCAACGAGGGGGCAAGACAGCAAGCACAAGCAACGAGGAGGGGCAGGACAGCAAGCACAAGCAACGAGGGGGGGCAGGACAGCAAGCACGAACAACGAGGGGGGGCAGGACAGCAAGCACGAGCAACGAGGGGGCAGGACAGCAAGCACGAGCAACGAGGAGGCCGGACAGCAAGCACTCACCGGAGGACTCGGCAGCTTCTCGACTTCTTGCGGCGGCGGTTGGGCAGAAATGGCGTCAGAAAAGCGCCAACATTTTCGCATTCGGGGGCGTGGTTTTTGCTGTTGAGTGACGGATGACGTCACGGAGTTAAGAACAGCAAAAAACACGCCCCCGAATCCGAAAAAGACGGGGCTTGAACGGAGTGATGCCCCTCTCCTCCAATGGCTGGCCTCCGTTTAGGAAGCCAGCCAATGGAGAAGAGGGTCGGGTTCAAGCCCCCATAGTAAGAAACATTAAATCTCGGAGCGAGACTGCGCAAGCGCAGCCTACGGTCCGAGACCTAAAAAGCAAGATATACTTGTTTTCAAATGGTGTGGTGCCTTTGAGTTCATAGTAATGCCATTGGCTCTACCTTTCAATAATGGGCATCATTTTGGCCTTTGGGTGGTCATGACCATGTAATTGTCAGTGGTGATTACTTTCAGTAAGGAAAAAGGTGGAACTGTTTACATATCCATTCCACATCTGTGCATTCTTTCTCCACCTTCAGAAATATCAGGATGCAAATGGAGCTGTTCAGTCAGAATCCTCTAGTGGATAAGTCCCTGATTACTAGTCCTCCCAGGGGCAGATACCACGCTGCATGATCACTAGAGATCCCCTGTGACCCAAGATTGGCTGAAATAGCATATACATAGAATTGAAACGCCTCCTGTTATCCAAGGGCGTGCTATATCATGGCGTCCTTTAAATCAGCGAATAAATAATCAGCGGGGCAAAGAGGAGCCATTGATTTCACTGGCAAAATAAGCCGTGGACCTTTGGTGCTTTCTGAAAACGCTTCTTTAAATGCAGTCATTGGATCAATTCAGACTTCGTGCTTCTCCTCAGCAGTTCTAAGGACTTGTACTGTGAGTTTATTGAGCACGGCGAGCAGCCAAGAATACTATTATCTGAAGCCATATTAGGGTACAGGGACTTAGGGCAAGAACTTTTAAACTGAATGGACATTTGTGAACAAGATGCATTTGGGGAAAAAGAGTCCTTTCTCAAGGGATCAAATGCTTCCCCAGAGGTGTGCTACAGCACACACCATGGAGCCAGTTCACAAACGCATGTATGAGTACTAGAAGGAGTACTACAGGAGTAAACTTGTACACAAATACCTTTGATACGACCTTGAAACATCTAACTCCACATAGCTAAATGTGCAAATAGGCCACAGTTCTTTACATATGCACTAATCATTTATGACCATTTACACAGAATTATCATTTTATTCCTATTTTATATCGCTTGGGGCAATTTACAAATTAATATAAAAGTACCTAAATGTGTACTAAATTACAAACACCACAATGCATTTGGGAATAGACCCCATTATTTATATGCTTTATTTGCATCAACAATGTATAGCAGTTTTACTTCTGGGTTCACATACTGTCAATGTAGGTCCGGTACATTCTAAAAAAAAAATTGAGAGCTTAACACGCGCTCTACAAATCCGCTTACAAAGCATTACATTACATAGTTTTTGATTTTTTTCGGCTGGCAGGACGTTCAAAGATATCTTCAGATTCCATTTGAACTTTGACATAATATATAAGTAGTCAAGTGTCCGGCACCAAGGTACTTATTTCAATTCCGTAGTAGTCAGTATTTTATTAATTTGAACCATGCATGGATATGTATGAGATACAATTGTATTTGATTGTCTTCGGTTCATTTGATGCAGCCACTTATATTTAAGCCTTTCGGCACCACAAGGTGACAGACCGCGCAAGAATGAAGCATGTTCGTTTTTCACAAACAAATGCTTCTAGGCTGTCACAGGCGGTTTGCTATTTAATCTATCAGTCATGTTTTTTTCCCTGACACTCTTATCAGCGTGTGTGCACGCGCGATTAAGCACTGGTTCAGTTCCAGTCAGTTTATTTTTCTCCCGCTCAAATCTTCACCTTCGTGACTGGAACAAACGAGCTGGTTAATTATAAATGAAATTATTTCTTCCAGAGAAGTCGCTTAGGAATGCAGTAACCTGCAACTGTTGGATGAACGGCAAAGAAGAAAGACGTTAACAAAAAACATAAAAGCATAGGTCAAGCTCACGAGATGATATTGTAATTATAGTTGTATTCAAACTTAAGCTGCAAGGTGCTCCCAGACGTATCATTAGGGCTGTGAAATATTATGTTTGTTTGGCTCCTCACGGAGCAAACACGTAGCCAGACTGTATTATGATCAGTTCAGTCACCAGACGTGTCCCGGAGGCATTTCAAAACGTAAATACATGTCATGAGGCATATTCATTCTTCAAACGTACGAATTGCTAAATCCAGTTCAGTCAGGGCGCCGAATAAATGACGAACACTTCTTCAAACCTGCGTGTATTATATCCTCCTGTCTGCCTAGGACCTTTTCATCCATTTGGTGAATAATAATTAATATGTTAAATACATTAAATTGAATTAAACAATATGCTAATAATGGTAAGGTGTCTAAAACGGATCACTGATTTTTCTTGCTGCAGTAGGTTGGTTGGCCGCTGCTGGAAGGGTGTGGACCCAAAGCACGTGCAGTGAGGCATTGATGAGGTCATTCCTACGTCAACTGAAAAGGTCGCGCGAGATGATTACTGTTGGAATCGTTCCAGAAAATGTTTGAGTCCTGCGCTGCTTCACCTCTGGTTCACCTCTGAATCTGCTGGCGGAAGTTGGGAATCCACAGTAAGTGCTAAATTCCGATCATGCTTTTTTTCTGTACCCTTTCCTTAGATCCTCATGAGGCTCACTCAAACCTTTACTTCTTAGGAAAGCAGATTATTCACCAATGAACTTCCTGTTCATCTTGGGTCTTGGCCCTAGAAAATGTTACCCTAGACCATGGTTGCAACTGGTAGCTGTTTTAGTTTCAAATGTGTTTTATTGATTGTACCAGCAGAAGTAAAAGAAGACATCGTGACAAGTTGTAGAGGCAGTAGGCATATACAGCGGACGGGACAGACAAGCATGTCTTCCCTGAGATTGAAAAGCAAAGCGGGGTACATATGCCAAGGAGATAATACGATATCATAGATGCAAGTGTCAGGCATTGCAAGAAGGCAAGATAATAAAAACAACAATAACCAAAACCCCCCGCCCAACCCGATCCCGGTTCCCCCTCCCCCACCCCAACCAGTGTGCCATTTGGTAGCAGAAAATCGATAAGCAGGCCAGTGAGGATTAGTGCGAGTGGCCGAGAGGCACCGAGAGTCATGTGTGGTGTCAGTGAGGCGTAGAACCCTAAGATATTTTGGACATGTGACTTCATTGAATTCTTTGGACAGGAGGGACAGCAGTGGAAGCTACGTTTTTTGAAATGCATCGGTGGAGTTGGTAAGTGTGGCCTGTATGCGTTCCATCCCAAGGGTGAACCAAAGCTTGTGTAGCCACCCCGTGTGTGTGGGTTTAGTCGTCGAACCCCACAATGATAGGATATGTTGCGTGGCTGCCTGTATGGTGATCCCCATTTGACGACCCCGTAGTGATTTCAAAGGGAAGGTTAATGCATTGGGGAGTCCCAGTAAAGCATAAGCAGGGAATCTTGGGATTTCAGTCTCAAAGGTAGAATCAATGTCATTCAGCACCGTCTCCCAGTAGCTCCGAATTTCTTGACAGTCCCAAAGGAGATGGGTTAGAGTGCCTCGTTCCCCGCAGCCCCTCCAGCAAAGCTCGCTGAGCAACACGCAGTACCTCGCCATTGTGAGACTGCGCCTGTGTCATTGCCCGGAGGGAATTCTGGGTTATCTAGTATGGGGGTGAATGGGGAGGGAAAAGTTGTCAAACCTCTCTTGAGAGCAACCCTATCCCATACCTGTAAAGTTGTGCGAGTAAAAGGTGACTTTAATAAGTATCGTGGTCGATGTTGCCTGGCGAGGAATGGATTCCTCCAGACCGGAGTCTGCGCCATGGCTCTATCCTGGAAGAGCCATCTCTTCTCCGACTCCGGCCAATACCACTCCACTAGGTAGCGGAGTTGAGAGGCATGGAAGTACTGCAGCAGGTTGGGGACTCCAAGGCCTCCTTCGTCCATGCTTTTGTACGCCAATTGTTTATGGACATGTGCGCATTTTCCCTCCCAGATGAAGTGATGGAGAGCGGTCTGCAGATCTTTTAGGGTGCCCGCCGGGGGCGTGATCGGGATGGTCTGGAAGAGATAGAGGATCCTAGGAAGAACTGACATTTTCACCGCCGCCACCCTTCCCAGTAAAGAGAGCGGCTGTTTTGACCAGCGCACCAGATCCATCCGGATCTGGGTAGCGAGGACTTTGTAGTTGGTTGATACTGTCGATTCTGTTGAGGAGGTAAGGGTAATCCCTAGATACGGGACCTGGGCGGCCAGCTGAAGACCTCTCCCTTGTCCAATGGCAGAGTCGTGAGACTGTGCATTTGTGCCCAGCAGCAATATCAGAGATTTACCTCTGTTAATGCGGAATCCCAAGACGGAGCCGAATGAGTCAAGTTCCTCCATGAAGGCGGGTACGGAGCGGTCAGGGTGGTCAAGGGTAACTATCACATCATCTGCATATAGACTAATTGTGTGAGGTTCGTGTCCGAAGGTGATACCCTTAATTTTGGGATTATCCCGGACCTTCTGCGCTAGGGGCTCTATATACAGGGCGAATAGAAGGGGGGGAAAGGGGACACCCTTGTCTAGTGCCGCGCTGAATTTCAAATGGGTCTGATCGTAAGCCGCCCAGCAGGACCTTAGCCTGGGGGTGATGGTAGCAACATGCTAACCAAGAGCAGAAGCGGTCACCCAGTCTGAAACGCCTCAGGACCGGTTGTAAGTATGTCCAGTCCATGCGGTCGAACGCCTTCTCCGCGTCAATGGCAAGCAGTGCGGAGTCTGAGGATTGAAAATGCGATTTGTCATTCAGATGGAGTACCCTTTTAGTGTTGTCGCTGCATTGACGGTTGGGTACAAAACCTGATTGGTCTGGTTCCAAAATCCCGGGAAGGCAGGGGCCAAGGCGTGCAGCAAGAATGCCGGTATAAAGATTTAAGTCAAGGTTCAATAGTGAAATAGGGCGGAAAGCAGAGCAGTGTGTGGGTTTTTTACCGGGTTTTGGCAATACCACTACCTCCGCGGCCAACATGTCCGAGGGAATAGCGCCTGGGCCCTCGAAAGAATTGAAGAGGTGGGTGAGCACTGGAGATACCAGCCGGCTGAAGGTCTTATAGAATCCCGCCGAGAATCCGTCAGGTCCCGGGGACTTGAGCGGGTGCAAACGGGATATGGCTGCCAGTACTTCGTCCTGGCGGATGGGGGCATCCAGGGCGTCTGCGTTTGCCTTGGAGAACTCGGTGAGGGCCGTCGTATTCAAGTATGCATCTATTTCTGAAGGAGATGTCTCTTCTGCCCCGTATAACAAGGCATAGTAAGATCGGAATGCTTCGGCCACCTGGATATCTTCCGTGAGAACTGCTCCTGTGTCGTCTGTGAGATCGGTAATCTTAGAGCATTGGGTCTTGGCCTTCAGGGCACTGGCTAGTAAACGGCCAGTTCTGTTACCCCCGACATAATAGGTATGTCGAAGGCGGAGAGCTGCGAATTCCTCCCTGTCGGTATCCAGGCTGGCTAGTTGGGCCTTAGCCGCTTTTAATTGCCTCCAAACACGTGGGGTGCAAGTGCGACTGTGGACCCTTTCCAATTCCGCAACGCACGCTATGAGGTCATCTCTTTTAGTTTTGCGATCTTTGGCCTCAGCCGCTGCTATGGCAATCAATTCACCGCAGGCGACCGATTTCAGGGCCCCCCAAAGAGCCGTCATGGAAATTCCCGGCGTGTCGTTAGTGGCAAGATAGTCAGTAATGCAATCGCGAATTCTTTTAGTGACCTCTGGTCGTTGCAATAAGGTTTCGCGCAGGCGCCATGAGCCCCGGGGACGTTGAATCTGAGCGACAGTTCTACCGCGTCATGGTCGGAAATGGCTGCAGGTATTATGCTAACATTCTCAAGAGTTTTGAGCAGCTCCGAGGAGCCTAGGAAATGATCGAGCCTAGCGTATGTGCGATGCACATGCGAGTAAAAGGTGAACTGCGACGCAGTCGGGTGTTTAGTCCTCCAGAGGTCTACCAATCCCCTATCTCTTAGCCACTCAAGTCCAGTCGACGAGACCGCACCTGTCCCTCCATAGCGGTGCCCTGACCTATCGGCATGTGTGTCCATAACGATGTTGAAATCCCCACCTAAGAGTAAGGGTGAGTGTGAGGATTGAAACGCCTCTGAGACAGCGCCTTTCAGAAAGGCCTCCTGTCCTGTGTTCGGGGCATAAAGGGAGCCAACTGTGAGATGTGCGTCTCCTAGCTGAAATGTGTGCGCTAACAGGCGGCCCTTAATCTCCCCCACCTTGTTTCCCACCCGTGCTCGAAAGTGTTTGGATATTAGGATCGCCACCTCAGCATTTTTTGCGGGGAGGGAGCAAAAGTGTTGTGGGAAGGCGTGGGAGCGCATTCTATGCCAGTCCTTTTGCAAGAGGTGGGTCTCCTGTAATAAACAGATATCGGCCCCCGAGTTTTCCAGGTAGGAGATAATAGCTCTTCTCTTAACGGGGTTATTCAACGCTTTCACATTGAGGGTCAATATTCTTAGGGTGGTAGCTGTTTTGTGTGAGCAGTATTGTGCAATTTTAGCTTGACAATGATGTTAATATTGAAGAATTGTAAACATATATTGTAACTGTGTGTATGGATATTTTCTGAACATACAAACTAGGTATGTCCAGGGAGCTCATATATTTAGGACTGAGTATTCTAGTGCTAAACAGAGCAAGGACACTTGAGAAATAGATTCGAGGTATTATAATGGGGTGTGCAATTTCCTTCAAAAGAATTCGTTTTGTCATTGTCATCTGTTGACTTACACATTGGTGCCAGTTGTGTGTCCAGTTATTGAGTTATTTGCAAGCTAGAGCTCATAAAAGCGGAAGGGGCCTTGATCGAGTGTGTCCAGGATGAGAAGCTTTTGAGCCATAAGGCTGGTCAATCCCACCATGGCGAGCCTTCATCAAGGCATAAGCGTGATATGTCCTGAGGAACATTGCTAGGATAGAAGTTACGGCTTGCTGGAGATGTGCATGGTTGTGGCTGGTTCTATGGGAACAGTTGGGGGTCATTCAGAACAACACCCAGCTAACAGGGAGCAGGGCTGGAGATGCTGTTTACGGCTTAGTGTTGCTTAAGTGAGGAGGTGGGGGGGCAGTGCCTGCACGAGTGGTTTTGGTAACACCATGGTTTGTAAATTAAATCATAACCATGAGACTGTAATCCAGACCCCTTCTGCACAGGATACCGGTTATGAATTTTTCCTTGTTTATTTTATGGTAGTTAGCTTGAAAAGACTGTTCTCTTGAAAGCAGGATAACAGCAGGCATAGATATGAATTATACCAAAAGGGAGTCACCGTTCCTAAGTAGAGAGAGAAAAAGAAGGGAAGTAAGAGGTACTCTGGTCGTGTGTTACCCCAAGTGGGCGAAGACGTTAAGGATCAGAGAGAAAGAGAAGCTATGCAAGGACGAGCAAAAGGGGTAGAGGGGCCAGAAATCAGGATTTGGGAGAGAAGGGAGAAGGTAATATGGAAGAGTAAAAGACAGAAGAGGATGAAGAGAGACCAGAAGAAGGGCATAGGAGGACAGCATAAAAGGCAGGGAGGTGATCTGAGAGATGGAGATATAGGTTGGAAGAAAGAAAGGTTGAATGGGGCACTTTGGGACCTATAAGTGGGGCACACTTTAATACAGCAGATGCAGTGACACAGAGGTCCTGGGGTGGCATTATCTCACTGTGACTCAGTTAAATGTTTATTTTAATACCGAGCCTGGGGCCCATTTTACTTGCTTGGATTAGGGCTCATGAGACTCAGGCTACTCCACTGGAGCCATTTTGAACCTTTTTATGGCTGTGCAGCATGTATAGTGAGGAGCAGAGGTAGAGTCTGTCTGGGTCATCAGAGAAGGGCAACTGAAGAGCAACTGTGGCTCGAAATCTGATCCAGCGCGGCTAAAATGAATCTTTCTCCATGACATAAACCCAGAAAAACATCTACACAACCTCAATCATATTAAACCCTATGTCGGTGGGACCCATAACACCACATACAAACATTCATTCAATTTTCTGGATCAAACGCTAAGGAAAATGAGCTGCTGGATAAACAGAGTACCTTGTTAAATTGAGAGAATTATAACTTACATATTATATACATTAACTTAGGATCCTGTCGGTTCTAAACATCAAAGTACTCCGCTATTCGGTCGATGGACCAACTAGTAGAATCAGTTGATGGCGATTAAGTCCAGCTCAATCACAATTAAAACCTTTAACATTTATTAATCACAATTTTATTCTAAAGAACCACAGACTCATTTAGAGTTAGCATATAATTTTATTTAAATTCTTTGAGCAAATAGGTAGAGTTCTTTATTAGTCAAATTACATTTGAAATATCAATCAGCATTTAAGTACATTTTTTAGACTCGAAACAGAAAAATATTCATTACCGTTGGCCATAGGGCGATGATAAGAATGGTTCACCAGGAAAGAAAGATGAACCGCAGGCGCAGTTTGCTTTTCAAGTAACCTGTCTGCACTTACCGTTTTTTTTCTACCAGGAGTGTCGATTCAATGCCCACTGGGACATCACTCCAATATTAAGAATCTCCATGTTAACGACTCAACGGATAGAAGTAACCATCAGACACATTTGACTTTGCTGGGTACTTTAAGCCCTAGATGACATTGCCACTTGTGAGGAGGGCATAAATGCAACAATGTTCCAAAGGCAATCACTTAGAAAAAGTTTGTTAAGTTTGCTGAGGTTATCCTATTCAAAGACCCTGCTACCACAACAAATGATTTTCAAACTCTTCAGTTTAATCATTCCATACATTCCATGAGTATGGTGATAAATCCAATCCTTGGAAAGGTGCTACATGTGCCAGCGCAGTGAGAGTGAAAATAAGAGAAAAATTCGCATAAAATATACAATGCGCATAATCAAAAAAGATTTAACCAACAGGACATACATTTCTGCATAGAACCCTAAAGAAAACTACATTGGATGGGTTTCTCAAAATCCAACCATCAGCACAAATATGGTTAAAACAGAACAGATGACATTTCGACCCCTAGACATTATGTGACAGGGTCTACCTCTGGACAGAATTGCAGCAACCGAGAAAGTGAGAGGAATTATCTAAATATAGTATAGAATTATCTAAATTATATTATAATATAGTATAAAGATGGTATAAAAGGGGAGGAATCTAGGTGATAAATACAATCATACTGCTCACTTGACTCAAAAGGAACAAGAGATAATGCAATGCTTGAAATTAAACCTAGACGATCAATATCGTACGTAAACAACCTATAAAAAGACAAACTAAAATTACAATCACTGAAAACAACAAAGCACAAATTACATTGGAGTTGGAGTTGGTAGGCCTAGCTAAGTGAGGTGCCCAGCCCTAGTATATGGTGGCGAACCCATGGTGTGACGCCATGTAAAAGACCAAAAAATGGGAAGCGACCCAGTCATTATGCAAAAAATGTATGAAAATTATAGATTCCCATGATGGAAAAACAGAGCCCATATATCGGGATGTGTAGTCTGATACATAACACCAAGTGTCAAAAATGTAAAATGACCATGTAGATAGTAGACAGAGGATGCATATCACTAATGTTTGTATACCTAACACAGAGCCCATGGACCCACATGCACAGTGTAATACCTAAAAGTCCAGTGCCAAAAGGATAGAACGCCTATCAATGGCAGACAACAAAAACTATCACTAGTGTTTTATTTACCACCAGCAGCAGTCACCGCCATTAGCAAAGGGTGGTGGGGCAGGTGAGGGATCGCGGGGAGAAGGGGTGCGTTGGGGCATGATAAAAATAATAATAAATCAAAAAACTTACCTGATGCCACCGGCTGTCTCCCGCATCGCGTCGCTCCTGCTGGCCTCTTCCTGGTTCCCAGGAGCCCCTGACACCGACTCCTAGCCAAGCCCTGTGCCCTGCTCAGGTCTTGGAGTCTGTGGGGTTTCTCCGCCTGGCTGCTGAATGCAGCCAGGCTGGAGAAGCCTAAGTGTGCATGTGTGTTTTGGTCAGCCTGAGACGGCCAGCCGAACACAAATGAGCACTTAGGGAGTGCACAAGCACTTCTCCTCCACCTTCCCATGCCCGCCCCGCCCTGTACAAGCTGGCTCAGAGACGCATAAGGAAAAATAAAACAATGCTACAGCATCGTTTTATTTTTTGTTTGCTGGCTCTGCACCAGGCAGTGGGGCAAAGCTCCTCAGATAGAATCCTGCATGAGTATCATAAAAATCATAAAAAGGTGTCCTCAATACCACCATCCAGCTTCCTAAAAACAGAGCATGGGGCCATGGTAAGGCAGCAAACAAGGCAAAAACAGGTGAAGGAAAATATTTGGGAATCAGAACATACCGGTGTGCGGCAGTCACAAATCCAAAATCAGCATGGCCAGTCTACGCATTCGGGACGGTACTAAAGTAGGGGAAAAAAACATGCATTTGCAATGCAATAGATCTCGCATTTGGTAGACTTAGCGCTATTGGCATTGTAAACATAAAAGCGGGTGCTGTGCTGAAACATAAAGCGTGGTGCCTGTGTACATAAAAGTTATGCACACTGAGTGTACGGGTGGGGAGATGAAAATGGGAAGCTCCTTCTCTCTCTGGCTAATTAACCTATGGCCATCCGTCTCGTTCCTGAGGTGATCGACTCAGACGGAGCGATCCAGCGAGCCCTAATGGCAGTGGCCCAATGCTTCGCCCCATACTACGCCACTCTTCACGTTGCACAGCCTCCCAGTCTCTCACTCCCCGAGCTCCTTCAGTACATACGGTTCCCTCTTCCGCTAGAGCTCCCTATCACCCCATAGGGGATCAATGACGCCATATCATGCATGACCTCTGGTAAGACACCGGGGCCAGATGGACTCCCACAGGAGTTTTACGCGTCCTACCGAGACACGCTGGTACCCCACCTTATAGAGGTGTATCAGGAGGCGACTGATCACTGTTCATTCTGCCCGGAGACGGACAGGGCCACCATTGTGGTGATCCCTAAGTCTCAGCCTCTCTCGAAGCACTGCCCAACTACCACTCCATCTCTCTCTTTAATTCGGAGCTCAAAGTATTTGCTTCTGTTTTAGCCAACCTCATACGACCGTACCTGACCAAACTGGTACACCCTGACTAGTGTGGACTCATGCCCTCCCGGGGAACCAGACACTGCCTTAGACGTCTCCACTTTGCTTTAGCGAACCGACAACAGCTGACCCCCTACTTGTCCCTTCTTCTTGTTGATTTCGAGAAAGCATTTGATTCAGTGGACTGGCGATACTTAGAGGCGGTGTTGATGGAAATGGGTTTTGGAGCCCCTTTCCGTAACCTGGTCAAGACGCTATATTGTAGGCCATAGGCCTAGGTACTAGTTAATGGAGCTCTGTCGTACCCCTTCCCCATCAGGAGGGGCACAAGGCAGGGATGCCCCCTCTCGCCACTCCTCTTCGCGTTGACGATGGAGCCCTTTGCCCGTCTTATCCGGTCTGACAGGTTCATCACGGTGTGAGAAGGTGGCCTGATATGCAGTGCTCACTATTCTAGTGAACACTATGTATCAGTCCAGCAACCCTTATTGATGATTGGTTGTAAGTCAACCTTATAGACCAGCTATCCTAGTAGCATGGATACGAGCAGTCTAAGGCTAAAGACTCGAGAGGGCGTGTTAAGCCAGCTGTTATACCACACATATACCCCTTGAACACCAAGTGAAAGGACACCACACAAGTGTTATGAAAATAAACAGTGTATTTATTAAAATCACAACAGCCCTGTACTCTTTATGAGGACAGGGTACTAAGCACAAAACAAAACTCTTACGAAAATACTTAAGTTAGCACAGTATACACAAATGCCCGAGGGGCACGGAAAACCATATACTCTGAAAGTGGAATGCGAAATTACTAGCAGGTAAGTACAGTACTAATAGGATTTGGAATCGCTAGGACTTGACTATAGAACTTTCAGATTACGTACAGGAGGCCTAGGGGACTCGGGTGCAGAGTGTGCACTCTCACGCGTGATGCGGGACAAAGTCTATGGTAGCTAGTAAAGACAAAGTTAGTGTTCTCGGGCGAACCCGACCTGGTAGGAGGAAAACGAAAGTGGATTCTGACCCTTGGATAGTGAGGCTATGCTGGGGCACCGAAATGCCGAAGTTACCTAGCCCAGGGGCTGCAGCTGCATAGGTCTCAAAAGACGTCGGGAATCCTCGTAGACGGACCAGGAGCCTGGAAGAAAGGTGCTGGCAGGCGACCAGTGAAGAGAGTTCGAAGTGATCCAAGCCTGGATCTTGAAGATGGACGATACCTGAAAGCAGAGGGGACCAGGTTCGTGACTACTAGCCAGTAGTCAGGTGGCACCAGGAGGGCACCGGATGGTAGTCACCTCGACTAGGTGAGTGGGTGACGCTGTGCTCTGCAGATCTCACGGACCAGGAGGCGTTGTCGGCGACCAGGATGGAGGAGCGAGCTGTCCCACGATGGATGAAGCTGTCAGCGTCGCTGGACCCAGGATTGGGCAACAAAGCCTTGGCAAATTCAAGCCCACGCGGTGGACTCAAAATGGCGTCTGGAGTGGACCAGGAGGGTCCGGGGTGCTCCTCTCTTGGAAGGGAGCAAGGGCCAGTCTGGAGCAACCAGACCAGAAGCAGTGATGTCGTCGGGCGTCGTTAAGAAGGCCACAATCCAGCGGGCTAGTAGCCAAACAACGCGGTGAGCAGCAAAAAGCAGAAGGGCCCCACGCAGATCATGGAGATGCTGGGAGGCTGTACTTCGGTGCTGGAGCTGCTCAGGGTCGGGGCTTCTCGGACCCCAAAGCACTCACCAGAGGGGCACTCGGCGGGCTTGTTGTGAAGAAGTCGTGCAGTCTTGGCGATCGTCGGTCCCTCGAGGTCTCGTCACACTCACGGTTCTCAGCTTGGCTGTAGAGGTGAGTAGAGGTCAGAGGTGCCAGGGAAGCCGGGTCTCGTCCTGCTGGGTCGTCGGATTCCTGAGGAAGGACTTGCAGCAGACCGCAGTGTTCTTAAGATGGTGCCTGCGGATGCAGGGTGACTACTCCTTAGCCACAAGGGAGAATCTTGAAGAAGAAATCTTGATGTCCTTTCGCAGAAAGTCGTGTCTTGATTCCAAAGATGATCTAATTTGAACAGGGGGCCCGCTCCTATCTTTATACTAAGAAAAGGGGCTGGCCCCGGTGACTAGGTCTGCCTATGGGTGGGACTAGGAGGGGGGTGGTTACACCCCTCTCCCATGCCGGACTTCCCCCAGGCCAGGGGCTGGTGTGCCCCTGGAACTGGTTCTGACCGGCCTATGCGTAGTGAGCACCGGGGTGCCACTCAGCAGTCACCTTCCTGTAAAGCCCTGCCTACCCAGGATACACAAAACCCTGTCTGGGACGGTGCTAGCACCGCCCTTGCCAGGAAACCCTTTGTCCAGGCTCCCCTCGCTGGAAGGACTCCCAGCTGTAGGGGGTCAGACTCGTGTCTGTGGTGGCAGCATCCATTTTGTGGAGCTGAGGCTTCGTTTAACTTTAACCGGGGTTCACAGTTACATACATGTCGTGTCCCTCTAGAAGGGTGGAATGCTAACCCCGTCGCCAGAATTGGCGAGGGGTTAATATTCCAATTCGTATGACACCTTACTCGACATGTTTTGATAAAGCAATACCAAAGATAGCATTTAACCGCGAGGATTATAATGCACTTAAGAGTATATTGTATGCGTTATCATGGAACAGCTATTAGGACTTGGTTCCGCAAGCTGCAGACAGGCTCAGCTCATGCCAGAGCACCATCTCACACGATTCCAAGCACTCTGCCTTCAGGATTGTCAAGGCCTGCCATAGGAGTGACTGATAGGAATCTGTGTGTCCATTTTTAGGGTTAGATATAGGTATACTTTATCTACAGCAAAGGGTGATTACACAACTTTGCCCCAGCTGTCATGCAGCCAGTTGTGTCAAATTTAGGAGGCCAGCCAGGGGTGGCATAATACATGCTTCAGCCCCTGGTAGGCCCTGGGTACACCTATGCCCTGAGTTACAGGGTCTGATAAGGTGGCCCAGTACCAATTGGTAAATGCACCTAGGGTACATGTTGTAATTTAGAGAGAGAACAGCCAGGCTGTGGGTCTGATTGGCAGGCCCACAGCCAGAGAAAGTCGTAAACCAGTGAAACAAAAGCAAAAAATCTGGGTGATCATAAAATTGCAGACCCTACTCTCCTACATGACCCCCCCCCAAACTTTGGGACAATAAGCTAACCTTGACCAGGTGAGTCTTCTTGTTCTAAGTGGAAATATCTGGAGAGCCCATCGGCATTGCCATGATCAGTACCAGGTCTATGTTCCACTGTAAAGTCCATCCCCTGTAGGGAAATGGACCACCTAAGCAGTTTGGGGTTTTCACCCTTCATCTGATTTAGCCACAAGAGGGGCTTATGGTCGGTCTGAATCTTGAAGTGAGTGCCAAACAAGTATGGCCTCAGCTTCTTCAGGGCCCAAACCACAGCAAAGGCCTCCCTCTCAATAGCTGACCAATTCTTCTCTCTGGGGGTCAGCCTTCTGCTTATAAAAGCAATGGGCTGGTCTTGACCATCAAAATTCAGTTGAGATAGAACAACTCCCACACCCAACTCAGAAGCATCTGTTTGGACAATGATTGGTTTGGAGTAGTCTGGACTCTTGAGGATAGGTGCTGTGCGCATGGTCTGCTTTAGGTCATCGAATGCTTTTTGACAGCCTGCTGTCCACTGAACCTTTTTTGGCATTTTCTTACTTGTCAGTTCATTTAATGGAGTCACAATTGATCCATAGTTCCTGACAAACTTTCTGTAGTAACCAGTCAGGCCCAAGAAAGCTCGAACCTGAGTCTGGGTGGTTGGAGGAGCCCAGTCCCTGATTGACTGTATTTTGCTCTCCAGTGGCTGAACCTGGCCTCCACCTACAAGGTGGCCCAGGTATACAACCTGTGTCTGCCCTATCTGGCACTTGGTGGCCTTGATAGTGAGGCCTGCTGCTTGCAGAGCCTCTAACACTTTCCTCAGGTGGACCAGGTGATCCTCCCAGGTGGAGCTAAAGACAGCAATATCATCAAGATATGCTGCACAGAAGTCATCCAGCCCAGTGAGGACATGATTCACCAACCTTTGGAAGGTGGCAGGTGCATTTTTCAGACCAAAGGGCATTACCACAAATTGATAATGCCCACCAGGGGTTGAAAATGCTGTCTTGGGTTTGGCATCTTCAGCTAACCTGATTTGCCAATACCCAGCTGTCAGGTCAAATGTGCTTAAGTAGTTGGCAGAAGCCAATCTATCTATAAGCTCATCTGCCCTTGGTATTGGGTGGGCATCAGTCTTGGTGACTGCATTGAGACCCCTGTAGTCTACGCAGAACCTCATCTCTCTCTTACCACCCTGGGTGTGAGGTTTTGGAACTAGAACTACTGGACTAGCCCAAGGGCTATCTGAGGGTTCAATGACTCCCAACTCCAACATTTTCTGCACTTCAGTTTTGATGCAGTCTCTAACATGATCAGGCTGCCTGTAGATTTTACTCTTGACTGGCAGGCTGTCACCAGTGTCAACCTCATGGGTGCACCAATTGGTCTGACTGGGTGTCAGAGAGAACATATGTCTGAAAGACTGAAGAACCTGTTTACAGTCTTTCTGTTGATGTTCAGAGAGGCTGCCACAAAAGACAACACCATCTACTGACCCATCATCAGGATTCTGAGTGAGCAGGTCTGGGAGAGGGTCACTCTCTTCCTCCTGTCCCTCATCTATGGCCATGAGCAAGCTCATGTCCTTCCTGTCGACATATGCTTTGAGCCTGTTGACATGGAGCACCCTGTGGGGGCTCCTGGGAGTTCCAAGGTCCACCAGGTAGGTGACCTCTCCCTTTTGCTCAAGAATTGTGTGGGGCCCAGACCATTTGTCTTTGAGTGCTGCTGGGGCCACTGGCTCCAACACCCACACCTTCTGTCCAGGCTGGTAAACAGTCAGGACAGCCTTTTGGTCATGCCAAGCTTTTTGGAGTTCTTGACTGACCTTAAGGTTTTCAGATGCCTTCTCCATATACTCAGCCATCCTGGAGCGGAGACCAAGTACATAGTCCACTATGCTGGTTGCAGGCTTTTTGAGAGGTCTCTCCCATCCTTCCTTCACCAAGCACAGGGGTCCTCTTACAGGATGCCCATACAAAAGTTCAAAAGGGCTGTAGCCAACCCCCTTCTGTGGGACCTCTCTGTAAGCAAACAGAAGGCAGGGAATCAGGACATCCCATCTACGCCTGAGCTTTTCAGGTAGTCCATGAATCATCCCTTTTAGGGTCCTGTTGAACCTTTCAACAAGCCCATTGCATTGTGGGTGACAGGGTGTGGTGAACTTGTAGTTGACACCACATTCCTTCCACATAGCAGTTAAGTAGCTTGACATGATGTTTGCACCTCTGTCAGAGACAACCTCCTTAGGGAAGCCCCCTCTGGAGAACACTCCAACTAGGGCCCTTGCCACTACAGGTGCTGTAGTGGTCCTAAGTGGAATAGCTTCAGGATACCTGGTGGCATGATCCACTACCACCAGTATAAACTTGTGCCCTGATGCTGTCTGGGGTTCCATTGGACCAACAATGTCAATCCCCACTCTTTCAAAGGGCACCCCCACCACAGGCATTGGTATAAGGGGGGCCTTTGTTGTGCCACCTGACTTACCACTGGCTTGGCAAGTGACACAGGAGCGACAAAACTCCTTGGTATCCTCATTCATGTGAGGCCAGTGAAAGTGTGAGACAAGCCTGTCCCAAGTCTTTGTCTGGCCTAAGTGACCTGCTAAGGGAATCTCATAGGCCAAGGTAAGGAGGAAACCTCTCTGAGACAAGGGGATAACCAGCCTCCTGGCCATGCCAGGCTTGGGGTCTCTTGCCTCAGTGTACAGGAGTCCATCTTCCCAGTATACCTTGTGGGTACCTGTGGCGTTCCCAGCAGCCTCAGCAGCAGCCTGCTGTCTGAGGGGTTCAAGGGAAGGGCAGTCTAACTGGTCCTTCCCCAGGTCTTCCCTTGAGGGGCCACCTGAACCCAGAAATTCAACTTGATCAAGTTCGAATTCTTTAGGCTCAGTTTCCCTCAATTCCTGTAGGTCAGCCTCCTCTGAGACTTGATCCACAACCTGGGGCAAGGGGGAAGGCAATGCCTTAACCCTACTGCTCTTCTTCTTGGAAGGTGTCTGGTCCATTGTTCCAGGATCCAGCACCTGTTCAGTGGGGCATCTTCTGGCCTGTGACCTAGTCACAGCAAACACATGTGCTGGCAAGCCTAACATCTCCATGTGAGTCCTCTGCTCCACTTCTGACCATTGTGATGACTCCAAATCATTGCCCAACAAACAATCCATTGGGAGGTCTGAACTAACTACAACCTTCTTTTGGCCAGTTACCCCTCCCCAGGAGAAAGCTACAATTGCCATACTGTGACTGGTAGTGACATTGCTTGCATTGGTCACCAGGAAATCTGTACCTGGCATGATCTGTCCAGGGTCCACAAAGTTAGGTGTCACCATTGTGACACTGGCACAAGTGTCCCTATAGGCCTGAGCCATTTTTCCATTAATGAAAGGTGTCTGTCTGTATTTGCCCAAAGTATTGGGACTGATATCAGGGGACATATCCACATCCCCTGTACAGACAAGGACAGCCTGAGTGAGTGTGCCAACTAAGTTGTCATACCCCTCAGAACCCAAGGTTAACCCAACTAAACCCTTGGGAGGTGCACTACCACTGCTGACTGTACTAGGGGGCACAGGTGCCTTAGGGGCTGCAGTGGCAGGAGTCTGCCCTCCTCCTTTCTTGGTGCACTCACTAAACCAGTGAGTTTTACTTTTGCAGTATTGGCACCACCTTTTAGATTGGCCTTCTTGATTCTTCTTTTTCTGGGGAGCCTGACCCCCACCCTCTTTGGGTTGTTGGGGACCTGTTGAAGACTTCTGGTCAGTTTCACCCTTAGAATCTTTACCCTTCTGGTCTGCTTTCTTCTGACCACCTTGATTCTGGCCCTGGTTCTGTTTAACTCTTGTTCTGACCCATCTGTCTGCCTTCTTTCCCAATTCTTGGGGAGAGGTCAGATCCGAGTCAACAAGATGCTGATGCAACAACTGGTTCTGACAATTGTTTAAAATTTGTTCTCTCATGATCAAATTGTACAATCCTGTATAATCAGTAACCTTACTGCCCAGCAACCAGCCCTCCAAAGCCTTAGTGGCACAATCTACAAAATCAGACCAATCCTGAGACTGAGTTTTCTGGGTATCCCTGAACAGCAACCTGTACTGCTCAGTGGTTAAGCCAAACCCATCAATCAGTGTATTCTTCAGGACTTGGTAATTGTTAGCATCCTCCACTCTAGTAGTGAGGAGCTTATCTCTACCTTTACCTTCAAAGGAGAGCCACAAGATAGCTGCCCACTGACTCTGGGGAACACCTTGCACAGTGCAGGCCCTCTCCAAAGCAGTAATCCATTTGTGGATGTCATCCCCTTGTTTAAAGGGGGGCACTATCTTATTCAGGTGCTTTGTATCAAAACTCCTTTCCCTATTGCTAGGTACAATGCTGCCACCAGTGGGTGTTGACCCACTCAATTCCTGCTCTCTAGCAAAGGCAAGTCTTTCTTTGGCCAAGGCAAGTTCTTCCCTTTCAATCCTCAGATTGACTTCCCTTTCCTTGGCTTCATAGATTCTCCTCTGAGGGGAGGTCATCCTCCTCAGAGCAGAGGCCTGAGAGCCATTGGTTTGAATGGATCTGTTAGAGCCTCTTGATAGAGACCTAACTCGTCCATTCCCAATGTTAAGCTGGCCTGAGAGGGGTCCCAGGGATCTCCTAGTACCATTCTCATGCCTGCTTAAGTTGTCCCTAGTTAGCTGACTAACTACTTCTGGACCTTTGTCTGCCTCATCCCCAGATGTCTCCTGATCATCATCCTCCTCACCTGAGAGATGGATGAGATCTGGGTCACCCCTGGTTCCTTCTAGGGCAGGCATGTCCCCTTCTGGATGAGAAGAGCTAAGATGTTTCTCAGCCTTTCTGGCATCATAAGTCTCTAAGAGACCAATCAGAAATGGGATTGTGGGGTTAGACCCCTGTTTTAGCTTCCTGGAGGTACACATTTGTCTCATCTCCTGGAAGCTAAGGGCTGCATATCTAGAAGAGGCCTGTGGAGGGTCCTCAACCACCAGAGGGGTCTCAGTAGACTCTCCGAGGTTAGACATGCTTCTAGTGTGGTGTAAGTGATGCACCTACCTACACTATGTGTTTGCCTACTGATCCCTTGCTAAGAGTTGCAGCCAAGGTGTGCTAAGCCTTGAGGAGCTGCAACAGCTGGTTCAGTAGAACTCAGAGTATTCTAAGCTAAGTTATATGTACCTAAAAGTACTTATGTGATCTTTCAACAAGATATCCTTAGGATACGTGTGGTAAAACAACAGCAAGCTCAAATCCCAACCGCTGCTCACCAATGTGAGAAGGTGGCCTGATATGCAGTGCTCACTATTCTAGTGAACACTATGTATCAGTCCAGCAACCCTTATTGATGATTGGTTGTAAGTCAACCTTATAGACCAGCTATCCTAGTAGCATGGATACGAGCAGTCTAAGGCTAAAGACTCGAGAGGGCGTGTTAAGCCAGCTGTTATACCACACATATACCCCTTGAACACCAAGTGAAAGGACACCACACAAGTGTTATGAAAATAAACAGTGTATTTATTAAAATCACAACAGCCCTGTACTCTTTATGAGGACAGGGTACTAAGCACAAAACAAAACTCTTACGAAAATACTTAAGTTAGCACAGTATACACAAATGCCCGAGGGGCACGGAAAACCATATACTCTGAAAGTGGAATGCGAAATTACTAGCAGGTAAGTACAGTACTAATAGGCTTTGGAAGCGCTAGGACTTGAGTATAGAACTTTCAGATTACGTACAGGAGGCCTAGGGGACTCGGGTGCAGAGTGTGCACTCTCACGCGTGATGCGGGACAAAGTCTATGGTAGCTAGTAAAGACAAAGTTAGTGTTCTCGGGCGAACCCGACCTGGTAGGAGGAAAACGAAAGTGGATTCTGACCCTTGGATAGTGAGGCTATGCTGGGGCACCGAAATGCCGAAGTTACCTAGCCCAGGGGCTGCAGCTGCATAGGTCTCAAAAGACGTCGGGAATCCTCGTAGACGGACCAGGAGCCTGGAAGAAAGGTGCTGGCAGGCGACCAGTGAAGAGAGTTCGAAGTGATCCAAGCCTGGATCTTGAAGATGGACGATACCTGAAAGCAGAGGGGACCAAGTTCGTGACTACTAGCCAGTAGTCAGGTGGCACCAGGAGGGCACCGGATGGTAGTCACCTCGACTAGGTGAGTGGGTGACGCTGTGCTCTGCAGATCTCACGGACCAGGAGGCGTTGTCGGCGACCAGGATGGAGGAGCGATCTGTCCCACGATGGATGAAGCTGTCGGCGTCGCGGGACCCAGGATTGGGCAACAAAGCCTTGGCAAATTCAAGCCCACGCGGTGGACTCAAAATGGCGTCTGGAGTGGACCAGGAGGGTCCGGGGAGCTCCTCTCTTGGAAGGGAGCAAGGGCCAGTCTGGAGCACCCAGACCAGCAGCAGTGATGTCGTCGGGCGTCGTTAAGAAGGCCACAAGCCAGCGGGCTAGTAGCCAAACAACGCGGTGAGCAGCAAAAAGCAGAAGGGCCCCACACAGATCGTGGAGATGCTGGGAGGCTGTACTTCAGTGCTGGAGCTGCTCAGGGTCGGGGCTTCTTGGACCCCAAAGCACTCACCAGAGGGGCACTCGGCGGGCTTGTTGTTAAGAAGTCGTGCAGTCTTGGCGATCGTCGGTCCCTCGAGGTCTCGTCGCACTCACGGTTCTCAGCTTGGCTGTAGAGGTGAGTAGAGGTCAGAGGTGCCAGGGAAGCCGGGTCTCGTCGTGCTGGGTCGTCGGATTCCTGAGGAAGGACTTGCAGCAGACCGCAGTGTTCTTAAGATGGTGCCTGCGGATGCAGGGTGACTACTCCTTAGCCACAAGGGAGAATCTTGAAGAAGAAATCTTGATGTCCTTTCGCAGAAAGTCGTGTCTTGATTCCAAAGATGATCTAATTTGAACAGGGGGCCCGCTCCTATCTTTATACTAAGAAAAGGGGCTGACCCGGTGACTAGGTCCTGCCTATGGGTGGGACTAGGAGGGGGGTGGTTACACCCCTCTCCCATGCCGGACTTCCCCCAGGCCAGGGGCTGGTGTGCCCCTGGAACTGGTTCTGACCGGCCTATGCGTAGTGAGCACCGGGGTGCCACTCAGCAGTCACCTTCCTGTAAAGCCCTGCCTACCCAGGATACACAAAACCCTGTCTGGTACGGTGCTAGCACCGCCCTTGACAGGAAACCCTTTGTCCAGGCTCCCCTCGCTGGAAGGACTCCCAGCTGTAGGGGGTCAGACTCGTGTCTGTGGTGGCAGCATCCATTTTGTGGAGCTGAGGCTTCGTTTAACTTTAACCGGGGTTCACAGTTACATACATGTCGTGTCCCTCTAGAAGGGTGGAATGCTAACCCCGTCGCCAGAATTGGCGAGGGGTTAGTATTCCAATTCGTATGACACCTTACTCGACATGTTTTGATAAAGCAATACCAAAGATAGCATTTAACCGCGAGGATTATAATGCACTTAAGAGTATATGGTATGCGTTATCATGGAACAGCTATTAGGACTTGGTTCCGCAAGCTGCAGACAGGCTCAGCTCATGCCAGAGCACCATCTCACACGATTCCAAGCACTCTGCCTTCAGGATTGTCAAGGCCTGCCATAGGAGTGACTGATAGGAATCTGTGTGTCCATTTTTAGGGTTAGATATAGGTATACTATATCTACAGCAAAGGGTGATTACACGACTTTGCCCCAGCTGTCATGCAGCCAGTTGTGTCAAATTTAGGAGGCCAGCCAGGGGTGGCATAATACATGCTTCAGCCCCTGGTAGGCCCTGGGTACACCTATGCCCTGAGTTACAGGGTCTGATAAGGTGGCCCAGTACCAATTGGTAAATGCACCTAGGGTACATGTTGTAATTTAGAGAGAGAACAGCCAGGCTGTGGGTCTGATTGGCAGGCCCACAGCCAGAGAAAGTCGTAAACCAGTGAAACAAAAGCAAAAAATCTGGGTGATCATAGGATTGCAGACCCTACTCTCCTACACACGGGATGGAGATGGTGGGGCCTGGAAAAGGGTAAGATCTTGTGGGGAGGTCGAAGGCCTCAGCTGGCCCTTGCCCAGTGCCAGATCCCACCCTTCGATGACAGCCTGTAGATGACGAATCTGTACCTTTATTATTTAGCTGCTCGGCTCCTCACATTGCACGACTGGTTTAGTGGTGGCTGGTCAGACCCGGCATACCGCTTGGAACTGCACACCCTGGGTCTGTATAACATTCAGTCTTAAAGTTAGTATTTTTCTCAGTTTAGGCATAGTAAACTTCACACCCTGGGTCTGTATAACATTCAGTCTTAAAGTTAGTATTTTTCTCAGTTTAGGCATAGTAAAGTTAGGACTCCTAACTTTAGGACTCCTAAATGCCTTCTGTGAATACCGAAAGTCTTAAAGTTAGGATTTTCTCAGTTTAGGAGTAGTAAAGTTAGGACTCCTAACTTTAAGACTCCTAAACTGAGAAACATCCTAACTTTAAGACTTTCGGTATTCACAGAAGGCATTTAGGAGTCCTAAAGTTAGAACTCCTAACTTCTGTGAATACCGAAATGAGTAAGTGCCTTCTGTGAATACCAAAATGGGAGTACATTTAGGATTTTGTCTTAAGTTAGTTCTGTGAATCGGCCCAGAGTAATTAAACTATAGTTGGCAGGTGCTGCCCTAAAACCTCTTAAGATGGATGCCAAATGCGAAACCTTACTTTTCACTTCAATGGGCTCCATGGTCCTGTGTATTTGACTCTGCTGGGCTCACAGTGTAATGATATGATGGAGAGTAACTTTTCTTTCTATTAAGCACTGCGGTACCTTGATGGTGAGCTAGCTGCTACAATAAGATCTAGAGTGCATGCATTTGTTAACATAACAGGGGGAAACTTTTCCTCCAAGCGCTATGGTGAATGCTAAGCCTTGAGAATGGGACTGTCCACTCAACACAGGGGAGCAGTCAAATGCTCCTGGCATGGGTGATCTTCTATATGCACTGCAGAGGGACCACTCATTTCAGCAGAATGCAGAGGAAACATGCACTTGTTTCAAAGTGAAGATTGACACATAGTAAAAATGTAATATCACTCTAAAACAAGAATGAACTATAGAACTGTGAATTTGTGTACAGCGGTCGAAATGTGCATTGTTACTTGCAGGGGTATATAAATAAAAGAATGGTGTGTGGAGGGGTAGTAATGCAGAATGCAACACTGTACATGAGGCTCAAAAACAAGGACCTCTGTGATTACCTGTGGCTCCGTTCTGGTTCCACATGGACTGGTCAATACTGCAAGGTTGCCACCCTCTGTGGGGTAGGAGGCTTGTCTGCTAACCAGTGCACGTGGTCTGCAGGCTCTGCAGGACCGTGCGGGGTAACCTGTCCGTGCCCCCCAGCGGCTTCATGGTCACCGGCCAGCGGGGATCTGTGCTCAGAGCAGCAGCCATGGAGCCCTGGGCCAGGGGACTCGCCCTTTTCAGACCTCTCAACCCTGGAGGTGCCACCTGCTTCTGGAGAGCAGGCCAGGGATAGGAGGCACTGCTACACAAAGTTTCAAGAAAGATGCACAACGTTCCAACCAATGTACGTTTTTTTCCAGATGAAAACTCTGTTTATCCTTTGAATTAGCCTAAAAGATTGTTGCATCACTGGTTAGAACCCCGTCTACTACTGATTGCTTAGAGTCACCAGGCCCAGTCGCTGTGATTAGCTTAAAGTCCTGCATTCACAATGTTGATTTTCAATGGCGAAGTGAGAATATACCTGCAAATTATAAGCATTTGCAATGCAATAGGTCTCAGTGTTATAAACATGAAAGCGGGCATAAAATGATGTGTGCGGTGGCCCATGAAGCGGGAACCCACATGCGTGTCGTGATCGGCTGCAGGACACAAACTTACTTAATTAGTTTCCTCATTTTCTTCCAGCGCGAGGAAAAGCCTCGCTCCACGGAGAGGCTCTGTGCAAGCATTATTTATGCCCCTACTAAAAGTCCGATCTCCAAGGCAGGTGGAAGGAACGTCGGGGAACGCAGAGGGTTCTGCACCCCGCACAACAGACAAGAGAGTCTGCATGTTTGGCTCAAGCCTTAAAAGAGCCGACTCTAAATGGAAAACCAGACCAGAGAGGACCCGGATGTGTGACACAGAAAACTGTCATTGCAGCATGTCATGGGTGTGGTCTAAGTGAGCAGAGGACGATGAGACAGCCATTTTGGAATAAGTTGAATGCCAAAATAAAACGCGGTAGTCCTTCAATAAAATATTTTTATTCCACTATGATGAAGTAGGTAGTTAGGGACAGTTAGCAAAGCTGTGTCTAAAGAGTCACAAAAGATAATGTCCTACTAGGACAGCGAGTGGGAGCGCCACCTTTGCAGCAGCTCTGATTGGAGCACTACAGATGGTCCTTCCCGGCTACGGCCAAAGGAAATTAAAGGAACATGACTTAAACGCATGTGGATTATTAAAAGGGCAGTCTTTCCATGAATAGCAAATGCAATAATAAAGAGAGTGTCCAAACAACAGGCAACAGCAAACACGGGCAGGAAAGGAACATAAAAATAATCCCATGAACCATAGATAAGAACCAAGGTGTACAGATACAGTAGTTAGGCAGTGCTGTGTTGGAGGAAACGAAAGACAAAAAGGAGGGAAAAGTGGTACGACAGACCACTATCAACAAAGGATTTTTAAAGGACACTAAAACAAAAAAATAAGAAGCAGTGGGTGGACTTTAACCTCAAAAGAAGATACAACAGGTCTCGAAACTCGACCTAAAAAGGACTGAAAACGTGTACCAGGCTCTGTATGATTTTAATAGGTGCCATGTTGCAATGGTCTTGATGGAAATACATATGGGTTGGCTAAGAAAAACAAACAGCGCAATAACAAAGAGAGGCTGTTGGATGCTGGGGGAAGATTGTGTCTTAACCCAAATCAATAAATAGCGGCTTAGCCCAGATAAAATTTGTGCTGTAAATAGCCGTAAACCACACCATCTGTAAGAGTGGAATTAATCAAAGCCAACATCTAAGTGAAACAGGCCTATGTTTGGGAATAAAAAATGAATCGTCAGTGCAAACCTCTCTGACAATAAATTGTGTACACCCACAATGATCAAAAGAAGAAGAAAAACTCAGAAGAAAGAGAAAGCCAGAGAATAAATAGACACAGACTGCAAGATAACTCTCATAATTCAACTTAAAATCGATAACAATTTCATATCAAAAAAGCAATTGTCCATATATCGACCAAACACCACTTTGGAAAGTTCACTTCATTCATCATTAGTGTGCATACCTCCGTGTCTATGTTTAGATGTTTTATCGATATGCATTAATGTGGCAGCACCGGACCTGCACCGCATTGGTGAGTAAATATTCCCCATGGTGGGCCAGGGCCCAGGGTCGGCCAGAGGAGTGTTTGGCAATTCCTATCCAGAGAGGGGGTGAGTGGGGCCCCTCCCCAGGCCTTCCCAACCCTTGGGGTCCCCCCTCTCCCAGGGGGCCTTCAGAAGGATACGGGGAAGGACTTTGCCCCTGCCCAACAAAGAGAAGTGGGCCTGGGACTCCATCTCCGGGCCTCGAGGAAGCAGGAGATGAGGAGATCACACCACATCTTGGAGAGTTCCACTGGCTCCCCATACATAAACAGTGGCAATTCAAACTCCTCACGCATGTATACAAAGCACTGCACAACCTAGGACTACCATACCTTAACAACCACCTTCACTTTCTCTGACCCACTACCTGTGCTCAGCCTCACTCTCACTTGCACACCCTCCGTATCTGCAAAAGCAGAATGGGAGGTCAAATATTTTCCTACTTCACATCAAAAACCTGAAATGGCCTCCCTCTACACACCAGGGTCTCCTCCTCGCTTTTTGAGTTCTGAATGAAGCTGAAGGCCTGGCTCTTCAACTAATTCCCAGAGGCTGACTCACTACACCCTTACTCCCACACCCAAATGCATGCTCCAGTGCCTGGACACCCTATCATGTAGTAAGCAGCACGATACAAATATACATAACATAACCGCTCTAGGCCCCCTGGAAATGTGAGACAGGGAATGTGGTTGCGCACTCTTTCCCCAACGGTGGCTGACTTGACTGGGGGGAGCGGGGCAGCCACCACATTCAGAGCCTTCTGCACAAACAGAGCAGGCAGAGGAAAAGCAGGCTGCCCAATCCCATGCTGGCAGAGGAGGAGCTGGCGAGGCGGGGAGCCGGGCGGCAGGGGCAACAGGCGATGGGCTCCCCGAGCTACCCCCACTGTTTTTGGTATTTTTTTATAATTTATTTTTACATTTGTGAGTACATTTTACAATTTATAATGCATGCTGCACATTATGACCATGCCTGGGAGTGCACCATATAACTATATAATGCTGCAATTATAACAGAGCGATTTGTGGAGTCATCGGTTTACAGCTAGTAGCTAGGATGTGTAAACAAGTTTCCAGGGCATAGGTGAAGTATATAATCATCTAAGCAAAACAAAGATAAAACTGTTAGTAACTACAGTTGCTATAACGAGCCAGCACCCACCGTGTGTGTCATGAGGAGCGATGTGACTACTGAGCATCTGTAAGTGTATTTGCAGGCTCAGGTTGGCCTAGGGTTCCCTAGTGGGTTGCATCTAACACTCAGAGCCACTTCTCAGCAGGGAGACGACGAGTGATGAGAGCGGGGAGGTGGGGGTGACTATCATTATTCAGGCCAGCACACAATTCCGCCAGAAGAGCATCCCAGCTGTCAGCAGGGCCGGCTCTAGGCATGTGCAAGCTGTGCACCTGCACAGGGCCACCAAACCCCAGGGGCCACCACGCCAATATATATCCTTAATATATTAATCCTCTGAGGATGGATACATATTTGCGTGGTGGCCCCTGGCAGGGATTTGGCGACCTCCGGCTCTGTTCCACTTCTAAACTCCCTGACCCCCTCCCCTCTTTACTGGCCGGCGCGCTCCGCCCCGCCCGGACCCCCTCTTCCGGGCCCCCTACCTACGCTCCCTGCCCAGGGCCACCATGAGCCTAGAGCCGGCCCTGCTGTCAGAGATGTGGTACTTGCATAATCCCTTTGTGTCCTCTCTGTGTAAGGTCGCAATTCCTGTCTGCGCCTATGCCTCCATGGAGGGCACCCAGGCAGAAAATGTAGGGTAGCTGGCCGATTTCCATCTGTGGATGGTCAGGCGTTGGGCCAGGATAAGGGCCAGGTCTATAAATAGTTCCACTGCTTTGTTTTCTTTGGTTCGGCATGTCAGACCCAGTAAGCACTTTTCCCAGGTGTGGAAAGGCCCGTGCCCCGCGCTGAGTGAGCTATAATTCTTAGCCAGTATTGGGAAAGTGACGGGCACGTCCAGAACATGTGCAGGAAATCTGCATCCGTAGTAAGTCATCGGGGTCAGACAGTGTCTGTGCAATGAAAGTATCGATTGGTTTTGTGGGAGTAAGGTAGTCTCTGAGTATTATGTAAAATTGTACTAATTTGAAGCAAGCATTGTGGACACCTGGGCAGGGTATCGCAATACTCCCTGCCACTCTTTATCTGTTCAAGGGTGGGCTAAATCGGTGTCCCAGTGCTGTCGTTTGGTGATAATTTTGGTGTAATTGCAGCATGGGTGCGTAAAGTGCTGGACAGCCATTGCATCAGGTGCCAACCCCCTCTTCATACATATAGGCACAGGATTGTGAGGTGTATGGTTTGTTCTTGTTGAAAGTTGACGGGATGAGGGAATTTTATAGCAAAAATTGTCAACAAGCTTCTCCACAGAGAGGAAGACGCCACCTTGCAGTGACGGCCTCCACAAACAAAGGGTGGTGGGCGGGTGGAGGGAGCGCGCGAGGGGGAGCGCAGGGGAGGATCATGCCGGGGGTCACGCGGGGGGGGTATTTGTAATATTATATATCATTTTTTAATTACCTGAGGCCACTGGCCGCCTCCCGTATCGCACCTCCTGCCCTCTTCCTGGTCCTAGAAACCCCTGGAACAGACTCTCATCCAATCTCCGTGCTGCAGAGCAGCGCAGCGCAGGTATTTGCCTGAGCGAGCTGGAAAGACTCTTTGCGCAGACCAGGGAGTCTGTGTGGTTTCTCCAGCCTGGCTGTTCAATGCAGCCGGGCTGGAGAAACCTAAGTGCGCATGTGTGTTTGGCCAGCCTGAGAAGGCCAGCCAAACACATATGCGCACTTATGAAGTGCACATAGCACCCCTCCTCCCCCCTCCGATGCCTCGAACCTGCCCCTCCTTACAGCGCTGGCTCAGAGCGGGCAAATTAAAAATAAAACGATGATAGAACAGTGCTTTATTTTTCATTTGTTGGCTCTGAGCCAGGCAGTGGGGCGATGCTCCTGCTGTTGTGGAGGAGCTGCCGCTGCTATCTTTGTACAGGTCTCCCACATTGCAGAGTCACGTCTCGTGCTAGGGGCCCATCTCCCTAAAGGAAGTCATCACTTCCCCTGCGGCGTGCCGAGCAGTGGCAGCGCCGAGACATAATTTGTTACCCAAATGGGTGAGGAAGAGGCTCTTATGGAAGCATCGACCAGTGGCCTGGATCAAGAGAGATCGAGGCAGCAGTGCTCTAGAGAGGGGATGAAATGTGTGTAGTTTACACACTAAATCCCACAGATGTGATGCAGTTGTGATGTCCTCCAGTTGGCACCCCGCAAACCAGCATACCACCCATTCTAATTACAAGGTCAGGTAGTAGTGTTCAAAATTTGGCACTCCTAATCCACCCTGTTTAGCCGGGAAATATATTTTGTCGAGGTCCACCCTGCAATGGGTCACATGCCATATAAAATCACCAAAGTGCATAAAAAGGGCGTAGTGACACATAGGGGCAAATTGGCGAAATAATACAACAGGACTGGCAGCATGACCTTCATTCCATGAGCCACAGATGGTGGCAAAGCCTGCCAGAATGGCATTTGTACCTGTCGTGTTCATGCTGTTGGCTGGGCGGCACACCAAAACACAGGACACAGGTTAGTCGGGTATTCCCTTTATTTTCATATTGTACAGCGTCCCGTCAGCACGTCCTTACTCGTCCCTGTCCTGGTCATTGTCTGTCCCCTTTCCTGTGTCATCACCGGATCTCGTGTCCGGTGTCCTGGTCACTCTGCCTGAGGACCCACAGGGTCCTAACGCCCTACTGTCCGTCGCCCACACTGTCGGGTCACGACATCTCCCCCCTTGTTGCAAACAAATGTTCGTGACACATTTACCATAGTCCTCATTCACAGTTATATTGATGGAGGTGAACGAACGAGAGAGAGAGAGAGATATAGAGAGAGAGAGAGAGAGAGAGAGAGAGAGAGTATTTGTCATTCTACATTTCTTCATTTACACCTCTTCAATTAGTCTCTTTGGTTCCATCTTTTTCCTTCTTAATTTGATCGCTGTTTTCTGACATCCGCTTGATTTTCTTCCTTTTGTGTGTCTTTCTAAAGTTCTTGCTTTGACCTTTCCGCTTCTCTTGCTTCTGCCTTGCTGACATGCGAAAGGTGCCCTGTGACGTGACACTGGCCAAACTGCCGCCTTTGCCATTCGTTCTTTTGCTTTTGTCCTCCTCCACTTGCCTCCAGGGATCTCGTTGCCACATTTCCTCGCTTGTCCTTCTTTGACCATCGCGATTCCTCCTTTCTTTCTTTTTCCGTTTTGTCGCCTGTCTTGTTCCACTCTTTTTTTTTTTTTTGGTGTGTGATAGTCTCATTCTTCTTGGTTCCTTCATCGCCGTTCCATTTCTACTTTCTTCGGTCACCACCTGTCTTCGGTGATCTTTTCCTTGTTGGTGTTGTGTCACCTTTGCTACGAGTTCCATTTCGTTGCCATCTGATTTTGGCTCTCTGTGCAGCCTCCGGTCAGCATGTGCTAGGTCGTCCTTGGTCGTCATATCAAATCTGATCTCTCTCAATTCTTTGTGGTGTTCTTCAGTCCATGTGAAACGTTTTCTTTTACTTGTTAGCCCCCTCAGTGGGGTGCTTGTGGCAGCATCATCTTCTTCCAGCGTCACTAGTAGGTCCTCAATGTCATCGCCTGCAAAATTTATTAATAGACCCAGTTTCTTTGCTTCTGTCACATCAATCGTTTCCATGTATCTCTCCAGATGTTTGATCCAATTCTCCCACCTTGTTCCTACTTGTAGCTCCGACAAGTTGAATGGTGGTGGTTTTCTGTGTTGTGCAATTTCCTTTCCTTGCTTGGGGTCTGTCATTTCTTCTTTTCTGTGCTCTTCTTGACACTCTTTTGTTATTTCTTCCATTATCTTTTCCTTTTGTCCTCTGTTCTTTATTGCTTCTGCTTTATTAGTGCTCATTAGTGCTCACCTCGGCACTTTCTGCTCCTTTTCTTCTTTCTGTGCTCTTCTTGGCACTCTTTTGTTATTTCTTCTGTTATCTTTTTCCTTTGACTCTGCACTTTCTGCTCCTTTTCTTCTTTTCTGTGCTCTTCTTGACACTCTTTTGTTATTTCCCGTGCTCTTTCTGGCACTCTTCTGTTTTCAGTGCTCTTCCTGGCACTCTTTTGTTATTTCTTCTGTTATCTTTTCCTTTTGTCCTCTTCTCTTTATCGCCTGTGCTTGTTTCTTTTCCTGGTGCTCAGTTCGGCACTCTTTCTTTTTTTTTTTTTTTTTTTTTAGTCAGCCCTTTATCGTCTTTATTTTCTCTTATGTGTCTTTATTTTCCTTTCCTTTCTTTCTTTACTATCTCTTTATCTTTTCTTTCCTCTTTATTCTTTCTTCTTTTCTTCTTCTTTTCTGTTTTCCTTTTGTCCTGTCTCTTTATCCTCTTTTCTCTTTTCTCTTTATTTTCCTCTTTTCTTTCTTCCTTTCTCTTTATCTTTTCTCTTTTCTCTTTATTTTCTTCTTATCTCTTTGTCTTCTTTCTTCTTTTCTACTTTTTTTTTCTTTTTATCTCTTTATCTTCTTTCTTCTTTTCTTCTTCTTTTCTCTTTATTTTCTTCTTATCTCTTTATCTTCTTTCTTCTTTTCTACTTTTTCCTTTTTATCCAGCTTTTTCTTGCTGTCTTTGTCTTTTCTTGTGTTGTTCTGCCCTTTTTCTGCACTTTTTTCTTCTGTATCTCGCTGTGCCTGGGCTTTCCTGGTCTTTTCCTCTTTATTTCCTTCTTTCCTCAGCTCAAAATGTCCTTTAATTGTCTCTTTTTAGCGTTCTTTCAATTGATTTCCTCTTCGCCTGGCCTTGAAATGGTTGCCTCTATTGTTTCTTATGGCCTCTTTTGTCAATGTCTCATTTAAAATGGCCGCCGCCGTCGTTCTCGCGAGATTTCGCGATCGAAGTTTCGCCTGCCTGTCCCCAAAATGGCCGCCACTCCAGTTCTCTCTTCTGATTTGCCCAGCCGCCTGACTCTTTAATGGCCGCTGAGACTCTCGCGAGAGCTCGCGCCACTAGTTTCTAATCGCGCTCTTGTTTTCAGCGCTTACCGTGGTCGGCTGGATCTGCTCTCGGAGGCTGTCGAGGTGAACTCCCATGTTGCTTCTTCTTCTCCATCTAAATCCCACTATTTGCGCATCCAGGGGTGCTCCTTTATTTCCGATGGCGCCTCGGTGGACACGCGTCGATCCGTCTCTTGACCTTCGTCGCCAGTTGTCGTGTTCATGCTGTTGGCTGGGCGGCACACCAAAACACAGGACACAGGTTTGTCGGGTATTCCCTTTATTTTCATATTGTACAGCGTCCCGTCAGCACGTCCTTACTCGTCCCTGTCCTGGTCATTGTCTGTCCCCTTTCCTGTGTCGTCACCGGATCTCGTGTCCGGTGTCCTGGTCACTCTGCCTGAGGACCCACAGGGTCCTAACGCCCTACTGTCCGTCGCCCACACTGTCGGGTCACGACAGTACCTGCAGGGTGCTCAGCACTCAGACAAGATTACGATCCATAAGATATTTTTGAGTGTGATCAATTCGGATTCCCAGGTATCGAAATATGATGGGCTGCCAGTCTAATTGGGCACAATTGATCTGGAGGGCAGGGTCCGGCGTAGTAATAATAAACAAGAATAGGCAGGATTTGACCCAATTAACCCAGGGGGCTATCTGCTTATCCAGGACCTTTGCATTTATTTTATAGTCGATGTTTAGGAGTGCTAGAGGTCTAGATTCCAAGTCCACTGCATCTCTACTGGGCTTAAGCAACAATATAAGCAGTGTATCATGCAGCTTGGGTGAGAGACAAGCTGCTGCCATGGCTTCATCATATACTGTTTTCAACTTGAGCGCCAGTGATGTGAACTAAACTTTGTCAATTCAGGCAGTTGCCCTTTAGCTCCTGAGGTCCTGCTTGTGGCAGTGGATGTATGGCTTTCTTGATCTCGAAGATGGTGAGGTCTCTGTGAAGTTCCTCCCTGTGCTCTAGCTATACCTGGGGAATATCCACATTGACCAAGAAGGACCAGATCTCCACTGTCGTTGCTTTGGTCACTGATGCATATAGGGAAGCGTAATGGTGTGTGAATGCAGCATGTATAGGTCCCTTTGTGTGTGCAACAGGTCCCCAATGTCTGCACAGATGGACAGTATGGGTCACCGCGGTGTGGGTCACATCATTTTGGCAGCTCAGCCTCTCCAGGAGAGCTGCATGCTTACGCCTTGCTCAACCCAGACGCTCGTGGCTGTTGTAGAAGACTGGACTTGTTTCTCAAGTTGGAGCAGCATCTGCTCCACACGGAAGGTCCCACTGCCAATCTGACGGCCCATGCTCAGGGTGTTGTCCAGGCAAGGACCTCTGATTGCTACCTTGAAGGCGTCTCATTCAATCAGCCTTGTGGTGGCGGTGCCAGTGTTGATATTGAAATATTCTGATATGCTACGATTAAGGGAAGCCCTGAATGGAAGATCCTCCAGTACTGACACTTGAAGCCACCACGTTGGGATTATGGGAAGGCTATAGCTCCAGCTTAGTCATACATGCAGTGGTTTATGGTCAGAGTATGTCCTGCCAAGATAGTCAATGTGCATAGCATGAGTGATTATATCTGGTCAGGGTCATTGTGAGTAGAATGAGTAAACTCTTGGTGTAGCATTGCACAGGCGCCAGATGTCTTATAGGGCTCAGCGCTGCTGCCAGTTAGTTAAGGTGTGGGAATTTGAGGTGGCAGTAGTACGGAGGATGGGTGGGAAGGAACGGTCTAAGTCTATGTCAAAGACGCTGTTAAAGTCGCAGCCAACAGCCAGGGAAATTCACTCCATTGCGACAACACCCCAACCAGAGTGTTCAAAAAATTCACCTGCTCAGAATTCAGCACATAAATCGCTTCAAGCAGCACCTGGAGGATTCCCTGTCAGCCCTCCACAAGAATGTAGTAACCCTCTAGGTCTATGACCTTGTTGTCCACAACGAAGTGGACCCCACCCCTGATCCGGACCAAGACCCCGCAGGCGTAAGTGGAGTAGTTACTAGAGTATACTCGGCCCCTCCTTTGCTTTTTTAACCGCACGGCCTCTACTTGAGTGAGGTGGGATTCCTATATAAACGTTATGTGTCATCTTACGGTGCAAATAGAAATATACAGCATATCTCCGGAAAGGAGTGTGCATTGCCAGGACGTTCCTTATCATTATGTTAGTGTCAGTCATCATTATAGCATTTGGATGGGTACAGTCTGACTCCCACCAATCGGGCAGGGTTAGCTGCGCCCTGAAGAGAGTGACTAGGCACGGGCAGGCTATAACACCAAACCAAAGAAAAACGACAATAGTAAACATTAAATACCACCGGGAGCAGGGATACAATGGGTACCCGCACAAAAATGTGTACGTTGGGTATCAGTATCAGCATACTGGATTGGGGATAGGTGACAGTTTGGGTGGTGTATAGGTGCCCAGATCCTATGTTCTCTGGTGATTAAGTGGACCCTAGCACTGTATCCATGTAATTGTCTAGTGGCCGATGCACCGGCTGAACCCGGGAGGGTGTGCGTTCATGCACCTGCAGCAGCGCAGCCGGGGGGAAGCAATTGATGCATGCCAGCACAGCCTCCCAAGTTTGCCCACTCCCTTGTGTGTACTAGTCTCACCAAGAGGCGCACAGGTAGTGCCCACTCCCACTGCAGTGCCATGTGGCCAGCGTGCATATGACTCTAGAGCAGTGATGCTACTCGAGGGGCCTTGTCTGCATCAATATGGAATTAGAAGGTGTATGGTGTTAAGGTGTTAAGATCCCTGAATCTGCATTTGACCACAAGGAAAGTGTGCTGTTGGCGCTGGACTGCTAGTGTATAATTTGGGAAGATCATCATTTTCACATTGTCTACCACCAAATTGTCAAGCTTGCGGGCCTCGTGCAGGACAATGTCCCTGTCTTCGTAGTGCATGAGCTGTGCCACTAGTGGCCTGGGTGGAGTGCAAGCCAGGCGGGTGCTTCAGCACTGGCACCCACTGTACTAGTTCGACCGAAAAGAAGGTCAAGTGGACTGAATTAGGGATAAAGCTGCAGATCCATGTCTTAAGGTATGATTCTACGTCCTGCCCCTCTGCATAGTCAGGTAGGCCCATCAGGCAAATGTTGTTTTTATGAGAATGGCCTTCGGCATCCTCCACCACTCCTCCAATGTGCATACACTTTTGCAGTTGAGATTGTGTGGCTTGGTTTCATGCCTGAATTGTCACCAGTGACTGCTCTGTAAGGTAGGCCTCATCGGTGAGCCCACCATGGTTGTCTCACAGCAATGTGAGATCCATGGCTTCTGCATCTATTTTATTTTCCAGGGATACTCAAGACCACTCTATAGCTTCTAAACAATGCTTATTCTCCACTGAGGTAGGTCCAACAGGGTGGTCTGTAGGGTTCAAGTCCTACTGAATACTTGGCAGTGGTTCCAAAAGGTGCAACTGTGTAGGTTGAGTTACAGATCTCAGGAGACCCATGACTGGCGTTGGATCATCCACTCCATCCAGGGTCTGAAACGACCAACCTCTTGTGTGGGCCCCCTTGCGAGTGCCAGGCAGTTTTATGGCGCCTTGCAGCATGAGCAGTCCGGTGGTCTAGCCGTTGCAGGGGCGGGTTGCCAGGCAGTTTCGACTGGCCCAGCACAGCACTTCGAACCAGCGCTCCAGAAGAATTCAGCCAACCGTATTCTTGCCCCCTAAAGGATTACCGCACTTGAACGGCCCGCTCTGCTGTAAAGTTCCCAGCCATCCACAGTGGGGGGCAGCTGGTCTGAGCTCCGGTACTCGCAGAGGGCTGAGGCGCACTCCACACAGCCCTCCTCCGGGGAACAGTAGGGCAAAACACATATGCCTTTATCATTCATGCCTTTACAACTAAATGTGTTGTAAAGGCATGCGTGGTAAAAGAATATGCGTTGGATTGGCATGCGCTGTGATAGCATGCGATGTAATCCACTTGCTTTGTAATGGCATGCTACCTTATAGCATACGTTGTAATGGATTCATTGTAATGGATGTTTCCCTTCCTACACTATTGGATAGTAGCCCAAACACTTTATCCATAAATGAAGGAGGGAATGATGCTGAATCTTGGTTGAGTAGCCAACCTTCCTTATCCACCACACTGCAGCAGCAGCCCTCCTCTAAGGGTCTATTGCCGAACACTGTTACACTGAGAAACAAGAGCGGTGGGCACCAGGAATGGCTTAATCATAACGTGGTACTAAAAACCCCCTTGTAAGATGCAGCTTGGAAACAAAGGGGCATATTATCAAGGGGGTTTATCTCCGCTTTTTTGGCTTTAAAAGCCAAGAAAGCGGAGATAAAATTATCTCCCTATTACCAAGCTGTTGCTAACACCAGTTAGCGACAGCTAATAGGAGATAGCGACCATCTTGGGCCCCGCTTTGCATGTCAGTGATATTTATCACTAATGACATGCAAAGTGGGCGTGCCAAGATGTTAGAGACTGGAAACAGTCGCTAACATCGCTATCTCCTATTACCAACTTTTGGAGATATTCGCGCAAATATCTCCAAAAGCTAACACCTGCCCTGAGCAGTTCTTAGCCATGTTATCCAATGGGAGGTGGATAACATGGCTAAGAACATTTGCTCGATAATGCATGAATATCGCTGACTTTTCAGTGATATTCATGCATTGCGGCCGTTTTTTATCGCATTTGCGATAAACCTTGCTAATAGCAAGGTTTATCTGCGAGTTAGAGACAAAAATTATCGCTAGTTGTTGGTAATATGCCCCAAAGTCCTGTCTATAGACAGATAGAAATTAAGAAGGTTTTACCTATAGAGGCAGACCATCACCTTTTTTTCTTTTCAATCTCCTATACTGAGGCACAGCCTAGTTCAGACGCACAATCAGTGATTCATGAGACTAAGAGAACTGTGTTCATGATCCCTAAATTGGGAACCCGCGTTCTTGAGGACAGTGGTTCGCTTGTCAACAAAGCAATACACTCAAAAAGTGAAGTTAGACATTGTTATAATCTCACCCCAATGTATTGTCTCTTCATGCGAGCAGCATGGCTGTATCAAACTAGTATTATCTAATGCAGAGCTTGTAGCAAGGTTAGGAGGTCCGTGTGTGCACTCAGCTCTGGCCAATGGTTCAGGAATCCAGTTCAATTAAGCAGTCCATTCACATCAGCTACCTCTACTTTGTAAGATTGACAGAAGTAGTAGGTAAATTGCATGATCACAAGGTAGATAAACCTTATGCTACATCAACATTAAATGAAATTGATTGACTGGGGGTCATTGTAGTGATACTACAAATAAAACCTCAGTTGTAACAGTGTGTAGGAAAAGCCATTTCCTCTGATTTATCTGTCCCTAGTATTAACTCTTCTGACCAACTGGGTCCTAATCTTGAAACAAATTCCACAAAAGCACATACTTCTGTGGTTAGCGTGGGGAACGCTCAGTTATGAGTACTTTCCTGAAACTTGGGTGGTCTGAATTCTAAGATTATTGATCCAGCATGGAGAGAGTATATAGATTCTTATCATGTATGTATATTTCAGAAGCTATAATCTACTTTGCCAACTTACAGGACAGGCTATTTATTATATAATATCGAGGCCTGTTCCTCCAGTCCAGGTCAGCCATCTGGTGTTCTACAAATTTGGGTGAAGATTTCACTTAGTTGCAAAATGTGTAAGTTAGGTACTTTATTTCCAGACATTTTCACTATAAGCATAATATCAACTAGTGACCTGACTATGACTGTGTATAATGTTTATAATTGTTTTACCACTAGGAGCCAAGAATCGAAAACTTTATCTGTACTAGGGGATCATATAAAATGTAACAAACATAAACATCCAATTATGGTTGCTGGGTATTTCAATGTCTCGTGTGAACCCCTAGACTGTTTGTCTACCTTGACAGAACTGGAGGATGTAAAACTCCAGGTATATAGGCCCTAGAGGCTAAACGCATCTCAAACTGGTCAGTTTGAGCATTACAGCTGCCTCTTTAACAATCTTCCATCAGACATCAAGAGGGCTTGAACTTTCATGCAAGGCAGATATGTTAGTAAGACTGATTATATTATTGTAAATATTAAAATATGGCCCTAACTCCATGATATGGTAATTATCCCGAGAGACGATAGCCATATTAATGCCCTCCTAGATCTGTCTTCGAAAGATATGCCCTGGTAAGACATGGCCATATTAAAAAAAATCTCAAATATTGAGGCAATAGTCAGGATTAACTAAAGGTCCATCAAATGGCCTACCATTGTTAATAAAGTGGGAGTATTCACTGATAATTATAATGCATTTTTATCTGTACTGTGTCTCTTTGCTCACTTAGACTTTGCCCTCATACCAATTGTTGATATACATCCAAAATAATTTTAATTCCTGACGGATTCTTTTTGCAAGGATTGTAGGCCGTGTTCTGCCAGGTTTAATGCCAAGACACCCTGGTAAGGGTGGGGCCTCCGAAAGGCGGAGGATCGTTACCAACTTACCAAATTGGCCCCAAACATGGAAATATAAAACGGTAATAAACTTAATTTATTACAATTTTATTTTTTCAAACCCTGTCCTGAGCCGAGCGTCAGGACCAGGGTTGGGGCTTTCTGGTTTCTACTGCTGCCAGTCAGTCAGCAGCAGAAAGCAGTGTTAGGCAGGGCACTTAGGTTTAAACTACGCATGTCTTTTTGACTGGCCCTCTTGCGACGGCCAGCCAGACATGCGTAGTTTAAACCTCTCCAACCCAGCTGTTTTAAGACAGCTGCGTTAGAAACTTCATAGGGCTCCAATGCCCTCAGGAGTGGCAAGAGAGGCTGCTCCCTCCAATCCTGGCGCTGCTTTCGTGCTGCATGAAAGCAGCGCGAGAATTGGTTATTGCAGCTTCCTGGTCTGCCGCGTTGGAGCCTGATTACCTGCCTGGACCCAAGCGAGGGAGACATCATGCCAGGAGCGAAAGAAGGCAAGTGTATTTTTTGGGTGGTATTATTTGTTAGCTTATTTTGTTTCCCTCCCTTCCCTCTACCCTCCTTACATGCCAGCCGCCACTGCACCCTGGTTCAAGTGTAAAACTGCTAAAGCCAATTTACTGATTGCAGTTAAATCCCATCTTGGATTAGCAATCATGGTGACTATCAAGTATTATAACCATACCCTGACTATAGCCAGACAGAAGTGGGTTGATTCCAACTGTCGGGATCAATTGGTGGCTGCCAGTAACAATAATAATTGCTCTTTTTGGCATATCGTTGCCCATGGCAGCCTGCATAGCCACGATCGAGTAGAGAATCATATAAAACCACAGGCTTGGGGGACTCACTTTTATGCCCTTTGTAGTGCACCTCCACTAGTTGTCACTCTTGATTTGCCTTTATCTGAAGGCACTGTCAGAGTTGGTGCTGTGCACGTCGATAAGATTGAATTCTCTGTCTCTGACACATCTAAAGCCATAGAAAGCCTCAGGTAAGGGAAAGCTCCAGGTCCCTTAAAGATCCACGGAGATCTTTTCCGCTCAGAGATTACGGTGTAGGCGCCCTATTACAATTTACTTTGCAATGCTCTTTGGGCTGGAGCAGACGTCTCTCCCTCTTGAAAAGGAACTGAGATCATACTGATCTATATAAATTTCAGAAAGATAATCCCGCAAATTATAGACCCATTAGCTTTCTAGATATTGTCCAAAAAGTGTTTTGCAAGCAAATACTGGAGAGGTAGCAAGACTGGGAGTTAGAAAATCATATTTTATCTACCCTATATGTTGGATTTTGGAATAATATAAGAACACTAGATTACGTTTAAAATTTTTGCAAACAACATTGGAAGTATGTAATTTTATTAAAAAAGAATTTGTATGAAGCGTTTGTTGACTTGAGGTCCCATTTAACTTGGTCTCCAAAATAAACTATAGTGAGTCCAACAAGCCATGGGGGTCGCAAGCAACTTGCAGGAAATAATTATAGGAATCCGCGATGACAACTACGCCCAAGTCTACTATGGTGGAAATGATGAGCTTACAGACATAGCCAAGGTGGTTCATTCCTTTACAGGTAACATCATGCAAGCTTCATGGCACTGTTTGTTGATGTGTGGAATCCAACACTGCAATTAGGGCCCAGTGCATTAGAGTCAGCCTGCTAAATGGCAGAAGCATGCAAGATAATTGTTAGTAGGTGGTGGACCTTTCTCCATATAGGCTGTCAAATTGTGGAACATTTCCAGCAAAATAAGGGCAAGTGAAACCTTCTAGAGTTCAGATGAATTATAAAGAGCTTGATATTCCCAGCATGGCCATAATGGGCACCCTGCTGCACCATATCTTCACATAGAGTGGATATGCAACAAGATGTCTGGCTGCCCTGTCCACTCAGCAGGAGCTTAGCCCAACTTGACAAAGTCCTATGAAAGAATGCCACCAATTCATCTAATTTTAGTGCTTTCAAAACTACCTAATACAGCACTACTTCATATACAAATAATAGTGTTTCTTGAGAACCACCTTAGTTGTGTCAGGCAGCTTCACATTTTCTGTAGTAAAAAAAGGGGGTTCTACAAATTTCGGAACATGACTATAGTAGTCAGATATACTGTAAATACACGAAGATGTAGTGAGAGGATGTCAAAAGAACCATCGTAAATATTCTTGGGCACCGCACTCCTAAACAGAACACAACACTGTTTATGAGAGATTGTGCCCATAACATGGAACAACTGCTTACACTTAGTTAGGTTGACCTGACTTGCTCAAGAGCGTCATTTCCCACTGAGCTCAAAACATTTCCACCAGAAAAATGCTAACACAAACAGGAGATATTCAGTAATTTTCTCTGGAAGACACCCAGCCATACTTCAAAATACATTAATTGAATAATCCAGTACAAAGCTAGCAGGTAAATTCCTAAGTACTGATCAAAAGGGGAAGGGAGCTCAGGTAATTCCAATGAGAAACTGATCCAAGGAGGTGGCCTCTTTACTTAAAGTATTTTACATGTTCATAATTTCAATTCAATCTTGAGTCGAAATGAAGGCAATAATAAGGAAGTTTTCCCGAGAATCCTTTCTGGGTGTCTCTAGGTTTCTAGGATGATTCTTAGAGCTAGCAGTCTGTACCCTCAGGGCAGCCTACAAGCAAAAGTATTATAGCCTACAAGCAAACGTATTATTTTTTTAGGCAACTGTGTACACCGACCAAGTAGCAAACAATATTCCTGCCTGTTTTGTGTAACTGAATGGTTTGGCTATGGAAAATAGTGACCTTGAAAAAGGTCATGTACTCATTGAAAAAACAGATCAAGAAATATCTAACCTTGTGGCAAACGTTTGCCACTGATGCAAAGAGGCAGAGAACCTAAAACAATAAAACCTTAAACTGGCAAGAATGGGTCAGGTGCTCAGGATAAAGAGATATATTTGTTTATTACACAGAAAAAGTCAAATACAATTCCCCTTGGCCTGGAAGTGTACGACTGGAGAAGACATATGTCCAAGGGTGGGAATTCATATATTTTTCATTTTGGTGTTAATTTATATATACAGTGTGAACCATTGGCGGTAAGAAGCAGATCACTGTACAGGAAGCAGGGCATTGCCTTTCACCAGGTGGTGGTTACATGAGCGAGGATGGCATTTACAAAAGGATGGAAGAATAGGTGTCATCTTAATAAGTTAACGATAGTGTACTAGGCATTTAAAAAAATACGTAATTGACATAATATACATTAATTACATTGTAGGTTCCGTGAGGGTAAATCATTTTAACACGGTCCAGTGGGAAGGGTAAAGTCTTGATTTCTTTTTTGATGGCTTAAACTGATGGGGCAAATCGAAGTTAAGGGGTGGATTATATAAAGGAAGCACAGTTTCCCAAGGCTCACATAAAGGCAGACTCATTTAAGCAAATGCTTTTGTGTCAAATCTGTGTATTGAAAATTAAAGATAGTAACAGCCGTCACCATACAAAGCGTAAGACAGTTGAGTAATACTGGAAGGCTGTGAGGCATCATTCATTTGGACTGGTGTGAACATTTGAGAAAAGCAATGTAGCTCAAGGCATAAATAACTGAGACTCAAAACATAGAGAATTACATGAGCTTGTCAGCAACAATAAGTGAGGGTAAAACCTTGATGGTGATTAAATCACACAACTGGGGGAGCAACTGGGGGGGGGGGCGGGAGAGAACGTGTGGGAGAAGGGGAAGGGAAGGGAGGAGGGAGGGAGTACCCCGGGGAGAGTCAGGGAAGTTTGCATGAGGATTAAGGAGGTAGAGGTTCCTCATTAGGTCTACGGAGCGGAGATCCAGTCTGTGGGACCCCTTGTCATATGGCAAGGTACATCTTCGAAGAGTTGGAGAGCCCAAAGTCGGGGCGGGGTACAGCAGGAGTGTTCTAGTTTGGAAAAGGGATCGATCAATGGCTGTCAGGTTTGTGTGAATTTGTTTTGGTTATAGGTGATCGGGACATCAGGAGTTCAATCGCCATGACGTGCCAGAGACGCAAGAACCATGCAGAAAGAGGGGGGGTGGAGGGCTTCTTCCAGTGAGGAGCGATGGTCTGTTTAGCAGCTGTTAGCATGTGAGCAATAAGCCACCATTTGGAATGCGTCATGGCTGCAGCAGTTGAGGTTGGATGCCCAGTAAAGTCACTGAAGCGGAGCTCGGTATTGGAAATCCCACAGGGTCTTTGATATGGCCCAGGACTTCTTTCCAAAACATAGTCAGCCTCGTACAGGACCACAAGGTGTGAATGAAGTCCCCCACTGCTGACTGGCATCGCCAGCAGAGGAGCGTCATGCGCCATAAGCTTGTAGGCAGATTTGCGCTTGGGATCGCTCCTGTAAGTTTTAGGGATGTCACGCCAGAGTTGCTCCCAGCTTTCTGGTAGTATCTCCTGCCCCAGGTCAAAAGACCACTGTCTCTGGTATGTGTGGGTGTGAATGGGGGGAGAATGCTGTAGTACCTGGTATGTGCGAGATATCAGGCCCCTGGTCCCATCAAATGCGCACAATAGGGTCTTAAAGAGGGTGAGCAATCTAGTTGCCCCCTTAGTACAAGTACTATGCAAACAATGGCTGGGCCCAAACTGGGGTGGCATGGTGAGCAAAAGAACAATGGATTTAACCCAGATCTCTTGACTGGGGTGAATGTATGATTTATTCAGCATTCCGTCCATCATTTGTTTGCGTATAAGTAGGCAAGAGCAACCAATGTCGGAGTTGATAATATTGTAGCCTAGATGAGTCCGCAAGGTGAAAGGCCTTCTTACATTGCTCAAAGATTTTAAAAGTGTCTCCCTGAAGTAGATCCTGAATCGTGCAACATTCACCCTCCCATGTGGTGAAAATGAGTGTGGTTGTAGGGCTGGAGGCAAGGCAGGATTCAATCGTGGCCGGCATGTCTTGCGGGTTTGGCACGCACGGGGGTCGCGGGGGTTAATTAAAGTTTAAAAAACGTACCTTCCCGGGTCCTGCGTCACCTCAGCTCCTGGCCGGGTCCCATGTTTTCCTGATGATCTCCTGAACAGGAAGCAGCCACAGGCAGCCTCCCTCCCCTCCCCTAAGCCTATCACAACACTGCAATGGCAGTGTTGTGATTGGTGGGGATGGCGCCCAGCCGGGTGCCTATGGGGTGGCCATTTTCTCCATGTAGGCTGCATGCAGCCTACATGGAGAGACGGGAGAGTGCCCTTCACTGGTTTGGTCAGCCCCAGAGGGACGACCAAACAGTCAGGGCCCACAGCATTGGGCAAGTCACTCCTGCCCTGCTTTCGAGCAGACCCACCCACCAGCCAGCCCCCAACCAAACCAGTCTGCTTTCTCGCAGTGCGAGAAGCAGAAACCTAAAATGGTTGTTTTATCATTTTATGTTTCTGCTTCTCGCACTGCAAGAAAGTAGTGGGCGACGCTCCTCTGACCTAATGGAGGAGCTGCCCCTGGCAGGATTACAATTCACTGGGGTGTTGGGGGAAGGAAAAGACATAAGGTCCCTAGAGATTGCTATTTTGTCCCAGATTTTGCGGACCGGGCTGTTCTGGGGAGCAAGCCAGGTCCCAAAGAGGTCTACAGGCAACAGCGCGTTCCATATAAATTCAGTGTTGTTCGCTGTCACAGGCAACCCATTCCGATACATAGCGGTGGTGGGACGCCTAGTAGTATTCCTAGAGGCTGGGGCAGGCGAAGCCTCCACAGTCCCGGGGAAGCATGAGTATATTCTTTGAAAATCTTGGTCGCCCCTTTCCCTGGATGAAGGAGTTTAGATTGCGTTGGAGTCGTTGGATATCTACTTGTGGAATTAGCGTGGGTAAACTCTGGAGTAGGTACAGACCTTTTAGTAAGATGGACATTTTGACCGCATTGAGGCGACCAAGCCAGTATATCAGAAGCTTTTTCCAACGATGCAAGTCTTCCAAGACGCCCCTTCTGCAGGACGGCCAATTAGCCTGGGACCAAGAGAACAGAGAGGGGTCAAATTAAAACCCAGGTAGCGAATCGAGTGGGTGGCCCAGTGTAGTGGGATGAGGGTTTGCAGGTGAAGTACCTCCAGGCCTGGGATTTGCCCATATTGATCCTGAGGCCTTTTCAAAGGAGAGAAGCTAGCGCTGGTAAGGAGGTTCTAGGGGAGGCTAATGATAGTAAGACATCATCTGCGAATAAGGCTACTTTATGTTCATGGCCTCTGAAGGGCATGCTAGTGATAGCTTCTGACTGACATATAACAATGTCAACGTTTTCTACTGCTAGGGCGAAAAGCAAGGGAGAGGGCGGACAGCTTTGCCTGGTAGCAAATGCTTTTAAGTGTAAATTGGAATTCTGAAAGGAAGATGGGCGAGCATGGGAACATTATAAGAAAATTACTTGTCATAATAGGAAAGTCTATGAAGGGGAATCTCAAATAATACCAAAATGTCATCTTTTCTATTTAATTTTGGAAAAGGGGGTGGTGATGGACAGAGTTTCTGAATGATGCAGAATACTCTTACCCAGTCAAGAGATCAGGGCTTGATCCATCACCATTTTTTAGCTCACTGCACCATCCCTGCTCAGAACCTGGCTACATGCAGATTAGTCTGTTCCTGTCCCAGTGCATGATGGGAACAGGGCAAACCAAACTACCAAGCCAATTCTTATACTGGGAAGGAAACAAGCTTCCGGGGACCGGTTTCTGGCATTTCAGCCGTCGTCGGCCCGGCTTGCTTGAATCCTGATGGTGCAATGAGCAAGGGACTCACGTCTGAGTATACCCTCCCACACTTAGTGTGGACAAAATCGATTTTGGAAAAGGGGGTGGTGATGGACAGAGTTTCTGAATGATGCAGAATACTCTTACCCAGTCAAGAGATCAGGGCTTGATCCATCACCGTTTTTTAGCTCACTGCAGCATCCCAGCTCAGAATCTGGCTACATGCAAATTAGTCTGTTCCTGTCCCAGTGCATGATGGGAACAGGGCAAACCAAACTACCAAGCCAATTCTTATACTGGGAAGGAAACAAGCTTCCGGGGACCGGTTTCTGGCATTTCAGCCGTCGTCGGCCCGGCTTGCTTGAATCCTGATGGTGCAATGAGCAAGGGACTCACGTCTGAGTATACCCTCCCACACTTAGTGTGGACAAAATCGATTTTGGAAAAGGGGGTGGTGATGGACAGAGTTTCTGAATGATGCAGAATACTCTTACCCAGTCAAGAGATCAGGGCTTGATCCATCACCGTTTTTTAGCTCACTGCACCATCCCAGCTCAGAACCTGGCTACATGCAAATTAGTCTGTTCCTGTCCCAGTGCATGATGGAAACAGGGCAAACCAAACTACCAAGCCAATTCTTATACTGGGAAGGAAACAAGCTTCCGGGGACCGGTTTCTGGCATTTCAGCTGTCGTCGGCCCGGCTTGCTTGAATCCTGATGGTGCAATGAGCAAGGGACTCACGTCTGAGTATACCCTCCCACACTTAGTGTGGACAAAATCGATTTTGGAAAAGGGGGTGGTGATGGACAGAGTTTCTGAATGATGCAGAATACTCTTACCCAGTCAAGAGATCAGGGCTTGATCCATCACCGTTTTTTAGCTCACTGCACCATCCCAGCTCAGAACCTGGCTACATGCAAATTAGTCTGTTCCTGTCCCAGTGCATGATGGGAACAGGGCAAACCAAACTACCAAGCCAATTCTTATACTGGGAAGGAAACAAGCTTCCGGGGACCGGTTTCTGGCATTTCAGCCGTCGTCGGCCCGGCTTGCTTGAATCCTGATGGTGCAATGAGCAAGGGACTCACGTCTGAGTATACCCTTCCACACTTAGCGAGGACAAAATCGATTTTGGAAAAGGGGGTGGTGATGGACACAGTTTCTGAATGATGCAGAATACTCTTACCCAGTCAAGAGATCAGGGCTTGATCCATCACCATTTTTTAGCTCACTGCACTATCCCAGCTCAGAACCTGGCTACATGCAAATTAGTCTGTTCCTGTCCCAGTGCATGATGGGAACAGGGCAAACCAAACTACCAAGCCAATTCTTATACTGGGAAGGAAACAAGCTTCTGGGGACCGGTTTCTGGCATTTCAGCCGTCGTCGGCCCGGCTTGCTTGAATCCTGATGGTGCAATGAGCAAGGGACTCACGTCTGAGTATACCCTCCCACACTTAGTTTGGACAAAATCGATTTTGGAAAAGGGGGTGGTGATGGACAGAGTTTCTGAATGATGCAGAATACTCTTACCCAGTCAAGAGATCAGGGCTTGATCCATCACCGTTTTTTAGCTCACTGCACCATCCCAGCTCAGAACCTGGCTACATGCAAATTAATCTGTTCCTGTCCCAGTGCATGATGGGAACAGGGCAAACCAAACTACCAAGCCAATTCTTATACTGGGAAGGAAACAAGCTTTCGGGGACCGGTTTCTGGCATTTCAGCCGTCGTCAGCCCGGCTTGCTTGAATCCTGATGGTGCAATGAGCAAGGGACTCACGTCTGAGTATACCCTCCCACACTTAGTGTGGACAAAATCGATTTTGGAAAAGGGGGTGGTGATGGACAGAGTTTCTGAATGATGCAGAATACTCTTACCCAGTCAAGAGATCAGGGCTTGATCCATCACCGTTTTTTAGCTCACTGCACCATCCCAGCTCAGAACCTGGCTACATGCAAATTAGTCTGTTCCTGTCCCAGTGCATGATGGGAACAGGGCAAACCAAACTACCAAGCCATTTCTTATACTGGGAAGGAAACAAGCTTCCGGGGACTGGTTTCTGGCATTTCAGCCGTCGTCGGCCCGGCTTGCTTGAATCCTGATGGTGCAATGAGCAAGGGACTCACGTCTGAGTATACCCTCCCACACTTAGGGGGTCATTAGGATGGAGGATTTTCCGCATCCTCCGGGCCGGCGGAAGCCACCGCCGGCCCGGAGGATGTGGAAAATCCTCTGCGGACCCACCAGGACCCACCGCCACATTAGGATGGCTGGTGGGTCATGGTTTAGGTCCGCAGCTTTCCCGCCGCGGCTGGCTTACAACCGCGGCGGAAAAGCACTAAAATGGTGAAGGTGTCTCTTAGACACCTTCAGCCAGATTAGGATGTGCATGGAAACATGCTTTTCCGCGGCGGCTTTTCCGCCGTGGAAAAGCATGTGTAACTGCACTGCAGGGGCCCATTGCGGGCCCCCTAGGTGTAGTGGGGGGGTGGGGGGTGCACATGGGGGGTACTTATGGTACCCCCTGCATTTGCGTGCACAATGCAGCAGGCACCGCGCGGTGCCTGCCGCTTTGTGCACGCAAATGCTGTGCATGCATTTTTAGCATTGCTGCGGGTGCAGCTTGAAGCTCCACCCGCAGCAATGTTAAAAATAGAGGATGTGACCGCCACCCTGGCGGTCACATCCTAATCTGCACAGAGGGAACGCCGCAGCCCATGCGGACGTTCCCTCATGCTCTGGGGTCGCGGACGGACTCAAGTCCGTCCGCGATCCTAATGACCCCCTTAGTGTGGACAAAATCGATTTTGGAAAAGGGGGTGGGGATGGACAGAGTTTCTGAATGATGCAGAATACTCTTACCCAGTCAAGAGATCAGGGCTTGATCCATCCCCGTTTTTTAGCTCACTGCACCATCCCAGCTCAGAACCTGGCTACATGCAAATTAGTCTGTTCCTGTCCCAGTGCATGATGGGAACAGGGCAAACCAATTTTACTACTATATGCCACTTTACTCTGCGCTACTCCACTCTACGCCAATGCCCTGTACATCACTGCACTCCACGCATCTCTGCACCACACCACTCACATGCCACTCCACTCTACTCTGCACTACTCTACTCTGTGCCACTCTACTGTACGCCGACCTTCTCTACAGTACTGTACTCTACACCACTCCGCTCTATGCCACTCTACTCTGTGACACTTTATGCCATTCCACTCTGCGCTACACCACTCCACGCCACTTTACATAACTCTACTCTTTGCTGCTCCATGCCGCTCTGCTCCATGTCACCTTAATCTATGCCACTCTGGTTTACGCCACTCTACTCTACAGCACTCTACTCCACTCCTTTTCACCCTGTGCCGCGCCATTCCACTCTGTGCTCCTCTACATTACGCAACTCTGCTTTACTCCACTCTACTCCACACCACTCTACTCCACTCCATTCCACCCTGTACCCTTCCATTCCACTCTGTGCTCCTCTATTAAAATCTAAGCCACTCTACTCCACTCTATACATCTCTACGCCACTTCTCCCCACTCTACTCTATACCATTCCACACAACTCCACTCCACACAATGGCACACTATGACACTCTACTCTATGCCACTCTACTCTGCTCCACTTTATGCTACTCTACGCCACTCCGCTCTGTGCCACTCCACTCTATGCCACCCTACTCTACTCCACTCTAGGCTATGCCACTCCACACAATGCCACTCTAAGGCACACTATGCCTCTCTACTCTAGGCCACTCTGTTCTGCCCCACTTTACGCTACTCTGTGCCACTCCACGTTTCTCTACGCTGCTCCACTCTAAGCCATGTCACTCCATGCAATTCCACTCTACAGCACTCTCTTCTTCGCCACTCGACTCCACACCACTCCTCTCTACGCCACTCTGCTCCACGCCACGCCACTCCACTCCACCCCACTCTATGACACTCTAATCTATGTCACTCTTTGTCACTTAATGCCACTCCACTCTACAACACTCAGTGACACTCTACTCTACTTTGACACTCTACTCTACTCTACAACCCTACAGTACACTCCACCCCACTCTGTGCTACTCTGCTCTACGCACTCTATACCACTCCACATCACTCCCCTCTACATAACTCCACTCTATACCATTCCATGGCACCCCAGTGCACTCTACTCCGCTCCACACAGTGCCATTCTGTGCTACTTTATGGCACTCTTTGGCACCATATGCCAATCTATTCCACTATGCCACTGTACTCCACACTACTATACTGTATGCCACTCTGCTTTACGCCACTCTGCTTTACACCACTCTGCTTTATGCCACTCTACTCTACGCCACTCTACTCCACTCCATCCTGTACCCCACCATTCCACTCTGTGCTCCTCTATTCCAAACTACGCCACTCTACTCCACTCTACACCACTCTACGCCACTCCTTACCACTCAACTCTATATCACTCCACACAACTCCACTCCACACAATGCCACTTTAAGGCACACTATGCCACTCTACTCTGTGCCACTCAACTCTGCTCCACTTTATGCTACTCTACGCCACTCCACTCTGTGCCACCCCACTCTATGCCAGTCTACTATATGCTATTCCACTGTAGGCTACGCCACTCCATACAATGCCACTCCCAGGCACACTATGCCACTCTACACTAGACCACTCGGTTCTGCTCCACTTTATGCTACTCTGCGCCACTCCACTCTATGCCACTCCACTTTCCTCTACGCTACTCCACTCTAGGCCATGCCACTCCATGCAATGCCACTCTACAGCACTCTCTTCTACGCCACTCGACTGTACACCACTCCTCTCTACGCCACTCTGCCCCCACCATTCTACTCCACTCCACCCCACTCTGTGCCACTCTCATCTGTATCACTCTATGCCACTTAATGCCACTCCACTCTACTCTATTTTTATACTCTACTCTACATACACCACTCTACGACCCTATAGTGCACTCCACTCCACCCCACTCTGTGCCACTCTACTCTATGCACTTTATACCACTCTAGTCCACTCTGCATTACTCCCCTCTGCATAACTCCACTCTATGCCACTCCATGGCACCCCAGTGCACTGTACTCCACTCAATGCCATTCTATGCTACTTTATGGCACTCTTTGGCACTATATGCCACTCTATTCTATGCCACTATACTCCTCACTACTATACTGTACACCACTCTACTCTGCACCTGTCAACTATATGGCACTCCACTCTATGCCACTCCACTGTGCACCATTCCACCATACGCTAATCCATTTCACTCTACGCCACTCCATTCTTTGCCACTCCTTTCTATACTATCCAACTCCCCTCTTTTCACTCTCCTCTACACCACATGGCTAACATTTAGTTACGTTCAACAGCAGCCACAATACCGTACAAAATGTCTAAAAGACATTTTTTAAGCTCATAGCTTTTAGACAGGTGAGAACTATTGGCTTTGCCAATGCTAAATCTCTAAATATAACCTTTAAAAAAAAACTATTTTGGAGTTTTACTTAACGCAAACAAGACCTGAGAAAATCGGGTATCAGAGTGCTTTAAATGAGCACCAGTTTTGTTACAGAAGGGCACTTTCGTTTTATTTTGTTAGGCACAGGGAGATTAAGTGATTTGCCCATAATCACAGGACGTTGAGCGTCATTGCCGAGACTCAAACCTGGTTCCCCAGCTTTGAGGTCAACCGCTCTAGCCCCAAGGCTACATCCTCTCAACCTTGTCTCCTTAGATGTGGATAGCGGCTATCCTTTCAGGGTAAGAGGTCTAGAACATTTCCACTGAACCTTCTTTCATTGTTCTTGTTTCTGGTGCTGCTGAATTCTTTAGAAACGCGCTCACAGGTGTTGCAGAAGTAGGTCATGTGCACTGAGATCCCTGGGTGTGTTTGTCCCAATGCGGCACCACTCCCTAGAGCGGCGAGTTCACAATGCCGCTTCAATGACGGTTTACTGAACAAAGCTGAGAAGGACAAAGAAGCTGTGCAGTAAAAGGATTTATGTTTCAGCCCAAACAATCATGGCTGTGTGTAGGAATGGTACAAGAGAGGTGTTTTCATAGTAACTGGGGTTGATGGAAATCTGTCTACAGTTGCACACAGATCACAAGAGGGATTGTAACTAAAACGAGTTTTGTACATCTCTCCATGGTAACTCTATCTACTTTATTTGGTGTAAATGACTGAAGGTTGGGAATCTGCCCACAAAGCTGTGCTTGAATATAAGATGACGCGCAGAAAGACTGGGAAGCAACAGACAACTCTTGACCTTACCAGTGCTGCCTAGTATTCTTTTTTTTTTTTTTAACTTTCTGTTTATTGAAACATATCTCACCAAACCGATGCAGGGTACTGTGTCAAATAAAGAGAAGAAAAGCAAGTCATAGTTTATTTATTTATAGAGTTTAATATTGCGTGAACAAGACTCTTTCGGGTATCAGAAAACTGTAAAATAGTATATAGATAGACAATTATGATACAATCAATAAATAACAGATCTATATATGGTATTGGTCATGGAAGTAATAGTTACAGTGGCAAAACATGGAAAATACCAAAGAATATGAAGACAGGAATACAGTCTTTCGGAGGTAATAGCGTGAACAAGACTCTTTCGGGTATCTGGACGTTGTACATCAGTATACATATAGGTGGTTATTAGACAAAAGATCGGCGAAGATCCCTGTTGGTATTGGACTTAGAAATAATTGATAGAATGTCAAACATGAAAAATAACAAATAAAAATTAAACAGGAGCAAATAGACTCTTAGCGGTGTGGCAGCGGAAAGGAAGAGAAAGCTACAGCATCAATAGGGATGGAATCTGTTCGATAGCAAAAGTTTTACTTCTTTTTTGAAGAAGGATCTTAAAGGGTCTCAGGAGAAAAAGTGTTCCAGATTTTTGGGGGAAATTCTGGTGAAGACCAGCTTGTAGGTTTTCTTTTTGTTGAAATTGTGAGGCTTCAGTAGTAGGGAGCTTGTGTTGCCAGATGATATATTACTGCCAGAGAGGGTCAATTTGTGGGCCATGTAGGATGGAGTGTTGTGGTGAAGAGCTTAATGAGTCATGCAAGCAATTTTTAGATGGATCCTAGCCTCATAAGTTATCAAGATCAGTGATTGTAGGCGTGGGATAATATGATAAATGTTTTTCGAGCCTGTGATTGGCCGAGCAACTGCTTTCAAAGTAGCCCTCAAAGGTGCTAGTTTTATTTTTTGTAGGCCCAGTATATTATGCTACCTCCACAACTTATCTTAACTCGTAAAGTGCTCCAGCAAAATTAGTGATTCGAATTCTCAGATGATGCTTTGCCTACATTAGCTCCCTCTTTTCTCTGTAAACTTTTATTCTTTCTAGGTTACCTCCAAATAAAACTTCAAATAGGTGAAATAACTCATGGAAATCACTAAATTAGTTGGGTTGGAGAAGAAGGGGGACTTCAAGTGGCTGGGTTAGCAAAAAAGAGGGACTTGGAGGAGACAATGTTGTGTAATGGCCAGAGCTGCTGACTTTGGAACTGGGGAACCAGGATTGAGTCTCCTTCAACATCTTATGATTCTGAACAAATCACTTTATCTCCCCGTGCCTACAAAAAATGAATGAGTAACGTAGCTGGTGCTCTTGTAAAGCACTCCAATACCTTCGGGGCGAGTTTGCACAACATAAAACTGCAAAATAAATAATAATAATCAAAAGAGAGAAAGAGAGGTCCCCTGGGCAATCGACTGTGTTTCTTAGGCGGGAGGGCACAGGGCAGGCTCTAGATTGGAACCTGAGCAGGACTGGACTAGATTATGGAAAAAAGTAGAAATGACGAGGCCAATGAGGGAAAGACAAAGAGGCAATAGGGAAGGAGTGTGTGGAAGTCGTTGAGGAATGGTCTGTTTAGGGGAGCCTGAGCCAGAGATTGTGAAAAATGCATCCTTGCTGAAGGCCTTTCCACCCCACGGGTTACAGGTTGTACTAGACACAGACAGCCATGCGTATTCTGTAAAATGTTGCACTTAAAAGAAGTGGTGGCGGTGTTATATGGGGCCCCGCCAATTCTGGGACCTTCTCATCCGACATCTTCTGTACATTTGTGAGAAGAACTTACTAAGTGCTCGGTGCTAACAGTGAAACAGTTACACTTTAGTGGCAGGAATCAATGGACAGGTTTTGACAATCGCCCCTATCAGTTTGCGTTATGACTTTAGTATAGGCTGCAGTAAAGATGGAGTGACCGCATATTTTTCCTAAAGTTGTTTGGAGAGTTTTGATTTACATCACATTTTTTTCCTAAAGTTGTTTGGAGAGTTTTGATTTACATCATATTTTTTTCCTAAAGTTGTTTGGAAAGTTTTGATTTACATCCTTGTCTCCTATTAAATGAACCTCCATAAAGAAGTATAGCTATTTGTACTACCCTTAACATGATCGCCTAGTGATTGCATTAGATAAACTGTCACGATTTCTCGGTGTTTTAAAATTAATAATAAAGGTTTTGTTAAAATGCAGCTTTTGTTTTTCGGTCACTACTAGTTCTCCAGTTTGGCAAGGTAGTGGCAGTTTTCATCAACTTTTGTTTTGGCTAAAACAATGTTGCTAAACATTAATCAGATGCCACGGTGCTGGTGTGCTTTGTATGGAAAGGCAGTTCTTCTTCCCAGGCCTGATCAGCCTCAAACTGGAAAGAAAAGAGGGGTGTTGCTTGGTTACGGTCCATCAGTGTGAAACAATGCTCCTCGTGGCTCAGTCTGGGACTGAGCTGCCAGGGGGTTTAACTTCTCATTGTGTGGTCATGTTTGTGTTCTGGGTTGGATTTTACTGCATTCCACAATCGCCTTAGATGTAAAAGCTGTTCTGCCACATTTTTTTAAATGTGACTTTTTCCTCAGGTATTTATTGCATATGTGACCTTGCAATTTTGGACTACATTTTTAGTGCAGTTTACGCGACTAAACACTTAATTGTACTGATTTATTTTTGTTTCATAGAATAGGAATACAGAAAATGAATTGTATATAATTTTAAAAATACAAAATGTATGTTGTCTATTATGTTTCAATAATGCTATTTGAGGGTTCTGGGGAAGTTTACGAACCATGGCTCCTTTGTCCACTTGGCGACTTATGTGTCCAGAAATCGTCTATCCCAATACAGAACCATGGTCATGCACTTTGTAGAATTAGTCTATGTTAAAGGTAAATGTCATGAATGTTTCTGTAAATGCAGTATTTCCTGCAAGTGTTGTCCTTGTCATAGCAAGTTTGTGCTAAAAGTGCTTTTTGAGGGTGTCTTCGTGCAAACGGTTAATTATATGGTGTGGTTGTGCGACCTCACTGTGTAGTAAACTCACAGACCCCTATTGAGTCCAGTCAGAGTAATTTAAAAAACTTTAGCTCAATCCTCGGTAGCTGTGGCTCTGAGCATTCAGGCTTAACCAAATGAACAAGTCTAAAGCATTAAGACCTTCCAAAACAATTGAGTAAGAAGAAAATGCCAGTATAATAGTGAACGGGGTGCACAGCCAATCTGTATCTAGGTGAAGAAAGTTGCGTGAACGCAAATAGGTTGGGGTTTCAAAAGGTCGGGTGCTCCTCTAGGTAACTTGTCCGTCCAGGCACGCCAAAAAAGTGAATCATAAAAAGTGCAGCCAATGGGAAGTGGGTGCATCCCTAGGTCGGGCACGCCTTTGGTTCTTCAAAAGAAGATTCCCTTAAAGTAATGAAATGTTCTTTGGATTTATTTGTAAATATTCAAAAGTTCATCATATTAGAATGTTGGAATTGAAGTTCATTCCACAATAATCAATCACAGTTGCATGATGTACAAATGCTCCTATAACGCTCCAATGCATTTCGGGCTGAAGAGCCCTTCATCCGGGAGCTCTAAAACATAAAGATATAGCAGTGAACAAATGTTCTCCTAATGCTTGTATCACAACATAACATAGCATGCATAAATATCAGTGAAACAGTGAAATGACATCACAACGGGTGAAAAAGCGAAAGTGATAACATGCTTCCCCGAGTGTATAGTGCGTGACAAAACGAAAAAATTGAACAAACGCATGAGCACACTTACATATGTGACCGGTGAAGCCTTAGGGTTGACTCATAAATATTAAAAAGGGAGGGTTGGGCATTGTCATTACTTTAAATGGCAAAGTCGGGTTAACAGTTGGGAAAACTGCTCTGCCAGCCAGCAATGGCAGGCTGGGAGTCATGCTTTCCTTTGTCGCACCTGTGGTTGCACAATAAGTGTTGCAGTCCCCAAGAGACACCTTAACGTACAGGCCCTAGAGATCCCTGGTGCCATATACTAGGAGACTTACAAGTAAGTTAATGTATGCCGTTTGTGGATGAATCAATCGAAAATACATGTTTTAATGGTCAAAGCACTGACAGTAATGCCTCTTTGGCAGGGCTCATTCCACCTTCAGAGTTGAAAAACCAGCAGCATCAGTACGAAACCATGGGGGTGATCATGCATAAAGAAGCATTTCCTTACAAAATAAAAAAAGCCCAATGATACATTAACATGCGGGAATTGCACACAGTATGCTGTTATTACTCCCTGTAGGGAAATGCTAATGTACCATCCTGCAGTTAATATGTAGCCTTAGAGTTATTAGCCATACAGTTTTCACAAATGTGTGTCTTATTTTACACAAGTGTCTTCGTCAGCGATATGTTTGTGTCAAATGGCCAAGACATGCTGCTACAGCTGCTTCAAGTAGCTTAACATCTCCAAAAAACGCAGGAATGCACTCCCAAAAATATCAAGCTCTATGGCTATGCCATCCAATTTAAATACACACTCCTTCATGTTAGCCGTAATGTAATTGATAATCTAATTAGTCCTGTTACTGGAGCTAGAGCCTTTCACTGTGTTCCCTTACCGACAGGGCATCTGTTGGAGATCTGTAAAATTGCATTTTGTTCACATATATGTAATAACTGTGACACCATCTTTTGCTGTCACTGTACTACAACCCAGTCTAATTCTAGTGTATTTCAATCTCACCACTGTGTAATATGTTGTGAAAAAAAATGTAGGCTGTAGGTTGAACTTCAGCCTTTTGTCACCAAGCTCTGACAAAAGTAGTGGCACATCCGTTTTGTTATCTTTGAAATTATTGGCGAGGTCGTCCGTGATGTCATGGACGATGCTATTTGTGCTATCATGGGTGATGTAATTAGCAGTGCATGAATAGAGGGGAATCTGGTTGCATGTATGTCCTTAATGCAGAAATGTTCGTGTTCTTTGGGTTTTGCATCGTAGCCCTAACGTCAGGTCACCTGATTTTCTTTTTTTTAAAAGAAATGTTTGTTTGTTCTTTAGCAACATGTATTTGTTTGCAGCATTAGCAGCCAACCATAATAACCCAGTAATGCTGCCCATTAAGTACTTGAACTCACTGTACCTTCTGTCACACTTTGAGCCTCTGTCCAGCAGGCATTGTGCAAAGGACTTGGTCTCAGGCCATGCCCTGTGTCCAGTACCCATGACAGCAATATCACATGGGCATGGCCTTAAAGTAGCATTGTTTCTTTTCGAGAATTCTCCATTTGAATTTAAACAAGAAATGTTAATGGTTAGACCCGCAAGATCCCCCTTTTTGAAAAATCTGCATGCAAATTTCCAAAATCAAATCATAACTGGTATTGGGAGCAGGGGCGTAGCTTTGGGGGGGGGGGGGTGTTGCACCCCCCTAAAATGTATTCTTTAGTAAGTAGTTGGGTACAAGAGGTTTCAGTCAGGTATGGAGAAGTGTTTGTTAGATAAGACCTGGGACCTCTACATGCCCACACTGACAAAAAACATACTTGCTCTCTTTCATCTCTGTTTTGAAGGCCTTCAAATATTTTGACAAGTTTGAGAAATGTTGTTTTAAGTGTCCTCTTCTCTTTTTTTACAGCCCCTTAAGCCCCCCCTCACGTTCTACTTCTTATATAATGTGTTTTAAAAAGATATCCCAGCGTGACTGTTGGAAAATAGAAGCACATCCCACCCCAATCTTATTAAACAAGCTACACCCCTGTTTTTTTTCTTTTAAACATACTTTATTGAGTTTACAAATTGCCACGTCATACATGGGCATGGATTATCCAGTACATAGACAATTCAGCAGAGAATAGATTAAGGACAAAATATTTATTCGTACAGAAAACATTCAGAATCCAGGCTACTGCCTGTGCAAGACATTAGTATTTTGTATCCTCAAGGTGTTATGGCTTTACAGCAGTAGGCTGTCGGTTAATGTCTAACTGCTACATTAAAGTCAGAAAACCACCCATAACAACCCTCCCTCCTTTCTGGCTCACCCCAATGAAGTTATTGCAGGTCCGATTCATGACTCGTCCTTGATCTGTCCCTTAGCTACGTCCTGATTGGGCGCAGAGCATGTGCCTCATCCCTGCCATACATGATGTGCCTACTGGCAGTAGTGCAGAGTTATAGTTAGGGTTAGATGCAAGGTCAGCAGTATGGAGGAGAGGCCAAAAGATTAGCACCATCTCTTAGGAAGTGTGGCAGGGAGTGAAACAAGTTAGCTGGCAAGGCAAAAATTGGACATGGAAGAATTTTGGCTAATTTAACTTGTTTTGGGAACATGGACACTTCTACCCCTCTGCAGTTCACTTAGATATTTTTGAGGGTGATCACCCAATGCCTGCTTCTTTTGGTGACAACACGGTCACTAGTTGGTTTTGCCATCTCATGTGCCATGAGCTTGATATATAAATATAGAGGTTCAAGTGCTCTCTACGCTACAGTACCGTTTTCTACTGAGAAAAGGTTCTTTTTAATTTTCTCAACTCAGTGCTTGTTGGGAAATGGAGGCCACAACAGCAATTTTTCTGTAATGGCCAGCCAATCAGAGCAAAGTGGACTGATGAATTTGCAGCCAGATTTGTGCCTCCACAGTAAAAGATGGGAGAAAAGCACCTTAGTCCAATGGTGTTCCTTTCTGCCTTTGTTATTGTGCAAATCCTCCATGGATTCACAAATCAGCAGAGGATCCACAAATTATTGGTCTACGTTTCTCTCAAATGTAGGCTCTTTATGCACAGACAAAAACACGTTTTTAAATCTATTTTCCTGAAAGCTACTGAACAGATTTAAACCAAGTAAAGGCATTTCCATTATTAAAGCTATATTTAAATGCCAAGTTTGGTTTAATTCTGTTCAGCCATATGTTCTGTACTTTGAGGATCTTGTAAAGCTGGGAGCAAATATAGGATTTTGATATTATTCATGAAGCCTCCACACAGACAAAGACACATGACCACGCGCTGTACAATAGATTAATGAAGAAAGCTGGCTCTCTATATAGTGCACTAAAAGAAGTATACTGTGTAGAGAGAGTCCAGTGGGTCCCCAATGGGCTTACAGAGGCTAAAGTAAATAATACTAACGCTCTCTTTTATGGTAGTGTGGGGGAGCCATTAGGCTCATCAGAGGATAATGCTAAGCATTTGTTGTACTCACATAGGCAATAAATGAGACACACATTCATAAAATATATCAGAGACCAAATTAGAAAAATAACACTTCCTTTTATATATGTTTGAAGTACTGTGTTTGTTAGAAATTGGCACAGGTAAGTAAAACGTTCAAACCTGTGTGGTTTAATGCACAATGCAGTCCTACGGGAGGAAAAGTCAGAGATGTATAAAGGTAGGTACAGTCGGTTTCAGGGGTTCACCTTCAGGGTTCGGGGTTGTAGTGAGCCAAGGTCCAAAGTACCACCAACAGTTCTTCAGGAACTCTCCAGGTTTTACTGGGAGCAGGATGTGTGTGAGGTTGTAGCTGGGTCCACTACGGTGGGCCACCTGGAAATAGGCTCCTGTAGCACAGGGGACTTGGGGAAGAGAGCTCCAAATGGGTGCTTAAGTCGCAAGGAGTCTTGGAGCAAGGAGACACAGCTTGTTCTTCAGTACTGGGCCAGGCAGCTCTAGTGCAGCATGGTTAGAGCGGCTAGGCTGGTGTGCAAAGATGCTCCTTACGGTTCGAGGCAAAACACTGGTAGGGGCAAAATGAGGACAGCTGGGCCACTCACAAAGTGGGTGTCAGTGAGGCTGTCACCCCTCGATGGCTGCTCCGTTGTGGTGCAGTGGCAATCCGGACTAGACTCTCACTGTTGGTGTTTGGTGCAGGGGATACAGTACCCGGGGGGTTGGACCTGCATGGCTACGGTTAGTCCTGGTGTCTTTTACACTCAGTGGGTAGACAGATCTGACCTTCCAGTGCACGAGTGCCTTCTCCTGGCTATCTGCCGCATCGGTTGGTCAAGGCGGTGGACGGGAGTCTGCTTGTTGGGCCCTGCAACTGAAGGGGATTAGCTCCCCTACTCCAAGGGTGGCTGTAGGCAATTTTCAAAGTGTTGGCAGTCTACCAAAGGCTTTGATAGTTCACAAGCTTGCAGGACAAGTCACTCTGTTGCAATTGTAGAGGGAGAGTTGCGAGCAGGCATGGTTTCACACCAAACGTTCTCAGCTCTTCTGCTGCTTTCACCAGGCAGTGACTCTTCTTCATCCTTCTTCTCTTGATCCATCAATCTGAGTTCTTGGGTTCAGTGGTGCCACCTAAATACACAATTTAGGTGCGTTAAGAGGAGTGGCAGGTAGTAGCCAATTAGAAAGTGGGGAGAAGAACAATGAGAATCAGGTCATAGAATGGTGGAGTGTTTTGATAAGCAAGGTTGAAGACTGTGTCAACTCAAACGAGTAAAGCGTTTTCCCATGTGATCCGGAATGGGCACATAAACCGTTTTTCATGGAGAAATGTATTGTCTGCAAGAACTGTTTAAGTTTCCTGCCTGTTGGAGTAATGTGTTAACTAGTTGCATGTTAGTCTGCTTTGAATAGATGGTTGTTTTGAAACAAGATGTAGCAGGGATGTTCAGGGTTAAATTTGAATTTTGGTCAGTAGTGATGGAAGCTTTATTTAAGGCACAGAAATTAATATTATTTTTCTCTTTCAGGGGGGCTAAGTTTTGGTAATATTTGATGCACTGGATTATTACAGTGGGCTGGTAATTTGAGGGGAGAGATACTGATTTAGAGTGACTACTATCATCGCTGCTGGAAACAGTATACGGCCAATAAAGTATTTGAAATGTGAATGTCTTTGAGCTTAGCTTGTTTGAACTGATGAAATGGGACAAGCACGTTAAAAGAATAGTTAGAAGAAATGTTGAAAAGCAATGATGACTTGGATTGGATATTGCACTTCAAGGGCCTATGGACCCCCTTCTGAGGCTATGCACCCCAGACTGTTGAACCAAGAGGGTCACAGTTATGCTTGAAAGTGCTACGTTATCTGGCACTGCATGGAGTCGGGGCAATCATTCAGCAAACTGGCAGGACCTTTACACGGATCAACACTGAGGCAAGAAGGAATAGAGCCGGGGGGCGTGGCCAAGCAGCATGGCCGACAGGACGTGAGCTCCACCAGCTCCGTCCCGAAGACCCGCAAATCCTGCCTAAATATCCTGCCTGGGCTGCCCAAGCCCCTGAATCCGATGCCAGAACCCCTCCGGACTTGAGTGTGGCCCCTGAGCTGGAGCGGCGGACCGAGGATCTGCCTTGAGCGGAGGCGACGGCGCTGCCGGCAGTTGCAGTGCGGCCCTAAGACTACGCTAGACTGCGGTCTGGGCCTGTGGTGGAGGGTCGGTGGCGGGCGATCCGCCCGGAGGAAACGCACGGAAGGACTTGTGACGGACACCTTCTAGGCGGGCCCCGGCGGCCTGCGCTGCACCGCTGGGGTGTCTCTGGAGCTAGCTATCGGCATTTGAGGGGTGGCGACTACGTGGGGCGTGGAGATTGCGGGGCCCCCCGCAGCGGAGTTCCAGGCGAGCATTGATCCTCCCGGTGTGCGGCAGACTGAGCCCGGAGAGCTGAGAGCCCTGCAGGGCACACCAGAACTGTGAGTGCGCGGGAGCTGCCCCTCCTGGAGCCAAGCACTGATCATAGCGTCCCCTGCGCTGTTGAAACAAGCGGTCTCCCTATCCCTTAGTCGAGGCGTGTGGGGCCTGCGGCATTGTCCTCCCCCCGCCTGCGCTGAACCTTGACTTTTTGCACCCCCGCTGAGCCTCCCCGGAGTTCAGATTCCCGGGTGGGTAGCTGAGGCGGGGAGCCTTAAGAGTGGCGGCATGGCCGACGACCGGCCGGCGCTCGTCCCCCATCTTTGCTGGCAGATTTGGACGCTTTCTGTGTGGTGCTCCTGATGTCGGCGAGAGGGGGGATCTCTCATACAGCCTGACCTGCAGCTGAGTGCGCACCTGTGGAGCTGCCCTGGGGACCAAACTATTGCCAACTGGAGATGGGGGTCTCCGTGAAGTGACGCATTGAGTGAATCGGCCGACAATTCTCTGCTCTGTGCCGGACCTGGGCCGCTGCTGGGCTCTCCCTGTTACATAAAGGTAGGGAATCTACTGCCCCCATACCGACCTTGCTGTGAGACCGCCTGGTTCGCCCTGGGCGCTGCCCATACACTGACTGTCGTGAGCCTAGGTAAACAGACATAATATCGATTCCAAAATATCGTTTGGACAAAATATCGAGTAAAAAATATAGACTAGCCAAAATATCGACCAGACATAATATAGACTACAAAAATATCGAGTAATACCGATATTAATAGCCAAAATATCGATTCAAAAATATAGACTAGACATAATATCGACTAGATAGAATATAGACACAAAAAAAATCGAAAATAAGGTAGTTATTAATAATTTTTATTAATTGTGTAATATAAATCTGTAGCGGGTTGTGGGTTTATAGGGGAATAGGGTGGGAAGTAATTTAATTATAATTAATTAATTATGTAAATTATTAATAATTGTAAATTAATTAATAATTGGTAAATAATTAAAATATAATTGGTAAAAAATAATAAATAATTTTTAGTAAATTATTTTCTGTAGCGGGTTGTGGGTTTATAGGGGAATAGGGTGGGAAGTAATTTTATTATAATTAATTAATTATGTAAATTAATAATAATTGTTAATTCATTATTAATTGGTAATTAATTAAAATATAATTGGTAATTAATTATAAATATTTAATTGATAAATAGTTAATATTTAGTAAATTATTTTCTGTAGCGGGTTGTGGGTTTATAGGGGATCGGGTGGGAAGTAATTTAATAATAATTAATTAATTATGTTAATTAATAATAATTGTTAAATAATTATTAATTGGTAATTAATTAAAATATAATTGGTAAATAATTATAAATATTTAATTGATAAATAATTAATATTTAGTAAATTAATTTCTGTAGTGTGTTGTGAGTTTATAGGGGGATAGGATGGGAAGTTATTTAATAATAAATAATTAATTATGTAAATTAATAAAAATTGTTAATTGTTAATTATTTCATAGTCATTTTAACCCCTACGCTATCCAGCGCTTTCCCTACTGTTGCACCCACTGGAGAGGGAATAGTAATTTTAACCCCTACGCTATCCAACGCTTTCCCTACTGTTGCACCCACTGGAGTGGGAATAGTAATTTTTACTCCTACGCTATCCAACGCTTTCCCTACTGTTGCACCCACTGGAGTGGGAATAGTAATTTTTAAACCTACGCTATCCAACGCTTTCCCTACTGTTGCACCCACTGGAGTGGGAATAGTAATTTTTACCCCTACGCTATCCAACGCTTTCCCTACTGTTGCACCCACTGGAGTGGGAATAGTAATTTTTACCCCTACGCTATCCAACGCTTTCCCTACTGTTGCACCCACTGGAGTGGGAATAGTAATTTTTACCCCTACGCTATCCAACGCTTTCCCTACTGTTGCACCCACTGGAGTGGGAATAGTAATTTTTACCCCTACGCTATCCAACGCTTTCCCTACTGTTGCACCCACTGGAGTGGGAATAGTAATTTTTACTCCTACGTTATCCAACGCTTTCCCTACTGTTGCACCCACTGGAGTGGGAATAGTCATTTTTAAACCTACGCTATCCAACGCTTTCCCTACTGTTGCACCCACTGGAGTGGGAATAGTAATTTTTACCCCTACGCTATCCAACGCTTTCCCTACTGTTGCACCCACTGGAGTGGGAATAGTAATTTTTAAACCTACGCTATCCAGCGTTTTTCTACTGTTGAATTCACTATAGTTGTTACACTAAATTTTAAACAATTTGATATGCTACGGTTAAAATATTATATATGTTTAGTTAATAATATGTATTTATATATATATATATATATATATATATATATATATATATATATTATTAATATTTTTTTTGTAATTTACATTAATTATTTATTAATATTACATTTATTTAATCATTTTAACTAAGTTTATATTAAATATATTTAATTTTATATTAGTTTTAATTTAATTTAAAGACATATAAAAAAAAATATTTTGACAGTCTATATTATTTACAGTCGATATTTTAGAGTCGATATTTTTGTACTTACCTGTATAAAGATAGAAACTCGATATTTTGTCTCTCGATATTTTCTCATCGATATTTTTGCAAGTCGATATTAATGGGCTCGATATTATTTCAGTGATCCGTGAGCCTTGTCTTGATCCTGTCGCCACCTGCCCCTGGCCTAGGCCTCTACACACTTGCCTTTTGGACCAGTGGAGCCTTGGAGGGGCCCTTTAGCACACTCTGGTTGAGTATCTTATCTGCCTTGCGGGATGGCGGCTCGAGGCGGTCGGTCCTCAAAGGGCTCCCAACCCAATACTATTACGCAATATACTACCCCGCGCCTACCGTCGCAGAGGATCACGCGCCAGACAGGGCCCGAGGATGGTGGTGAGAGCCCGACGGAGCCATCCAGAGCCGAACTCTTGAAAGCTATCCAGGATTCCCACACTGCCCTGGAGCGACAGATAGAGACTGTTTCCATAGATGTGAACCTCCTCAGAACCGATCTACGCAAGGTGGCAGATAAAGATGCAGAGGGCAATATTACGCAATTGCAGGGTGAGGTGGCCTCCCTACAAAAATCAGTTGCGCACCTCACATCTACCACCCGCGCATTGGAGAGAAGGGCCGAGGACGCAGAAGGCAGGGCCCGTCGGAGCAACATAAGGGTCCTAGGAGTGCCGGAATGACTGGAGGCGGGAAACGCCGAACGCTTCCTAGAAACTTGGATCCGCACACACTTGTGCTCATCTGGTTTGTCCAATGTATTCGTTGTGGAATGGGCGCATAGGGCCCTTGTGCCCCCTCTGCGCCCAGGTGAAGCCCCTAGAGCTCTTATCGCAAAGATCCTGAACTATAAGGATCAGGACTGTATTTTAAGGGCTGCGAGGGAGTCGGGGTCCCTTATGATTGAAAACAGCCGCGTGTCCATATACCCTGACTACACCCAACAAGTGCAGGAGCAGAGGAAATCCTACTTGGGAGTCAAACAAAAACTCCGTGAAATGAAACTTCAATATATGCTTTTGTACCCGGCAAAACTTAAGGTGCTTTCCCAGGGCCGTGGACACTTCTTTGAGACACCAGCGGAGGTATGGGAGTGGCTCGAGATCAAAGGAGATGACCTCCCTCCGGGTGAGCGGGGTGGCCCGCGTGAAACCTGGGGGACCAGACCGCAGAGGAAACACCGGGTAGGCAGGGGCGCCACTCTAGATCTCGTGGATCTCCTGAACCTCGCCCTACTGTGGGGGCGGATGGAGCCATCCATATGGAAACATCACCGATGAGAACAGGCCCGGGGTCAACCGAACCTCCTGCCCCTGGTGAAATTCTAGTGCCGGACACTTTGCAGGAACGGCCTCATGATACGGACTCTACAGCCCCGGTGGTACCAGAGACGGCCCTCACTGAGACAAGGTTGGAGTAAACTATTGACTTGTATAGATAATCTCCGGGTGGGGGGATATATATCAGCACATTATTGGGTTTCCCCGGCTCTTTCCTGCCACTGAGAATTCGCGATGATGGAGCATACCAGAACTCTTGCACCTTTGTGGCCTGGGGTGTGGGAGGAGAGGGTGGAGTTAACTAGTGTCTTAAGTAAGTTCTTATCAAACCTACTGTTGGGGGGGGGGAAAGGCATGCCCGGGTACTGTCCTAGGATTGCTGGGTCTTTTTTGGGGAGCTGGGAGGGAGGGTGGGTGGGGTTGACTTATTGTGTGTGAGTGAGTGTTGAATGTGTTGTGTGGGGTGGCTGTGCACGTCCTGGCACTGGCAGGGGAAGGGCGGGGTGGCGTTTTTCTTTGTTGCTATCCTCTTGCTTGTGGGTGGGGGGGGAACCTGTTTTTACGGAAGTTCCGTGTTTTGGGATTGTTGGGGGGTGGGGTGGAAGTTATGGGAAAGGTATTTCTGGCATCATGTGCACATTGAAACCGATTTGTGGGCGGCTTAACGATAGGGCTACCCTAACAGATTCACCTATAGTGGGGGCCGAGAAGTGGCGGGTCATGTTGTATCCCTACTATCGCCCAACTAGGCGCAATCACTGGCCATGGGTTTTAAATTTTTGACGTGGAATGTGCGTGGATTGGGTACTTGCACTAAGAGACACAGGGTCCTCACTTTCCTTAAACGACATGGGGTCTCGATTGCTTGCCTGCAGGAGACCCACTTAGATGAAGACGGCGAGCAGCGGCTCTCTAGAAAGTGGAGGGGCCAAATATTTCATTCCTCCTTCTCCCCATATGCTAGGGGGGTCCTCATCTGGGTGGCCCCGGGGATTCCCTGCCCTGTCCAATATATTGAAGCGGATGTAGACGGAAGGTATCTGTTGGTGAGACTTAGAGTGGATGACAAAGAGCTCGTGCTCCTTAATATCTATGCCCCGAACACCGATGAGCCGGCTTTTTTCTCTCGAATCCAAGATCTTGTGACGTCGGGTTTGGATGCACCCCTCCTTTGGTTTGGAGATTTCAATTGCGTACTGCACCCTGAACTGGATCATCATCCACCCAGATCAGGCACTAAGCCCCGTATGACTGCCCGTCTACGTGAAGTGATGCACAATCTTGGGGCAATAGACGTGTGGCGTTCTTGTCACCCTGCCCAGAAGCTCTACACATGTTACACCCCGACACATGGTACTCATAGTAGATTAGACCACGTTCTGGCGGCTAACCTCACTCCCTCCCTGACTTTGACGGTTACTCATCAGGCCCTATATCTATCGGACCATGCCCCAGTGACATGCATGGCGCAGTGGCCGGATCGCGCTGTGCACCCGCGCGCGTGGAGAATGCCCACTGACCTCCTTCAGGATCAGGTGGGCAGGGACCGCGTGGGGGAATCACTGTCGGACTATTTGGAACTCAACTGGGGGGGAAATGAGCTAACCTACTCCACTAAATGGGAAGCCCTGAAGGCAGTGGTGCGGGGCGTGTGCATGGGCCTCTCATATGGAGTCCGGAAACAGTTGCTGTCTGACTTACAGGATGCGGAGGCTGATCTTCGACGTGCCCAATCTTGTTCGGATCCGGACGCAGCGGATCAGCGAGTGGAAAATGATGCCTTAGTGTCGATACATGACATCCTTACCAGGCTTGATAAGTTTACGTTGGGCCAGTATACGCAACGTCTCCGCCGTGAAGGGGATAAATCTGGCCGATTATTGGCCTGAATTCTTCGCCGAGAGTTTGCGCCCGAGAGGATAGTTGCTTTACGTGACTCAAGTGGCACTATGGTCCACTCTGAATCCGGCATCCTCGAGGTTCTCCGGTGTCATCTGAAAACCGTTTATGAGGCTGACCCATTAATTACGGAGGATACCTTCCGGTCGTACCTAAACGACCTAGACCTCCAGACTCTGTCAGAGGCAGAGGTGAAAGAACTGGATATGCAACTCGCACTGGGTGAGCTTAATGCGGCGATACCTGCCCTCCCCCGTGCGAAGACCCCTGGGGGGGATGGATACCCAGCCGAATTTTATCATTCCTTCGGGCACGTTCTGGCCCCCCTCCTGTTGCAAGTCTACAATGAGGCCCTGCGAACTGGCGCCCTTCCGCCCACTATGGACCAAGGAGAGGTGTGCATGATTTTAAAGCCGGGAGGTGATGGCACCGATCCCGCGGCATACCGCCCCATCACCTTGATTAATACAGATGCCAAGATCCTTACTAAAGTCTTGGCCGCTCGCCTTGCCCCTCTCATGGCTCGACTGATACACTCCGACCAGTGTGGCTTTATCCCGGGTCGTAATACGGCGATGAATTTGCGCCGCCTAAACCATGTCCTGCATGAGGTTCAGGGACGAGAGGGCCCTCAGGTGTTGGTCTCAGTCGATTTGGCTAAAGCCTTTGACACGGTGCATTGAGGATATCTACTGCAGGTGCTCCAAAAAATGGGGTTCGGACCTGTTTTTTGCAATTGGATCCGGGTGCTCTACAGGGCGCCCCGAGCTAGGGTGCGAATGGGATCAGCTCGCTCGGAGGAGTGGACTTTGGAGAGAGGCACCCGCCAGGGTTGTCCTCTATCCCCTCTCCTATTTGCCCTTGCGATCGAACCTCTTGCCATCGCAGCCCGCATGGAGCTACAGCAATGGGGGATACTGGTAGGTACTACTACTAACGTAATCTCCCTCTACGCGGATGATGCGCTTTTCTACCTGACCTCCCCCTCTGAGGCCCTCCCCGTATTGTTGCTGCTCCTGGACCGCTTTGGTGCAGCCTCCGGGTTGCGTATCAATCTCACCAAATCTCTGGTTTTCCTGCTGACGGGCTGCGTTCCGAACCCGGACACAGATATGCCCTATTCGGGAGTCCGGTGTGAGCACTTCGCGTTTAGATACCTTGGCATCCACGTGGCTATATCTGATGAGACTCTACTGACCCGCAATATAGACAGAGTACTCACAGCCCTCCACAAATCTGTCACCTTTTGGAACACGCTTCCTCTTTCCCTCATGGGGCGGTTGGCGATTGCCAAAATGGTAATGCTTCCCAGGGTCCTATATGTCTTGCAAAACACCCTATGCCCGTTGCCACCTCGGGTGTTTCGAATGTTGAACTCGCTCCTCACCTCCCTACTTTGGGCGGGTGGACGCAGCAGGGTGGCTCTACGTACGGTGGCGCGGACTTGGGATGAAGGTGGCCTCGAGGCCCCGAGATTTGACCTGTATTATTACGCAGCGCAGCTTCTCCCAGCCGCTAGGTGGTTTGCGGACGAGGAGAACTGGGAACTGGCGTTACTGGCTGGTACGGCCGATGAAAAGACCCTACGGGAGGCTTTAATGCAGGGTCGCGGAGCCAATCACGCTCTACCGTATGTGGTGCGCCACACGGCCGGAATCTGGCAACGGTTCGTCGAAAGGGTGTTGAAACGCGCACCGTTTCATAGAGAGCTCCCGATTTGGATCTTGGCTCCGATACTTCGGTTGGAGGAGAATATGTCCTACAGGGAGTGGCGTTAGGGCGGGTGCGAGACTCTTGCGGAACTCTACCCCGATGACTCCTTCGTGTCCTTCGAACGTGCCTTGGAGTCCTTTGACCTAACCGAGGGACACTACCTTCACTACGGAACGCTCCAGGACGTGGCCAGAACAACGTGGCCTCATTACCCAGAGGCACCCCCGCTCACCCACACTCTCGACATCATTTTATCATGTGGGAGAGGCAGGCGTTTGATCTCCCTTCTCTACTCGGCCATGCGCCGGGACTCAACCCCTCCGCTGGCGCCGGCTTGGGCAGCGTGGGAGGCGGACTTGGGGGTGGAACTGGAGCCGGACCAACGGAAACGGATCGGGCTTTTGACCCGTGAGGTCTCCTGCAACGCACGTTTCAAACTCATCCATTTTAACTTTGTCCACCGAACATATGTGACACCTGTCTCCCTGCACCGCATATCGGCGGACAGACAACATAATTGCCCTAGGTGTGGGGCGCAGAGGGCTGGCTTTCTACATTTGGCGTGGGAATGCCCCCTGGTTCAGGACTTTTGGCGGAAAGTGATGGCCCATGTTGCTCGTGCCACACAAATTAACCTTCTTTTGGAGCCACTCCACTGTCTCCTAGCGCTGGTGCCGAAGCCCAGAAAGAAGAAGATGTCCTATAAATTTCTGCAGCTCTTGCTCGTCCTGGCAAGGAGACGCGTGGCTATCACGTGGATGGGTCAAAGGGCGCCCGAGATTTCCCTGTGGTTGAAAGATGCAAGAGAATGGGCCCTAGCGGAAGAGGTGCACATGCAGCGCGCTCGCAGGGATAGGAAGCTACAGGATGATTTGATGGCTTGGAGGATGTTATGCATGGAGGGGCTAGCGGAGGATGATTCAGACGCCATGAGTGCTGACCTGTTCTCTTCTGCTGACTCGAAGTCTGACTAGGGGGTGGGTGCGGGGATTCCGGTCCAGTGTGGAGGCCCTACGTAGCCACGCTACTATTCCTTGATGTCTATACCTGTATATGGCTGTGACTCCCGTGGGCCTATACGGCGATATAGTGACTATGCCTTCATTGACCCTCACAAAAAAATGTCCTCATTTGATCGGATCTGTGCTAAGGATGCCTTTTTTGGGGTGATTGGTTGTTGTTCAATTGTTATGTGAAATGGGAATGCAGCATAAAGAAACTAGCGAATACACTGATAATTACATACCTTTAGTGCACAAAGACGACTTCTTCTTTTTCCTTTTTCTTTTACGTGTTCCGCGAATACGCCGCCCAGCCTCCGGGATGTGGGCTGTATTTGGCTGTGTATGATTCCCTAGGACAATATGTTACCACTTTTTTATGTATCAGCGGTACTGATGATTGTATGCTTTGTGCCTCATTTATATTTTCGCAATAAAAACAAATTTTCTTAAAAAAAAGAAGGAATAGAGCCTTCTAGGGAGTCAGTCGATAGGGTGTTCTACCTCATAAACTTAGTGCCTGACAGAGAGACCCGGCTGGATTTAAAGGATCTACTGAACTCACAAAAAAAAGGAAGACCAAAATGGTCAGGCAATGGTGCTAGAATCTGATGGTATGATTGACGATGCTGGGATTTAGAATAAACAATATCAAAAGGATGTCCTTTCACGTGGCTGGGAAGACTGAAATAAATCTTTAAGTAAAAAACAGCCAGCAGATCATAACAATGTGCTTTCAGAGATGACGAAGGGAGAGTAAATGAATAATTCCCCCCCCCCCCCCCACTCAGTGCCTTGCGACCCTCAGGGGTGAGTAGTTGCGCTTTATAAGAACACTGATTGGTTGATTGATTGATTGACTGATTGAGTAAATGGACATTCAGATCTCGAAGTATAATAAACTGTGAATCTGCAATACTTCCCTGGAATAAGACAGATGCAATGGATTCACATGCCTCACGCCTGCTGACGGAGGTCTATAGGCCAAAATAACTGTTGAGAGGGTACTGCCTGAGATGTTGATAGGTAGGGTCTCTAATGCAGAGTCCCAGACTTGCAGCATTTAAAATAGTCTTTGACCACAAATGCATGCCACCTATCCACTTATTAGTTTGATGGGCCTCAAACAGGGTATAATTTGGTGGAGCGATATAATTTAGGGCCTCGAAAGGATGATCTGTAAACTGGGTCTAGGAGTTGGCCATTAAGTCTGGTTTATGGTCAGTGATAAAATCTCTAATTCTTGTTTTCGGAGGCAAAAGTGAGATTTGGTCTATGGATTGGTGGCCGTCTGTCCTCGGGGCCTGTCCTACGCCCACATTTTCTGCCCGTAACCTTGGGATCATATTGGACACCTCTCTTTCCTTGGATAAACAGGTCAGTAGGACGGTGTCCACTTGCTGCAATGCCCTGAGGATTTTAAGGAAGATCTCTCACTACCTTTCCCCTGAGGCACGCAAACAGGTAGCAATAGCGGTCATTGCCTCCAGACTGGACTATTGCAATGCCCTATACCTTGGCATTAGCAGTGGTCTCATTCAGCGCCTCCAGACCGTACAGAATGCGGCTGCCCGGTTTGTTGTAGGTGCTCCTAAACGTTCCTCGGGCACTACCATCAGAAAAGACCTGCATTGGCTCCCCATGCAGGCAAGGATCAACTTTAAGGCTCTATGCCTTACTCATCGTGCCCTTAATGAATCTGGACCGGAGGCTATTCGTGCCCTGGTGGCCCACTATGTCCCTGGGAGAGCACTCCGCTCTTCCAACAAAAACCTGCTTGTGGTTCCTCGTATATCCAAGGTCCGGTGGGGAGGAAGGTCTTTTCGCTTCCTTGCGCCTAGACTTTGGAATACGCTCCCTAGTGATCTCAAGTTGATCTCCTCTCACCTTCAGTTCCGCAAGGCACTTAAGACTTGGCTATTCCTAGCAGCTTATCTCTAAGTTCCCCCCCTGGTTGATATCTGAGCTCTCTGGTTACCATCTTCAGCGCCTTGATGCCTATGGGTTTAGTTGCGCTTTTGTATGCAAATTGCCATTAATAATAATAATAATAATAATAATAAACTGAGCATTTTAGTGGCAGACTGGGCATTGATTGAAATAGCATGTAATATAGCTGAGGTCGAGAGGAGGAGTAAAAGCTGCTGGATTATACAAAAAAAGTAATTACTGGTTAATGCAACCAGCATCTCTATTCAATGAGTGGAGTCGATTGAGCGGAGTAATTGCTCACCTGCTTGCACCAGTGGATGTCAGCATGACGGGCTACTGGCCACGATCCAGGCACAGACGGACTTGCCTTTGGCGCATCCACTGTATGGACACACTATGGGCTGCTTTAAGTACCCTCTTCAACCCAAACAGCCGCAAATTGGCCTGAAAATTTAAGTTGCCACAAAAATGGCTGCTGTAAAGGTCAGCTGGCACAAAGGGGAAATGGTGTTGAGGCTGATGGGAAAACTGGATCAATTCACTTTAATTTCAGAGGATAATTATCACCAAAGCAGTGTGATCTTTCAAGCAGGCAATGACCCAACCGAGACAATTTCTCCTTCCCCTCACACCAGCGATACAGATAAAACGTAGTCCAATTTGATACAGGTTAACAATAGGGTAAACACAAATCATATAGCAGCCAAACTGTCTCAAATAAACTGTGTGCAAGATAAAAGTGCATTTAGTTATGTTTTAAATCCTTCGAAGCTGTATTGATTTTGTTCTTACCTCTCTAATATTAATTCTCTTGCTAAAGTCACAGATGGAACTGCTGTGAAAATTCATTATTCATTTCACTGGTAGTTTCTGACCTGATATGTAGTGCGCCATTTTCATTATAATCAGCTTCAAATTGCACAGTGGCTGGGTTTTGCAATTTATGTGGCCTAGCAAAAGATGACAATTCCTAGAAATATCTTTAAAAATATTAGAACATTGTAATGTTGAGAGCTCCATTGAAGATAATGGAGTACCTCCGGTCTTATAATGGCTGGTATAAGCCAGTAAGCTCCAACATTCCAATGTTTGTATTTTTGTTTCTCCCTTTTAATTTAGAACATTCTATACTCAGTGGGTGGAATGTTTTAATAGCCTTAAAGCCCTTCTATCTCGGGCTATACCGGTTGTTAAAGGCCCTGAAAGGCCCTCTCCCTTTCTATAGGCCCTCTTCGATTTGGGTTCAGGGCCTTTAACAACCGGTATAGCCCTTAACAGGCTATAAGGCTATGTTATGCTCGCTCTTTAATTCTGAGTTGGACCATAGGGTTGCTATTTGGATTGTATTGTACTGTCATGGCATGTACAAGAGACTAGAAAAAATCTAAACATTTAAAAAATAATTCACTTAAAACTAAAATAGCAAATTCCAGAATAATTCACTTCAATTGTTTTAAAGCTTTCTAAACTATTTCTAAATTATTACAAACCCAAGCAAAGGCAGATTCACAATGTTAAAAATGAATCATGAGAATTTAACACATATTCTCATTTATGAAACTTCTCCTGGATCTTCAGGAATTTAAAACATGGACAACTAGCTAGCATTTTTCCCTGAGAAAGGTGGCAATCCTAGTTTTCCCATTACTTATCGTAGGAATATTGCACCTAGTGATTATCAATGAGCTGAACGGGGTATTTACCAGGTTCAGCATTACCCCCGTCCTTACCCTTTATGAGTTCTGTACCTCGGAATGGGAGATAATACATGTAAATAGCTCTTATTTCTTGTTCCAAGCTGCAAAACTCAGAATATTGTGTATTGTTTAAAATGTGCCCATCTGTGGTAATCCTGATTTGACACACTGCCTTTTGAATGAGAAAATGAGTAATTGAGAAGCTATATCACTATTTTCTAAGTTTAATGAGCAACACAGCAGGGAACGTACAGTATTCAAATTGTATATAACAGCGGATGCTCTTTCCATAACTGTCCTCTTGACAAAAAAAATCAAAAATTGATGTTTAAAAAGTGGACTCGATAAAGTAGGAGTCAAAGTTCAGAGGACGGCCATCTCCTTGGGTCAGAGGGATCAGGTGTTGTATTTATGTTAACTAGAGTTTAATGTGTGTCAGAACTCGAGGTTTGCAGTCTGGACTTTGAACCAAACTCCTCGGCCTCAGTTGCTGGGCTGGCTGTTTGTAATATCTCGTCTACAGCCTTCACGTACTTCAGAGAACGAATTGTGTTGTCTTCTTCGCTTTGGATCTACCTGGTGTCTCCACTGGACCACGACTGTTTGGAGGAGCACAGGACACCCACAAGTCTTTCCTTGAGATTCTTCATCATGATGGTAGGAGGATTCCTGTTCGAGTTCCACTTCTTTTCATTGTGTGCCTCTCTTGTTTTTGTACACCACTTATTCTAATGACCACTCAAGGAAGGAAAAGAGGTGGCGCGGATTCCGTTCAATTGTGTACTATCAATGACCTATTGAGAAGTTGATGTGCAGTTGTGTATGGTAGCTGGAAAGATGTTTTTTTAGGATAGGTTATCTTAAAGGCTTTTTAACTTCTCAGGATCTAAACTCATCATTCTAAGCAATGCAATTCTTCAATCCCCAGCACAAATAAAGTGGTGCACACAGGTGGCTTTGTTCTAAGTTCTGCATTGATGCTACTCCTCTTCAGCATAGTCTAAGAGCTACATATAAATCACTAAGCATATTTGCAGAGTTCCATTTGCAGTCTCTCTGGAGCATCACTTCAGTTACTTCAAATCAAGAAAAGGAATAGATTGTTACCATATCAAATAGTGTCTGAAGTGGCTGTGATACTGTTTGGAGTCCTAAATCTCCACAAATCCTATATCTCATAAAAAATGAGTCCTCCCCAGACGATCAATAACTGTTCCTATCCTTCGCCAATTAGCAGTTATTTAACTATTTTAAAGTGCAATACAAATACATTGAAATGGTTTTACGACTCAGCCAAGTTGCCACTGTTTTAGAGAGGGGAGGGCGCAGTTGGAAAAAATGCTGATACTTGGATCTTGGATGTGCATAAGGAAAGGGTAAATTATTTGTAATTGCTTTCACTGTGTCATAGCATAGTTGAAAACGCTAATCAGTGTAACATGAAAACTGTTGCATTTCAAAAACAAAGCAAAAACTCATAGTTAGACTTTACTGAAAGGTCCACGCTTCCACGATGTTTTCCAAGCCCAGCTAAAATGAAAACTATGCTGTAGACAAACCATAGCACATACCACCATCTTGTGTTTTAACAGCTTAGAAACTGCATATATTTTCCCATTAACCCATTAACCCCTCCCATGCTCGTCACGGAACCGTTCCGTTTTGAGCCTCGGGTGGGCTGTGCTGGTGACGGAACGGTTCCGTCACGCCCTCTCGCCGCGCCTGCGTGGCACGAATTCCGCGCCTGCGCTAACGTTCTGAAGCGCGGGCGGGGCCGTGACGGAACCGTTCCGTCACAAGCACAGCTCACCCGCGTGCCGTGATGGAGCGGTTCCGTCACGAGCACGGGACCGCCGCGCAGCCCCCCACCCCCTTAGCACTGCGGCGGAATAGCCGCCGCAGTGAAGGGGTTAAAGGAGCATAACGCAGATACTGTGAGACAAAAGTCTGTTTTGGGGTGCTTGAGTGGGCCCACATCATACGGGCACATGCTTGACCCTCCTCCCCATGGTAACAGTTCAGCCTGAACTGCCAGGCCAGGTCCTCCATGGACTGAAAACAAGTATCCCGGGATTGGTTTCGGTGCATCACCCCTAATCAGCCAGGCTAGCTTTGATCCAGTGGCACAGTGAGCATGCGACCCATGTTTGGGTATACCCTTGCCACTTAGGTTCCACTATAGCACCTCAAAATGATGATGGACGGACTGCTGAATATGGTCAAACATTCACCCACAGTCACAGATCTGGGTTAAATCCATTGCATTTCTGCTCACCACGCCACCCCAGTTTGGACACAGCCACATGCAAATCAGTCTTGACCCTGCAACACAAAAGATAGGGCGTACGGTCAAGACTGATTTGCATATGGCTGGGTCCAAACTAGAATGTATTGGTGAGAAACAAAATGATGTATTTTGACCCAGATCTCTGGACTGGGGGGAATTTATGACAATGTTCAGCATTCCGGTCATCATCGTTTTGTGTTGCTATGGTCACCTTAAGTGGGAAGGGTAGGCCCAGACGTGGGTCCCCTGCTCACTATGCCATGAATTCAATCTAGCTTGGCTGATGAGGGGTGATACGCCGAAACCAGTCCTAGGATGCTTTTTTCCAGTCCATAAAGGACCTGGCCTGGCAGTTTGGGCTGAACTGTTCCCCTGGGGTGCAGGGTTAAGACTAACTTGCACATGGCTGGGTCCAAACTGGAATGGCATGGTGAGGAAAAAAAATGATGGATTTAGGCCCAGATCTCTGTACTAGGGTGAATGTTAGACACTGTTGAGCATTCCGTCCATCATCTTTTTGTGTTGCTATAGTCGCCCTAAGTGGGAAGGCTATGCTAAGACACGGATTCCTTGCTTACTATGATACTTAGTTCAAGCTAGCCTAGCTGATATGGGGGGATACGCTGAAACCGGTCCCAGGATGCTTCTTTCCGGTCGGGGAGGACCTGGCCTGGCAGTTCGGGTTGAACTGTTCCCATGGGGAGCAGGGTAAAGACTGATGTGCATTTGGGTGGGTCCAAACGAGAATGGCATGGTGAGCAAACAACGATGGATTTACGCTCAGATCTCTGTATTGGGATGAATGTTTGGCAATGTTCAGCATTCCGACCATCATCATTTTGTTTTGCAATCATTCTCTTGCCCTGTGCAAGCTGGAGCCCATGTCTTGTTCAGTCAATCCATTGAAATACACATGGCCATGTGTAGCATGTTTACACAAAGGCCCACATGCATCATTGTTACATTTTGCACTTCCTAATTTGCGAAAAATAAGGAATCGCAAATTAAGAAGTGCAAAATGCTATGCATCATTGTTTTCGGTATTCATTTGGGATTCGGTAAAAATCGCAATTTTTACCGAATCCCAAATGAATACCGAATTCTTAAGTGCATTTTCGCAATTCCTATTGATTCCTATGGGCTAAAAGGCCCATAGGAGTCAATGGGAAGGCATCAGCAAATTGCGAGTGGCACTTTGAAAATTTCATGGGTGCAGGGGGGGGGTCCAAAGGACCCCCCCATGCACCCCTGAAATGTATTTTTCGCATCATGTTTCACACACACATGTCCTAAGGACATGTGTGTGTGAAACATGAATGTAGAAAAAAAAACATTTGCAGCATTTTAAACACTTTTTCCAAATTTACCGAGTGGTTCAACCACTCGGTAAATTTGGCACCCTAATTGCGACTTTGCACTTGTGAAAGTAATGATGCATTGCTTTTAAGAAATCGCACATCTGCGACTTCTTAAAAGCACCCGCAATTTTAGAACTCGCAACAATGTTACGAATTCTAAAATTGCTTCATGCATCCCAAAAAGCACTTTTGCATTCGCAAACGGCCGATTTTAAGTAATCGCACCGTTTGCGACTACAAAAATGCTTGATGCATGTGGGCCATAGTGGCCACATGATCATACACAGACGTCTATGTCGTTTAAGCAATGGATACCACTGGAATGACCTAGTCTCTGCATTCAAAAGAGCACTTTTCAGCTGATGCCACCTGCATGCTTTCATCTCTTTTCTGAAGAAAAGAAGTGAAGGAACGAACTTGATGTGTGGTGGGATTTTCAGCATTCTGGATAATTACTTTCTGACGTTTTGCCTGTTTCTTTCTGCCCTTTTTGATTTCAAGCTCAGGGCCGGACTGGGCGTAGCAGGTATCGGGCATTTCCCTGGGAGGCTCGGGACGATTTTGTTTTTATTACTGGGGGCTGGTTTTGCAGCGGTGCTGCTATATCGACCCCCAGAAACAAAAGCAGCAGGGGGGCTGAGCCGTCAAAATTGCCAGGGCTGTTTGCGTTGCCAGTCCGGCCCTGTTAATGCCTGATGATGTGGCTTCATTTGTTGCATTTCCCTTTTAAGTTGGTGAGTTTATTTGCAGGTGAGGTGGCAGAAATGTAGAATACAGAGAAGCTGAGTGAGCAGAATAGTTGATATGATTATTTAAGATACAACTATTATTTCCAAGTGTGGTTAATAGAGTCACAGCGTCCTGTCAACAAAGTTCAGCGACATAGTGAGAAATTTAGAAAATTGGGGAAATTATCCACTTTGAAGTATATATCCAGATGACCACCTACACACTAGACACTCCTGCGACCCTTTAGAAGGGACCTCCACACAAAATTCACTATAAGGACCTTGACCTAAAACTCACTGCAGAAGTTATGTGTATACGGATTATCAACAAGAAATACTATTGATATTCTGCATTCTCCCATCTTCTATCTGAGCTTTAAATTTGGGGGATATCACCAATAAAAGATTACAGGGAGAAAGTGCTGTGGTGTAGCTTCATGTGCAGTCTGTCTTTTGTTCTGCACAAACTTTCATGTGTAATGTGTACTGTCACACATGTCTTTTACCAAAGTAACCCAAGTGCTGTTGTATGAACAATCAATTACTGATTGTGGGTACTCAAAGCTAGCACCAAGGCGAAAGGAGTTTAACTGCATTCATTCTATGGTTTCGCATTCAATGCCCCATCTTTTCTATATGTACAAGTAGCCGTGCTGCCATTACAGACCAACAAGATATTTTAGGACAAATGATTGTCAATGGTGAAGAGATGTTGAATATTCTAGTGGTAGATTGTGACCCAGTGAAAACTTCTTTTCTCATTAACTGATGATAAACAGTGGCATAGCTGGAGCTTTTGCCACCCAGTGACTGCAGGTGCAGGTAAGGGGGTGGGTGGGGGGGGGCGGAGTCGACAGAAAACAAGGAGGGAAAATAAAATGTAGAGAAACTAAACCACTTACCTGAGGGCGCCGAAATTGTTCACCTCACGTCGCCGCCCCCCAAAAAGTACTATCCTGGGGGCCACTGTAATGAAGACAGAGCTATACTGGGAATTAAAGAATGTTCTCAAATCTTCACACTGCTCTGCCAGTTCACCACCCACCTTGGCAAAGACATACCTGTACTGCATCCCCTTCGTCACAAATACACAACTCGGCCAGTCCATTGATTCACCTATATCATCCGGTAGGCATGCTCTGCACACAAGGGACAAGAAACAGGAGGGAGGGGTTTGCCTACTAAAACTCTGAAAACATGAATAGAAATCAGTGATGCAGGCTGGTTGAGTATTTAATATTACACAACATCTCACAACGTAAAAAGGGTTGAATTACAGTAACACAGGCATGTAAAGAATGGGACAGTTTCATAGTAATGTAAGCGAATTATAGAATTTTTGAAAAAAGGGTTATTTAATAAAGTTAAAATGGTTCTTTAAAAAACTAGTTCGCACCATTTTTGTACAACACAATTGTTTTATTAAAGAAGTAGATAGTGGCAACGGCGCTACAGGACAAAAGCGGCAGTGTTACACATTGGTCAGTTCATGCTAGTATGAAATCATAGAGCAACACATAGGCGTGGGGTTCAGGGTTCAGTTACAAAAACAAATATGTACACATCTTTTGGTGTACTTCATAATCTTTACAAAGACATATAAAGTATACTAGGGTGCAGCTGTGAAGGAGTTGTCGAACTTGGAGGAGGGGCGTGGGGGGGAACAGAAGGGCTTTCAAACAAAAGGGGATCCCTTACCAACCATGTGATGCACCTATGCCACTTCGCCAACTGCAGTGTTAAGAGTCTGAGTTTGGGCCTTATTTAGTTACACTTGTGTTTGGGGAGAAGACTCAAAAGGCAAGTTACCAGTGCCTTTGGTAACTTATAACCAGAAATTCTTGGGTTTTATGTGGAACAGGTTTGAATTTAGAAACGTTGTTTGAAAGTGTTTCCGCAGGCAGAACAAATGTGCAGTGCTTTAGAAAGTTGCCTATTTCAGATTTTTGGGAAAACCTGTGTTTTTGGTATTGGAACAAACTCTCAGTTGAGCATTTTATTTTGATTTAATAATTTCTCAAGTTTATTAAGTTCCAAAAGTGTAAGTTAATCTTTTTCTTTAAAGTAATAATGAACGTTCTTTCATCCTGCTCTTTCCTCTGTACAACACATGGTAGTGGGAAGAAGTTGTAAGCTTCTCAGCATGCCGTATTTACTTGGTCCATTGTGGGTTTTCTGAATATTTTACATGCCTTAAACCATGTGTGAAAGGTGATAGGGACCATTTCTATATTAAGTAACAATTAACGTGAAACCTCAAGAGCCAAATAACAGCATTTCTGAGGGTGCTTCCATTCTGCCAAGAGGGTTAACTAGGCCTTGTATTATAGCAAGTTTGGTTTAGGTTATAAATCAGAATATCATATCATAAATCTCTCTTTATTAGTATGTATCCTAAATATTGTACAATTGTTGTTTATTTGGGTGCAGATTTTCTAATATTAACATCAGTGGGGCAATATATTTGTAATGGATATTAAGATGTGCTATTTATGTCCTATTACAAGATTCTGGTAAAAAACCTTTGTGTACTCCACTAATTAGTTAAATTTAGATTGCTGGAAGCATTGATACGCCAATTTCTGTTGTCTTGCTCCTCTGTAACCTGTTCTTAAAATTGCCTTCCAGGCGTCGATCAGGCGAGTAAGACGATTCTACAGCTTCAGGGAATGTTAATCATAATATCTTTTGGAAACTTCTGACCCTTCCTGATAGTGGTTGGTGGAATATTTTGAAATGTGTTCGTTTTCATGTGAGTTTAAAGGTTGTGTGGATACCTGAGCTCAACACTGACAGTGACATTATGTCATGTGGCTACCGTAGGCCCGAAAAGAAACACTGCCATTTTTACATGCCCACGTTTCTTACGTTGCCTTCATATTGCACAATGACTTTTGACACATATTTGCTTGTGTGACAGTGCAGGATTAGTTTCTCTGAAACCACACTGCTTATAATTCCACTTCGTAAGTGCACTATCACAACACCTTGAACATTTAGTACAAGGCCTGTACACACATCGTTCAAATGTTGTTTGTTATTCGTCCATGAGGCAACATATCTATCACAAGAGAATAAACATGGTCAGCCTGGCTGAAGCCTCGGCCCAGAAGCATGGATGCTGTTATTATAAATACACAAGCATTTCTATGTTCAGATCAGAGGAGCACTCTGCTGTCATTGTGAGGTCGCTATTTTCGGAGTCTCGGCCCAGCTGATTCATGTTTGCCCTCCGCGAGGAGGGATGTCCAACTTGTGTCCAAGACCGGGACCTGCATACACTCTGCTTCAGGTAATGGAGAGTTACATCATCCAGTAGGGAATTCTTGACATAACTCCCGCCCTGGGTACCTAGGTTAGGGAGCACATAATTGGAGTACACTATACACAGTACTTATATGGCAGCATATATACACTGTTATAGCACAATGATGGAATCGTTTATCCTTTTCACTATTCTTATACTTATAATCACTTTCATCTGCTGCTGCCTATTAATTATTGCAGCACATTTTTTATACAAGGATCACATTGATTCAATAAATATTGAAACGCCCCTTTGTGTTTTTCTTGTGTAACTATTTGAGCATGAACGAGCGATTGAGCAAAAAGGTTCTAGATCTGTTACCACGATTCCTCGGGTAGTCAGGGTTGTCATGTTCTGAGGTTTCCCAAACCATTTGTTACCTTACTAGGTTTAGGGGTAGTTACGGTGGTACTGTGAGCTAGCACGACTATAGGCCAACATATCATGAGGGGGTGCTTAGAATCAGTCTGGCACTATCCCAATGTTTATGTTGTCCAACAAACAAAAAGTTACTATTGAGAAAGTGGAAACCGTACGACAATTTAACGTCACTATTTTGCATTCAGAAGTGATGTGTGGGAGCATTTTCTTGAATTATCTGTAGAGTAAGTTTCAAACTTTATTCTGAACAGCTCTATGCAGGTGGCCTTGAAGCATGTCCTTCACTTCATTTGCAGATGATATAGAGAACACAGACCCCAAAGATGTGTGACTAAAATCTGGCTGCACATTTTGTAGCCCTCGAGAGCACCCTGGGCTCAACAATTGTGTGATGTGCCACTGACAACAGCAAACGTCATTTGTGGAAAGCTCAAGACGGGGAAGATACTTCTAAGTAGGAAAGATGGGAAAATCTTCTTCAGCCACTCTTGATTTTGGAGGCTCCAAGAAGAGCTTCTCATTCATCAAAAATTCCAGGTTCCTAAGCACTGGTATAAAGCCTGGCTATGGACTAAGAGTTTTAAAGTGTCCAGTCAGTCCTGGCTTCACTTGAGGTGGGTAGGAGGGAGCACACCGAGTCCATGGGGAGAGAATTTCAATGCCCGCCGGGCCGGAGCTGCGGCTCTCAGAGCATTGGGTTGGGTGACCCCAAGCCTCCTTGAGAAGTGGCTTTTCTCTGCTCATGCACCCACCAGAGGGGCCTGAAAACTCCATGGCATGGCCCTGCCTTGATTTATGAACTCCACATATCTAAAGAGAATAATAGGTACTGGGCAGCATAATGTCCCTGTTGAAAATATCACCCCACAATTGGAAAAGACCAACCAAATACAAGTTATAAGATTCCCTTAAAACAGTCATTAATATGCTGCAGTAAAATGGAATGAGTTTAGAAAATACACTGAGGGATCTTGATGATTGTCATTTGAAAACATAGCACATACTGCAAACGAAATAATCACAACTAAGGTGTTGGTCTTCTTCAAGACTGCTAGCTGGGGTATCAAGACTGCTAACTGGGGTACCAAAACGTGATCCCATGTTAGGCAGCTCACAAGCACAAATGGAATGACGTTAACCAAAGATGACTTGCTGGCCCCCTTATGGTACTTTAAGAATTAATTTAGCGAGTAGATCAAGTCAGACCTGGCAAGGGGCATGGCAGACTTATACTCTAAACCAAAGGAGAAGATTACTGCACTTCAAAACAACAATAATTAGATTGACAAAAGAGCCTTAGATGTGAAATCTAAAGCCCAGTCGCTTGAATTAATGAAAGCTAAATTTACTAACAAACTACCTTCCCTCCAAGCTCAGTAGCCCTTTAGTGTGAGGACCTGAGAAACTGCACAAGAAGAGAAGACATAAGAGTACACCACCTGCAGGAAAGGGCTGAGGAGACAAATGTGGAATCTTTTTGTAAGAGGCCTTTTCAGAGTTTCTGGGAGAAGATCATACATAGATCCATCTGGACAGAGTGCATATAGTTGGCCAAAAAAAATAGGAAAGGCAAGGAGTCCAGGAGATGTGCTGAAAAACTTTCAGGCAAAAGAAAAGGTCTTGAGAGCTGTGTAGAGCAAAGATCACCTAAGCTACAAGAGTTTGGTGTTCCTTATTTCAGAACATTGACCCCATGACCTTGGCTTACCACTACCAATTCAGGCCTATCACAGACAAACTCAAAGCGGGAAAAGGTGTGTTATTGTCGACTTTATTCTTCTGACATCGCTTTGAATAGAAAACAAATCTACGGCAGTTCAGGTCTTAAGCATTCAAACAGACTATTAACAGGAGGAAATGGCTCCCTTAAATTTAGTTGATAAAGAACTAGTAGACAGAAGAACAATAAATGGCTCACCCCTCTGCCATAAAAACCGCATAACCTGGGGAAGCAATCGTAATGTGGATCCTTGTCATCCCAGTTTTCCTGACCAACGTGTGCGATGGTCCGTATGGATGTAAACTTCTGGAAACGCCAATTAAGGAGTTGCTTATGCCTTTGAATTTCATAATTAATTTGAATCCCATGTCCTTCTAAAATGCAGCATGTAGAGATTCAAAGGCCTGAGTGTGGATCAGGCAAGAATATTCTAGTTGTTGTCGCCAATATAGTGTGTTTAGGAGCCAAGACCCTTAGGGTCTAGAAAAAAGTCCAAATTAGTTTGTGCACCTACATATGGGTACATTAATTTAGATATTAAAATAAATAATTGTGTTAACTTTCAATAATTACGTTCAAGTTAAGTGGGGGGTTTTAAGCTGGGGGCAAATTTTACATAACTGACTCAGATTCCCACACATTTTCAATTGACAATAGGCAGTTAGGCACCCAGGAATACATGATACCCAGAGGAATTCTAACACTCAAATTCCACTACACTCAGTAGACCATGATTAATGTTGTTTCCTTAAATACAAAAGGATTGAACTTCCCTGAAAAAAGAATGTACTTTTTGCTCTATTTGAAAACAAAAGTTCGACATAGTTGCAATCCAGGAAACTCATCTTTAGCGACTAAAACGGGCTACGTTTTGACATAAACAGTATCTCTTTGCCTCTTTATTACTCATCAGCCATATTAACACCGTGGGTGCTTGAGAGATTGTTTTTGCGTTTGGTGGCCACTGTTTTTCGGGTTTCAAGGGAAGTGGGAATTTTCACTGTAACACGCAGCAACCTTCAAGGGTTTTTTTTTCTAGTCTCAGGACTTTTTTCCCCTTCTGCTCGTCAGTCATCCGACTTTAAGTACGAGCTATTGTTCCTGCGGCGGGAGGCTCAAGTTCAACTACAAGATACGATATCCCCAACAAAGAACTACCGAATCCCTCATCGGGTAAGAGATAAGAAGGGGTTGTGGTTACAAATGATATGGTATGCGCAGAGAGAGGGCTTGTAAGCGAGGTTGAATATTGTCTTTTCTCTTCTTTCTCCTCTGCAGGGTGGGAGGCCAATCCTTTCTTCCCCTCGAGACTAAAGGGAGCAGGAGATGTATTGGGTCCATTGAAGCCTTCTTCCTTCCCTTGTTCTTTTTACCCTTCCCTCTTCCCGGGCTCAGACTGTAGTTTGTTGTGTATGATATCTGGCTGGCTGCAGTTTGTGCGGGGTAGAGAGTCGGGACTATCGTCGCTCCTGCAGCGTGGTTCCAAGTGGGTGACAACTGACAGAAAACCAAGCCCACGAAAAGTTGCACTGCCTGAGCGAGTATGGATGTAGATAAGGCAGATAGTGGCCAAGAGGAAAGAGTCCCGTCAATGCAGGAATTAATGGGAGCCATTACAGCGTTGCAGACGCAGTTGCAGGACTTAAAACAGGAGAACAAGGGGTTACGACAGGAGTTAAGTGCGGCTAGGTCAAGAGATCAGGGTGGCTGGGGAATGGGAAAGCCTGTGCTACAACCTGCCACTTTCCAGTATGATAGGGGAGCTGGAAGTAGTGCCGCTCCTATGACTGTTAATGTCACTACTCCTTCTCCTGTTCCTTTAGCTGTTCCAGAACGCTTCACGGGGACTAGAACAAATTTGCGGTCTTCATGAATCAGTGCCATTTTCATTTCTTGTGTAGACCTACAGCCTTCCCTAACGATTCCGCAAAGGTGGCGTTTGTGATTTCCTATCTCGCAGGGACGGCAGCTACATGGGCTGTGCCTTTGGTGGAAAATGACGACCCTGTGTTGAATGATTATGACTTGTTTAAGGATTTAATGCATGGCCTTTTTGCTAAACATGCATTCATGCAAGCTAGTGATGCTGAGCTACTAAAACTAAGACAGGGCAAACAAGACTTACTGATCTTTGTGTCTACCTTCAATAGATTGGTGTCAGAGACGCATTGGCCAGTGGACAAGAGAACCTCCTTATTCTACCAGGGGTTATGTGAAGAGTTAAAAGATGTGGTGTCTCAGGTGGTTAATCCACCTTCTGATTGTGCTGAGTTTATCGACCTGGTAGTTAAACTGAATCACAGGTTGTTGGAAAGACGAGGAGAAAGAAATAGAAACTTTGTTTCTAGACCCATGTCTGTTTGGAGTGAGTCACGAGGGACAGGGGAACAGAGACAGGCTCCTGAACCAATGAAAATAGGTGGAGTAAGGGGTCCCCTAAGCCAAGTAGTGAAGGAAAGGCGTCGCGCAAACAACCTGTGTTTGTATTGCGGACATGGAGGTCATTATGCGAGGGATTGTCCTGTGAAGCCTTCTAATGTACCTTCTCGTAAGGCTGTGGCATGTGTAAACAGGGAGGCAGTGGTGGCGGAATCTGAGGTTGATATCACTCCTTATCAGATATTAGGGATAGTGAAGAGGGTCCCGAGACATTTTACCATCACAGTGTGCTTGGTTATTTCTAATAACCATAGGGCTCCAGTTTCTGCATTATTGGATTCTGGCGCCACTGGCAATTTCATGGATATCAAGTTAGCGGAAAGGATGGGCGTTCCCTAGGTTTATAAAGAACAGCCGGAGCCGGTGCGAGCCATTGATGGTACTGAATTATCCTCGGGCACGATTACACGGCAGACCGAACCCATGTGTATGATCTGTGACAATGGTCATTCAGAGGAAATAGGATTTGATTTGATTGATGCTCCTTCCTTTGGTGTTGTTGTGGGTGTACCGTGGCTACAGACACATAATCCTAAAACAGACTGGATTAGGAGAACAGTGACTCTTGACACCGTTCACTGTTTACAAAGTTGTTACAAGGTTGCCACTGATTGGATAACACCGTTGACTTGTGCTGTGGGAGTAGGTGGACGTGGCAATGAGGAGATCAGGGTACCTGAACCCTATTCGGAATTCAGTGATGTGTTTGATAAAGGGAAAGCTAGTGCTCTCCCCCCTCACCGCCCCTTTGATTGTCGAATAGATTTGATGCCTGGCATGTCTTTACCTTGCAGTCGAATTTACGCTCAGCACGTTAAAAGAGGCATTACAAGTTATTGGCTCAGGAATAGGGAATATCGGTATTTTTCCGCATGTCATTTCCAATTCTAGGCCGAATACAGGACCCTTTACCACTGCCACTTACCAACTGCCTCACTGATGAAAACTACTCACCTCGCCCTGGTTTGCTTCAAGCCCCATCCCTCTTTCTACCGCCTCTTCTAGAAACCCTCAGACCACTCGACCCTCCTTTATGTATCTTAGTTCTGTGCACATCAGCCAACAAGGGGCCCTTTCCTCTGTAGATCTCAAGGTCATGACCAGTTCAACTAGCCAATCTGCCTGTCCAGGAACGGGGATATCACCTCCCTGTTCTCTTCTCAGTTAAGCTCAACTGCCTCCTCTTCCAAAGGAATCTTATTCTGTTGATGTGTCCAACACTACAGGTTGTGTTTAACTTGTGCCCACCCCATTGCCAACTGCTTCAATAGCTTCTTGGGCCACTGATAGCATAAAGTGATGAAATGGCACGTCTTGTACTATTTCATAATTGTTGGGTCCTCTGGCAGTGGACTGAGGAGGTGGGCAGCATAACTCATGAGTAAATTTATTATTTGTGTACAGCAAGTTGGTGCGGCTCTTAAGTATCCCTTACTGCTGTTTTGTTCTATCTTTATCTTGCCTGCAATTCCCCTGATAGACACCGCTTCCAAGCGGGGTCTGTTCATGGTAGAGGGAAACACTCCTGACTCATTTTCTAGCAGGGACCTGTCGTCCCAATCTTAAAGTCAGCTGTTACCCTTCAGCTGCAATGCCGGCCAGTGCTTAATTTGTGGCGTGGTTTCCGGAGCTCGGCTTCAGCACCTAATTGTTAACACTGGCACTTATAACAGCTGCTACATGGTGGCACCATTTGCGCAGTTAAAAGATGAGCAGTACAATAGTTGCTTATTAAGTCAATATACATTAAAAACAACTACCACCGGGGGGAGGAGCCAAGCTGGCGACCAAGATGGCTGCTAGGCTCCCGGCTCCACAGATCTTCTCATCCTGCTACAAGATCCTGCCAGTTATCCTGTGCCTATGCAACTCTCCCGGGTGGACGAAACGAAATAACGCTACACCGAGTGACCCCGAAAGTTCCACCTGCTTCGAGAACGGAGAAACGTCGCCTTGAAGTTTGCGGCCTACATCAGCATTGAAGCCGGGGCCTCGAGTAAGAATGCAGCCGGCTTCTAGTTGAACAACATCGGCCATAAGAGTTCGGGAGGAGCCGGTCCACCGGAATGGAAGTACATTTTTTCCGATTTCAACATCAAATATCCGTATGGATTTGCGCCAAAGTGGGGCACCTCAATGACACTGCGGATGCGAGCTGAATAATTGATTGTCTGAGCCCGGAATATAAATGGCTTGGTACCGTCTAAACTGCGACCCGATGGTTTCAAACATATCCTGAAGACAGCTCCGCAATATCCTTGCATGCAGAGGGGTTGGAACGTGTGTCTTCCTTCTGATTCTACTGGGTCTATCCCGAAGGGCCCAAAGATAGACCGTGAAGGAGACGCGCAAAATGGCGCTCAATATGGGCCTTTGTGTGAATCGGACCCGATCCTCCGAGAGATCTTGAAAAATTCGAACGGATGACCGGGGGCGACATATCCTATCTAAGGGATCTCCGAGACCGGACCAGAATTTCCCTATCGAGGGGGACCAACTAGTGCGGAGCAGGGTTGAACCTACGCTTGGGGCTATAATGGCGGCGATCGAGGGTCTTCATCTATCCCTGAATTGGAAAGCCCAAGCCTTGGAGCACAAATTGGACGGTGTAGCTTTTGGATTGGGAAATAGTGACATAGCTTTTGTTCAATTCAATGACACTGCGGTAGTAACAACATCCACACCACCCGGACTGATGGCGGCCAGCAACCCCATAAAACGAGTGATGCGAGAGACCCTGGATTGCAAATCAGCTAATGCCCGTGTATTGGAGGTCCCGGTCGTGTCAGTGCTCACAATATTATTATGGACTGAGGGTAAATCGCACCAGGCAATGTATCTGATGACTCATGTGATGACTCAGGAGTGGCTCGACAGGGTGGCCCTTTCTTCCTTTCCGAACTCAGTGTACCTGGACTTTAAACAACATCCGTGGTTTTTATCGACACAGATGGGACCCAGTGACAATGAGACTGAGAAAGCCCAGCTATTTCCGGCTCGCTACAGTTCTTTCGAATTTTTCAAGATGGCGGCTGTTCGGTTGAAGAACATTTGTGTACCTGATCGAGCGGGTCAAGGCTCGTTTCAAGACTTTTATTCAAATGGTGGCAGTGTGGGATTCACTCTATGATGTTGGTTCGGGGAGGCAGTGTAGGCGAGTAATGTATCCCCCGATTTTCGCTTGATAGTGAAATGATAATATATCCGTAATAGGGGGAGGCTTAGAACTAGCGGGGGGAGAGGCCGGGAGCCTGTACGAATGGCCCTCCTCCACTTACTTCTTTTAGTATTTGTAGATTAGATGGGGCGACAGGCACACTGCTAGTTGGGGTCAGGCGTAAGCTACATGCAGGGGTGCAGGGTGGGGGGCGGGGTGTTGCGCGTGTTGCATTTTTTTATTTTATTTTCTTTATTTATTTACTGGATATCCTGACTTTGCTTTCAGTATTAAGGTGCCAATGCGAGCTCTATTATTTTGATTTGTCCATTTTTCCATACAAGTGTCTGTACCTTATCCTGTTTACGATTTTAGTATCGAGGAGCGCAATGATCATTGATATCCTGATTTTGTGGGTGGAGGGGCCTGTGGCAGCACGCATTGATATAGGCTAACTCAGCTAGTTTTATAATCTTGATTCGTCAAATGTGTGTTAGAGTCTCAGTGTCCTGCTTCAATGGCTGCCGATATTGCGACCTTTCAATTGTTTGATTCCTTGTATGTTTTGGACTGCATTGCACTTGATACGCTCTTATTGTTTTTAGTTTTTTTATAACAATAAAATGATTTACAAAAAAAAAAAAAACTACCACCAGCTGCCCAAGCCATTCTTATATCTTTGGGGGCCTCGAAAGTCTGAAATGTCACACGCAGGGCTTTAAGTGGGGTGAAAAAACTGTGGGGGTCTCTCAAAGTGGCATGGCCAATGTAATTAAGGGCATGGCTTAAAAACATGAAAGATAAAAATCTGTGCTTAGCATGGTGTGTCGCCCGACTTGTATTTTGCTGTTTCTGTCAGTACATCCAGATATATGATACAACAAGTAACATCATACCTACAACAAGTCAGGACTATTGGCTTTGTCATTGGTTGTTAGTTGCATAAGATAAATAAGCAACAACTATGGCTTGTATATAAAATTAAAATAAAGTTTCCACTTAAAGCCCTGGTGACACCACGACAATGTTGCTGCTTCTGAGTTTCAAAAAGAGAAGGAAAATCCAAAGAGAAAATGAATCTCTTTAAAGGATCTCACTTCCCCTACAAGGCTCACCTGGCATGACGTCATGCCGTAACTTCTCCACTAGTGAGAAGTAAGCAATGTGAGCATGCGCACATCGATGTGCCTGCTCTCACTGCAGTCTGGAAAAAAACGGACAGCCTGTGCCAGGGCACAAAACAGAGCCGAATAGAGCCCTGTTTCGAGTCCCCCTTTAAAAAAGTGCTGGTGCTCAGCACGGGTGAGACCCGGCCCCCGTAAAGCCCCAGTCACACGTACAGCACTGTGATGGTTAGTAGTTGTGTAGGTACTGTCATTGGCAGCGCTGACAGTGGGTGGTGATAGGTGTGGTGTCCTCCTGACGAGGGCTCTGGCACTTATTATTATTTTTATTTTTTTTAATTAAGCACTGAGTCACTCTTTTCCTGTGTCTTTGAGCCTCCCTTTTCCTTTGCCTTCCTGATGACTCTTCTTCTAACTCCTATTAAAGCTGCTTCTGACCCTAAATTCTCTTACTCATCTCAATCTTGCCCCTGTGCCATTTCCCCCATCTTTCTTCTTCTAAAAATGTCCACGTAGCCCGGCCGCTTACATCACTCATGTCCCTCCTGCCAGGTGGCTGGCAGCCGGCACCCACTCAGAAGTCACTCAGGTCACCGGGCACTTCCAGACTTCAGTGGGTCTGGGCAGTGGTGCATGTACGTCGTGAGCAAATCATTACATTATTCAGCCTTAATATGGGACAGTGTTGCTGCAATCAGTACCTCCTTCCATTGAGGTGGGGGTGCGGGAGGTGCTGCAGCACCCTCACAAATTTTTTTTTGCAGGAGGTCAGAAGGAGAATGAGCCATAAAGAGATCTTAAATGTTTGCATTTATCTTTTCATATTTGCTGTGAGTTATAAGGCAGAGGTCAGATGTAAAACAATGTCTTCCGACAAATTGCTGCATATTTCACAGAAATTAGAGTTTATTTTGCATTTTGCTGCTTACACAATAACGATATTTTGTAATGTAACGAATCACAATCTTGCTGGAGTACATTGTGGAAGGAAAGGCTGTAGGATAGCAAATGCTTTCTAAGACACCTCAAAATACTAATAAATGAACTTTACAACTATTTGAAAATATATTCGCAGCGTAGAAAGTACAAATGATACCAATGTTTTTTTGTAATTCTTATTTTTTATTTGAGAAGATCCAGATATTGTGAATCAGAATTCATGTGAATATACAATAGGGAAAATATATAGATAAATAACGAACATTATAAGTAATACTTTCAATAAAAACGTGGCGTCTTTAGACATAAAAAAGAACACAGAGATGCATTCTTAAGATTCCCTATCAATATTCGTGCCAGTTAATTTAGAAAGATATTCATTGCATTTCTAGTAAAAAGATTTTTTTATAATTCTGAGGTGTAATGTTAACAAAGATCAAAAACAAAGGAACTTTACTTGTGTGATGTGCAAAGGAGAATATGCTCAGATATCCGATTTCCACATGTTACAGTTTCCGTGACGTAACATTGATAGCAATATTTACAACAAGGGGTGGTGAGGGACAGAGTCTCTGAATTAAACAGAATACTCTCACCCAGTCAAGAGATCAGGGCTAGATCCAACACCGTTTTTTAGCTCACTGCACCATCCCAGTTTCAGAACCTGGCTGTATGCAAATTAGTCTGTTCCTGTCCCAGTGCATGATGGGAACAGGGCAAACCAAACTACAAAAGCCAATTCTTACACTGGGAAGGAAACAAGCTACCGGGGACCGGTTTCTGGCATTTCAGCCTCTTCGGCCCGGCTTGCTTGAATCCTGATGGTGCAATGAGCAAGGGACTCACATCTGAGTATACCCTTCCACGCTTAGGGTGGACAAAAATATTTACAACAAGGGGTGGTGAGGGACAGAGTCTCTGAATTAAACAGAATACTCTCACCCAGTCAAGAGATCAGGGCTAGATCCAACACCGTTTTTTAGCTCACTGCACCATCCCAGTTTCAGAACCTGGCTGTATGCAAATTAGTCTGTTCCTGTCCCAGTGCATGATGGGAACAGGGCAAACCAAACTACAAAAGCCAATTCTTACACTGGGAAGGAAACAAGCTACCGGGGACCGGTTTCTGGCATTTCAGCCTCTTCGGCCCGGCTTGCTTGAATCCTGATGGTGCAATGAGCAAGGGACTCACATCTGAGTATACCCTTCCACGCTTAGGGTGGACAAAAATATTTACAACAAGGGGTGGTGAGGGACAGAGTCTCTGAATTAAACAGAATACTCTCACCCAGTCAAGAGATCAGGGCTAGATCCAACACCGTTTTTTAGCTCACTGCACCATCCCAGTTTCAGAACCTGGCTGTATGCAAATTAGTCTGTTCCTGTCCCAGTGCATGATGGGAACAGGGCAAACCAAACTACAAAAGCCAATTCTTACACTGGGAAGGAAACAAGCTACCGGGGACCGGTTTCTGGCATTTCAGCCTCTTCGGCCCGGCTTGCTTGAATCCTGATGGTGCAATGAGCAAGGGACTCACATCTGAGTATACCCTTCCACGCTTAGGGTGGACAAAAATATTTACAACAAGGGGTGGTGAGGGACAGAGTCTCTGAATTAAACAGAATACTCTCACCCAGCCATAAAGAGATCTTAAATGTTTGCATTTATCTTTTCATATTTGCTGTGAGTTATAAGGCAGAGGTCAGATGTAAAACAATGTCTTCCGACAAATTGCTGCATATTTCACAGAAATTAGAGTTTATTTTGCATTTTGCTGCTTACACAATAACGATATTTTGTAATGTAACGAATCACAATCTTGCTGGAGTACATTGTGGAAGGAAAGGCTGTAGGATAGCAAATGCTTTCTAAGACACCTCAAAATACTAATAAATGAACTTTACAACTATTTGAAAATATATTCGCAGCGTAGAAAGTACAAATGATACCAATGTTTTTTTGTAATTCTTATTTTTTATTTGAGAAGATCCAGATATTGTGAATCAGAATTCATGTGAATATACAATAGGGAAAATATATAGATAAATAACGAACATTATAAGTAATACTTTCAATAAAAACGTGGCGTCTTTAGACATAAAAAAGAACACAGAGATGCATTCTTAAGATTCCCTATCAATATTCGTGCCAGTTAATTTAGAAAGATATTCATTGCATTTCTAGTAAAAAGATTTTTTTATAATTCTGAGGTGTAATGTTAACAAAGATCAAAAACAAAGGAACTTTACTTGTGTGATGTGCAAAGGAGAATATGCTCAGATATCCGATTTCCACATGTTACAGTTTCCGTGACGTAACATTGATAGCAGCACCCCAGTCTAAAATTCTTCCAGTGCCTTCCATTCTTCCTGAGGAGCCAGAGATAAGACAGCAGGAGGCCAAGTCAATCATCATCAATCAATAATCCTTTATTCGGTATTTAAAAAACACCATAAAAGTACATATTCATACATTTTTTTTAAAAAACAGTTAAAATACAATTCATAAACATCACCTGCCCACTACAGAGTTAAAATTAAAATGACGAGAAATTCATTCAGCACAACCCTCTTGTATTCCTTAGCCTTAAAGCAACCTTAATAAAAGGTATAATACAAAACAGCGTTAGAGGATCATTGGCCCTTTGCAAGAATAATAGGGCGACCTTAGCTTGTCTAAACTTGGCCTGTTTTAAAATACCTACTAAAAAACTGCGTCTGGGTAATACATAAAATAAACATAATAATTCAAAATGAAGGGTGTCCTGAGGAGACCGGTTGTCGCAGCCGCAGGCACCCTTCTGCTCAACAGTTAAAGTAAAACTGGGCGGATCGGCCAGTAAATGGTGTAAAAGGTTGAGCCTAAACCGAGTGATTAAAAATCTGTCCTGCGCATTAGACATGAGAGCGAGATAAGGTTCCATGCCCTCCCCTGTCTTGACCATACTGTGGGCGCAGAATGTGGGTTTACTTCCTTCCACTGCTGCTCTACGTGAGGCTACCTGCTCCAGAAAGATTCTCTTAACTCTGAGTTTGTCTTGGGGGATCATTTCCGCTGGTTTTGTGAAGAGATCCTTACAGCCAATTCCTTCAAGGGAAGTCTTCACATGTTTTAACCATGGGATTCTCATTCCTTTATCCCTATCCAGGCAATCCCTGATAATTTGTCTACTCAGGTCTGCCTCCGTGTTGGTCCAGATCTTTAGCCAGGCCATAAAGGGTCTAACCTTTATCAAATCCTCAATATAGGGCCTGCTCAGTTCCTCATGGGCGATCAGGGCCAGTGTACTTTGTGGGGTTTTAAGAACCTTCCTCAAATATTTGATCTCCTTCAGCTGTAATTGCCGGGTATTTACAAAACCCCAAACTTCTGACCCATAAGTCACCTTTGAGCAGCATATTGAGCTATACAAATTCATTATTTGCTCCGGTGACCACCTACCCAGCCTACGCCCATAATTCATTATAGCACCGGTCGAGGCCACTAGCGTGGTGCACGGCTCTTCAATTAATATTTTAAAATGTAAAAACCAATCGAATAACAGGCCAAGATAGGAAAAGGTTTGTACCGCTCCTATTTTATGTGCACCTATTTTATAGGAAAACTTTTTGCAGGGTTTAGTACCAGCCAAGATGACAAAGGACTTGGTCAGATTAGCCGATAGATCTAGGGTATCCATAAAACTAACAAACCCATCTATCAGACACTGAAGCCCCTTGGGAGTGCGGGCTAGAAGTACCGCGTCATCCGAGTACAACAGCATTGGAACGAGTCAAGTGCCTACTCTTGGGGAATCCACCTTTAACTTACCTAGCGCCTGATCTAGATTATTTATGTACAGAGAGAACAAAAAGGGGGCCAGGATACATCCCTGTCTGACCCCGCTAGCACAGGGAAAAGGTTCTGTAGTGCCCCCCTCCAGATTGAAGCACACTTTGGCAGAGGTGTTCCAGTGCAGTGCCCTCAAAATATTTACCAAACCCTGATCCACTCCTAGTCTGGTCATCAGGGTCCACAACTTCTCTCTGTTTACATGATCAAAGGCTGCGGTGAGATCCATGAACCCTATATATACCGCTTCATTGCTGGCTATGGTATACTTAGCCACCAATAATTAAAGGTTCAGACACTGATCCTTCATCGATCTCCCTGCCCTGAATCCGTACTGGACATCGGTAATAATTTGGTGTTCCTCAGCCCAATCCATAAGGCGCATTAGGACCACTCTACCTAGAACTTTAGCTGTCACGTCTATCAGTTAGATAGGTCGGTAACACTGGGGGTTCTCCCTGTTCCCTTTTTAAAAAATTGGGACTATTTTTGCCGATGACCATGAACGCGGGAGGCCAGTTGAGACAGCCGCGTTTATCACCCTTGTGAGGATAGGGGCCCATAACTCAACGTTGCTTAGAAAAAGGTCTGGTGGGATACCATCTGGACCCTGAGCTTTATTTCGTGTTAAACCCTGGATGGCCACTATAATTTCCTCCAGAGAAAAAAATTCTACTGAGGAAACCCACTGGCAGCCCCTCCCTACGTCATAATTGTTCTCCTCTGTGTGATTATACAGGCCTTTGAAATGGTCGTATCATTGTTCAGGCAAGATAGTTGTGCCAATTTCTGGGGTATTAGTGTCCTGGAAACACGGGTTGTTTATTATTTTCTAGAACGCCGTCATGTCCCTTCTCTCTGCTGCGTCCCTTAAATCTTCCCAGGCTTGAGATTGAAGGGAGGTCTTCCTACATTTAATCGCCTTTTTGTATATACTCATACACTGCGCAATTCTAGACTTGTCTCGTGGAAGGCTTTTCAGGCTCATTTTTAGATCCCTCTGTGCTCGGGAGCAATCTTTGTCAAACCATCTCGGAGCAGTGTTTGCCCTCACAGGCGTAGGGGATTTTAATAGACCGTCTATCAGGTGGGCCACTGCCTCAAATGCCCTAACGACAAATGGTCCCTCCACAGAGAAATCTAAACACTCCCCTATTGGTTCTTTCTCTCTTTCCATTAATGATTTATAAAAGGCATCCCCATCAACTTTAGACCATCTCAGACATCTTTCCTGGTCCGTTACCTTCTCGGTACTGCCTGCCATCTCCCCTCTCCTATCTCTCCTGGGGCAGGTTTATTATCTCGAGAACTAGAGGGTTACGGTCGCTAAATACATTCCATTCAATCTCAGCCCCTCTTATCCAGTCCTTAAACAAACTAGACACCACAATGTAGTCTATATACGAGCTACATCCTCTACCCTTAAAGGTTGGAGTAACAACACCTTCCCCTCCGATAGTAACCAATCAATAGTATGTTCCAGGGTATGGCTTTTCAATATCTTGCCTATTTCAATCCCCTCACTTGTATGATCGAAATGCTGACCTTCCTCCACCGGGCAACAAGACCACTCTTTGTCGGGGGTAATAGATTAGGGCATAGATGGCAATTAAAGTCGCCAGCTAATACCACAAACGGAGCCACCGCCCCCTTCCTCCGAGCTGTCTCTGCACTTAGTCTGTTGTCTAGTTCATGTATTATAGATTCGTTCCCCTTAGTTGCAACGGCATTATATAGGTTAATCAATATCACATTTAACCCATTTCTAGAGAATCCAAGAGCCTGCATATTGTTTGAGGTCCAGTTTAAATTAGTCCACACTCCCTCCATCTACAGATCCACAAATATAAATAGCCCTCCCATGGCTCTCCCGACACTGATTTCTGGGCGGGCACCGAGAAACACTTATATCCCGCTAAATGAAAGGACTACAGTCTACCACCCAGGTTTCCTGCAAACAAATTATCTGAAACCTTGTAATGTACTGTCTCCATTCGTGGTTATCAAATTTGGCTGATAAACCGGCTATTTTCCACGATACTAGTTTGAGTCCCCCCCCCCCCCCCCCCCCCCCTCCCCCGGCATATGTCTTTTTGTAGGCTGAGGTGTAACAGGGATTTTATCGATAGGCCTTTCCCAATTTTAGTCATCATTGATTCTTGTGGGCCCAAGTTGAATCATTTGTCTCTGGGAAGGTAAAGAGGATTTAGCTAATACCAGTACATCCTCGCTCCCTAATGTCATGGACAGAAGCCTAAAGGGATGTCCTAAAACAGTGGTGGAATCGAGAGGACTCTTAATGGGGTACTCCATTATTGGAGCCACTTCCTCTGCTGTTGGTAAATTCAGGATGACGTTCGTATGCTTCAGCTGAAATCCTCAACTTAGATTATCTTCATAGGTAGTGGTCACGTTCCGTGCGGGATGGGAGGATAGGGATGCAACCTGGTGGGTGATAATGAGACCTCCCTCTTCCCATGAGACCTTCTTAAAAAGAGCTCTATTGTTTATTAGTCAATCCAGCTCCTCTAATGACATCAAGGGGTCAAAACTATTCCTCAGACTCAATACACCCTGGTTTCCTATAAAGACACCTGTCATTGGATAACACGGTCCCATCCTATCCTCGAAACTGTCCCTTCTTCCTAGATGTGCGGGCCTTGATTGTAACTCAAGGTTCCCCTTGGATAGAAGTAACCCAAAGGCAAAGGTCTTATATTGCTTGATTGGTTTACAGGTCCCCCTCTTAATATGTGGTTAACTACTCTGCGGTCTCTGAAATTCACTACCGCACAGTTACCAGTGATATCCTTATTCCTATTCCCCAACCAGCTTACTCTCCGCACAAGCAAAATGTCCCCCTGTTCATTCCCTGGAAGCAGCCTGTTCTTGTTTAGCCAGAACATGGTCTTATTCCTTAGTTCTGCGTAAGATTCTGTGTGTTCTGGCTTCAATTCTGGCACCCCTGTGAGTATGACTACATATGAGGATGCCTCTGGGGTTACATTTATGCTGGGTGGTTGGTTAGTCGTCGTCTTAAGGGATGACCCTCTTGGTTAACCAGACAATGGGGGTCCGCTTGTGAGTTAGAACTTGCGCAATAGTAGTTGACGGGGCAATAGGTACCTTTCCTGTGCTCTGGGGGCTTCTATTAGGGGCACTGCTAGTACTTGGCTATTGGGGAATTAGGGGTAGTATTGGATCTATGCTGGGGGTAGTTAGCACAGCTGGAAGTCTACTAGGCAAATTCCCTGAGATAGTCTCAGGGACATTGGGGTTAGCTACGATGGTAGAAGACATAATGCCACCCTGCCCCCCCCCTGTTTTCACTAGGGTTACTATTTTGTCTAATCGACTCACGATTAGTTTCATCCGTGTGTTACCAAGTTGTTCAAAATGACTCTGTAGATCAGGGACACTGTATAAGTTGGGACACCCAGATGGGGGGTACTTGCAGTTCTGGCACATGCCCCACATCCTCCCCTGCCACACTTATTGCTTCATTCGGGACAGGGATCGTTTTGCCCTTCTTGTGCTTGGGTTTCCTAAGGCTAGCCCCCTTTTTCCTAATGATAGATGCCTTTCTCCTGGCTTTGGGTTTCACAAGATCAACTTTATTCACCATCTGAGCACACAGGATTTCCAAAACTGGCGACGCTAATAGACTAAGTGGGGAATTAACCATAACATTAGTCTCATACTCTTGAGTCATAGTAGTCATAGTCAATTTGCGGGGCTAATGATAAGCGCCTTTCAGTTCGCTCTATTTCACTGGATACCACCCCAATCGCTTTTCGCAACATTCGATCAATTGCAGTGGGCTGTGCAGTTGTAGGGGGGAGTATTCTCTTTTGTTTAGTCGCAGAGCTGGAGTTAGATGGGATACTATGACACAGTTTGGCTGATCTTGTTTGCACAGTACTGGCCATTATGTTGCAAATCTAACACATATGTCTACAGAATTAGATGACTAGTTAGCAGACACAACCGAAATGCAGCTCCAAGCCCCAGAGTCAATCTGTAAATTGGATCAGAGCCACCCCTGCTAACCAGTTTCTCAAGCCACCCGACTCCACCCCTCTGTTTACACTTGTGACAAAAGTTTTGGGGTGGCAACATCCGCCTAGTCGCTCACAATCAAAGGCGCCAACTCTTCTCTCGTCGGTCCAGAGTCAGTACCAACAGGGTCCAACGTGCCCTCAGTGCTCAAAAAACTGTTTCTCAAAAGTGGTGGGCCCAGCCCAGCCTCTGCCAGACCCAGACAGCCACAGACGGCCCGCCCCCCACCCGCGCGCGTCCCACACTGCGGGTGGAACTAAGCGATTAAGTACTTCCGGTTATTCACAGCTGGTATCCCCGATGATTCCTAGGTCTTGTAGTTGCTGTTGCGGCACCCCCAGGCAAACAGTTCAAGCGAAGCGTCTCCCGCAGAGCGGGAGACGCGAGAAGTATTTAAAGCCCCCGGGTACAGGGGGGAGGGGCAAGTTCACAGCTGGTATCATTGGTGGTTCCTGGGTCTTGTAGTTGCTGTCGCGGCATCCCCAGGCAAACAGTTCAAGCAAAGCGTCTCCCCAAGTCACAAACATGTGCCCACAACACTTTGAAGTGCACACACTCGTCGGAGAATCATCATAGCTGGTGGGGAAAACGTGGCCTGTCACTCTGTGCTTTGTGCTCTCACCCGGGGGGGGGGGGGGGGCACAAGGGGGAAAGAAGACGTGTTTCATCCCTCATGGCCCCATTTCAAACCAAAGTGAAATATAACAAAATGCAATGCTGTGAGAAGCTGGCCTGATATATGATGTCCACTAATGTAAGTGCTACGCAAACAAATGATGATCGGAATGCTGAATAAATCATACATTCATCCCCAGTCAAGAGATCTGGGTTAATTCCATCTTCTTTTGCTCGCCATGCCACCCCAGTTTAGACCCAGCCATACGAGAATCAGTCTTGACCCTGTGCCTCATGGGAACAGTCCAGACCAAACTGCCAAGCCAGGTCCTCTCTGGACCGGAAACAGGCATCCTGGGACCGGTACTGGGTATTACCCTTCATCAGACAGACAAACTTGAAACCAGTGGCACAGTGAGCAAGGGACCCACGTCTGGACATACCCATCCCACTTAGGGAAAAAAGTGCTACGTAAACTAATGATGGACGGAATGCTGAATAAATCATACATTCACCCCAGTCAGGAGATCTGGGCTAGATCCATCTTCTTTTGCTCACCATGACACCTCAGTTTAGACCCAGCCATATGCAAATCAGTCTTGACCCTGTGCCTCATGGGAACAGAGTCCAGACCGAACTGCCAAATGTAAGTGGGCACCTTGCACCAGTCAGACAACTCGTATGGTGATTTAAGAGGTCTTAGACAACAACCTTAGAAGTTCTCTAGGTGGTAGCTGTGGAGAGCAGCCTTCAGGGTTAGTCTTGAAGGAGAGTAAAGCAGCTTGTTTTAGCAGAATGCCATCTTATAGCATAGATGAAATGAAAAAGAACCACACAAAGTATTTTAAAATATCTATTTATTATATTGCACTATCTAGTATGTTACAGTATCTCCTACTCGCAAAGCACACAATACTTCAGCAAAGAAATCACAGTAAATAGCACTAATACCCAGTGGGCCCCAGGCGGGACCAACATATATACTAGGAAAGTGGTATGAGAACCACAACTCGAGTCAGGACAATGTCGAGAGGATGTAGGATCGCTGTGACCCCAAGGAACCACCCAAAGTTAATAGATTGGGACCCCACGGGGAGCATGTTTAGTGAGGGAGCACGACTGCGGGCTCCGTAAAACTCTACGTGTAAGTCGTGTTTGGAGTTTTAAAGATTAAGGAACCTTCCCAGTGGACTGTGAAGAAGCCCCATGGAACACAGAAGGTTGGAGAGCCACCCCACCTGTGGATACCGTGGTACTCAAGTTACCTATCCCAGGGAAGCCGGGTGCATAGGTATGAATTGGCGTTGGAAACTGCTGTTCACCCCAGTGTAGGACTTCAGGAAAGTGCCGCTGTTGGAAGAGGAGAAAGTGTCCATAGGAATCCAAACGTGGATTCTTGAAGAAGAGTACCTGAATGCAGAGGGGATAGAGTCTATGTCACTCAGGAGTGACCAGGAGACTTGCAAGACGAATGCCCCCCAATCTCGGGTGCTTCAGCGATGACGTTGATGACCTTGACTCAGCAGCTGTGGGGACCAGGCAATGTTGAGGAGGACCAGGAGTCATATACGAGCAGTCCCACAAAGGATGTTGAGTGCTGCGGGGTCGGTGTCCGGCGGGAGCACCAACAAGCCTTGGCAAATGCACCCCAAGTAGGAAGTGAAGAAAGTACAACGCTGGGACCAGCAAGGTCCAGGGGGCTCACCACAAGCAGGGGAGACAGGGCAAGCCCGAGTAATCAGGGGAGCCCAAAGCAAACAAAGGTGACCCTCAAGTTGACCCACAGGCCGAAGCACTGGACTCCTGAGAGGATCTCAAGCTGCTCACCAAAAGAAGCAGGCCACGATGCACACAATGCAGTGTGGCGGAAGATTTTGGTCACTGGAGGTGCTCAAGGTTGGGGCTAATTGGAGCCTGAAGATCTTCTTGCAAAGATGACAACAATCCTTTGCAACTGCAAAGAGGACGCGGTACCCAGGGGTTTGGTTACTTCAACCCCCACGAAGACTACCGGCCTCAAACTTGGTGAGAGGGAGGAGCAGGCCTCAGGGGCTATGGAAATCTACCACCTGGATTACAGAGCCCACAGAGTCAGGTGGAGCTCAGGATCTGCAGACCGGTTGACTTAGTTGCGGTGCCGGTGAATGCAGGGGAGTGACTCCTTTACTCCAAGGGAGATTACTTCGGTTGTCCTTTATGTTTCACAGGTCTTGGAAGGTTCCTGTATAATGCACAAGCACAGGCGATGCAGCAGACTGGAAGGGAGATGAAGTTAAGCCCAAACGAAGTCCAGCGAACTCCAGAGTGCCCGGACTGTAGAAGTGTAATGGTGTCTGATATGAATCTTATCCCACAACGAATCTAGGCACCTAAACCCAGGTAAGCCATTAAGTACCCTAGGGAAAGGGTTGGGTAGATTCAGGGGACCCTCCCAGGGGAGGGCCTGGACAGGGGGGAGGTTACACCTATGTCTAGTTTCATGCCAGAGTGGTTTGAAATGGACTACGCACGGGGACACCAAATGTGACCCTCATGCAGACTTTCTGGCGCTGGCAAGCTCACCCAACCAGCCCTAATACACTAAATCCTGTCTGGGAGTTGGCCACACCTCCCTGTAACAGGATGCCTATTGTTCCATCTTCCTCTGCTCGAGCTTGGCTCAGCAGCAGGAAGGGCAGAAATGTGTCTCTGGTTGGCAGCAACCATTTTGTGCTGTCCGGGTCGAGAAGGCTGGTACCAGGAACACTGAGAGCCTAACGGAGGGATCTTCCAGTGCTTGGAATCATACCCCACACCGTTTACATTGGTGGGGGTATGATTCCAACATGTTTGATACCAAACATGATAGGATTCATTGCAGCCGTTTTCAAGATGGGCATCGCTTAATTACGCAGTGCCCATCCATGTAGTATATGGCTGCTTCACTGACAACACGGGAGAATGGAATCAGTAGGCTGCAGGGGTGTCCTGCTCATGCAGGGGCACCCTCTCACTTAGAACCAATACCCTGCCCTCAGGATTGTAAAGGCCTGCTGTAGGGGTGACTTATAGGTTTTAACTGCAGTGACCCTTAGATATCGCAAACCTATATCTTTAGTAAGTGGTGCATGCACCAACTTACACAGGCTGCAATGGCAGGCCTGTAGTTCCATTTTGCATGGTCTCTCATGGGTGGCATAATGCATGCTTCACCCCATGGACTTCTGGGGTACCTAAGCCCTGGGTACATTGGTACCATACACTAGGGACTGACAAGGGTTCCCCAATATCCAACCTGGGACGTACCAAAGTACTGAACATACCAATTTAGGGAGAAAGTAGATAGACTGGGGTCCTGATTAACCCCTTCCATGCTTATGACGAGCTCAGCTCGTCATGAGGCACAGTTGAGCTGTGCTTATGACGAGCTGAGCTCCTCATGAACAATAGTATTCAAAGAAGGTCAGCACAGGAGGGGAAAAGTCACAGCAGCCAAGGTGTTAACAAGATCCCAGTCAGACTAGTCAAAAACAGCATCACATCAAGCAAAACGTGGGGGTAACCATAAGAGGCAGATCCTACTTTCCTACAAATACATTTTAAAACAGCCCACAAAGTGGATGGAGGGTCACTTGCTACCTGTTATTCGTCATTTTGTAGCACTGTGAAAAATGTTACAATTGCCACCTCCTTGACACTCATTATTAATCACTGAAAGATTAAACATGCTTGCAGTAGGGCCTGGGTTTGAACCTGTGACCTGCAGATTGTGCACATATCTCAGCAGTGACTTTTCCACTTACTTCTCTATGGTTAGTATTTCTATTTTATTTTATAAGGAGTCACTGCTAAGTGTGCACCTCTACTCGGGGTCTATGGAGTATTGTATGAAGCTGTTTTACTTGAACAGAAAGATTTTAGGCCATCCAGAATGTTGAGAGGGACACGTTTCCAAAAGTTTAGGTAGCAACAAGCATTGGCAAAGCCTATGGATTTGACTTTCCTTTGGTGCATACACAGATCTGGCAACACTACATGCACTGCATACTGGAACATACACACTCAGTAAAGTACGAATGAAAATTCATACATTTACTTACACACACACACAAACACGCACACATGTAATGTAGACATGAACACACATAGACAACAGACAGCATTAACCAGTCTAATTATAATAATATAATGCACCTGCAGAATCGGATCACAAGAGGGTAATCTCTGTGTAATTACACAGTTGAATGAAGTTTAGGTCAATGTGTAAAGCATTGGCTGTAAAAACAAGCTTTGGGCAGCACCACTGGATTGAGCAATAAAAGCATGGCGCAGGCACAGAAAGCTCATACAGAGGCAGTTTAATTAGGCCACAAACAGCCTCTGCTTATTTGTGCATGCATTGGCACATCAAAGCCAAACCTAATAGCGTTTCAAATGCTTGTTTATGGGGCTTTTGCTGAAGATGTGGAAACCTCATGAAAAGCTCTCCACACAGGCCTGAGAGACTGAGCCACTGTTAAAGTACAGAGACCTTTGACAGACCAAGGCAGTGAGGAGTGTGAGAAGTTGGCCTGATATATAGTGCTCACTATTCTAGTGATCACTGTGTGTCATACCAAACGACCCTTATTGATGATTGGTTGTAAGTCAACCTTATAGACCACCTATCCTAGTAGCGTGGACAAGAGCAGTCTTTAGGCTAAACTCTAGAGGGCGTGTTAAGCCAGCTGTTATACCATCACATATACCCCTTGAACACCAAGTGAAAGGACACCACACAAGTTGTCATGAAAATAAAGGATATTTATTTATAACAAGTCTACCCTGATCTCTTTATGAGTCAGGGAGCTAAGCACACAACAAAACTCTTATGAAAATACTTTAAGTTGCACAATTTACACAAATGCCCGAGGGGCACTGTTAGACCTAGGGAATCCTAGACTACATAGGGTAGCCTGGCACAGTAGGGGGAACAGCTAAACTCCAAGGCGTTGGTTAAGTGCTTACAGAACCCACTCACAGTAACCCAATGACTTACCACTAAAAATAAAGGACACCACACCAATTTAGAAAAATACCAGTACCTTTTATAAAAGTTCTCTTTGGTCTTTTCTTAGTCAAAAGTAGTATACATTCAATTCAGCATAAGTTTCCATTTACAATTCACAAGCTTCAACGCTTTTCTCAATTCAGCGAAGATTAATCAAAGGTACATTACATTTGAAATAAATCACCATCAGTTACATCAATATTGCTTCCTCAATTAGCTAATGTAGAAGGGACAATTCACTGTATAGGTTCAATGCGCCACTTTACATAACCTGGCATGTACATTACCCATCTGCACTCAGGGTCCAAAACAGCTCGAGCTCACAGCTCCACAGAATTCTACCCCCAGCAGCGTTCCTCACAAAGCTCGCAGCCAGCTATATGGCTAAAAGAAGACAAGGCAAATTAAATATGCTTTCTTGTGTCTATTCTATTACTCTACCCTTATTGGAGATGCTCTGACTCTTAAGGGTTAACTGCCTGGATGGGTTTTCAGGGCGAACTCCGGTTGCTACTGCCACCCTGTAGCCCAGCTTCCAATACCCTTGCTTAAAGCTCATTTACTCCGTTTCCCTTCTAACTCCCCCAATCCTGGTGTTACTCTCTGAGGGTTGAAATCAAGGTTCTTAAGTTCCTGTTTCACAAACGGGTTGACAGTCGACAGTTAATCTCTCTGCTGGCGATACAGGGGACACTGTTCACCGGCTGTGCCGCCTCCCGCTTTCCCACGGTTTTCCCCGCTTACTTCCTCAGAAGGGGCAACCCGGCTGGAGTTGCCCACATGCTCCGGTGACTTGATCCAGCGCCGAAGATGAGGGCTCCGTGGGAGTCGGCGATGGGGGGGGGAATAAAGGGTTATTCCAGTCTGCGCTGCTCCTTCGGCGGGTCCGTGGCGGCGCTTCAACCTCCTTCCGCGTTCCCTCAGGCCAAAGCTCCGCCTCTTCCGACCAGCTTACTTGGCTTCAGGCACGCCTCCTCTGACGCCGCCGGGCTCCTCCCGTCTCCGGACTCCGCCTCTCCCTCCGCGTCGACTCCTCCCGTCAACAACACGGGTCAGCTGGGCACTTCCTTCACCACCGATCTCGCGTCAGGGATCGACTTGGCGGCAGCGTCTCTCACAGGTAAGAGCCACAGCTGCTTCTACCGCTTTCCTCTTCAAGATATATATATCGGACTCGGGTGCTACAGTTGCAGCTGATCTTACTCCTTGCCCCCTTAATTCCTGGGCCAGTCAGCGTGTCACTGGGTCCAAATTCGCCTGCTCTGCACACGGCCCTCAGGGCGGGGCGGACAGGTCACTCCAGAGCTGCACTACAAGAGTTGTAGTGATTTCCAAAACTCGGCACAAAGTCTCTGATCACTGGTTATGGTCGCCGTGACAGTGGGGTTTGGTCAGCCTAAGAGGGGGCACTTCCAAGTAGAGCGGCAGCCGGCCCCAAAGGTCGATCTTGTCACTACTAGTGCGCAAACCTCCTCCTCAAGTCGCCTCTCTCCACACTGGTCACTCCTGATAATGCACAAAATGGCTGCTGGTCACTGGCCTTTTATAGGCTGGCCTCAGACCCCTGGAAGCCACTAGATGATTCTGGAACCTTCCTCATGTTAGCCTATGGGTCTGCCTTCCTGGGATGTCCGTTATGGCAGTTGGTGGACACCATTTTAGGTTCCTGAGTGTCCCTAGATTTTCCAGAAGCTTAACTAGGCCTCACAGAGTATGAAGGGGAAAATGGCGTCATAGTCAAGGAACACCTAGCCCCCTGACAGCACTGAAAAATCCTGGTGAACATAAAAATAAAAACACTGGGAGGCTAAGGGTGACAAAAATAAATAATAATGGTTAGAACACCCCCAGATGCAGACAGGTCTAACACGCGTCCCCCCCAGCTGAAAGTGGGGAGAGCTACCCAATCCCTTGGGAGTTCTCATCACTAAGGCGGAAATACCTAGATAGACCGTCTGCGTTGGCATGGTCAATTCCAGGCCGATGATCCACCCGAAAGTCCATTCCCTGTAGGGAGATGGACCACCTTAACAACTTGGGATTCTCCCCCTTCATTTGCATCAGCCAACGAAGGGGCCGATGGTCGGTCTGAACCAGGAAGTGCGAGCCAAATAAGTATGGGCGCAGCTTCTTCAGAGCCCAAACCACCGCAAAGGCTTCTCGCTCAATGGTACTCCACCTCTGTTCCCTGGGGAGTAGTCTCCTAGACAGGAAAATCACTGGTTGATCCAAGCCCTCATCATTTAGTTGCGATAACACTGCCCCAATGCCATGTTCTGACGCATCTGTTTGGACAATGAATTCTCTAGAAAAATCAGGGGCCTTGAGTATTGGAGCAGTACACAATGCTTGCTTTAAGGTCATGAAGGCTCGCTGGCAAGCCTTCGTCCAGACTACCCGTCGGGGTTGTTTCTTAGAGGTAAGTTCAGTGAGGGGTGCCACAATGGTGCCATACCCCTTCACGAAGCGACGGTAGTATCCAGTGAGGCCCAGGAAGGCTCGGACCTCAGTTTGAGTCTTGGGGGGCTCCCAGGCCATGATAGCCTCAATCTTCGCCTGGAGGGGCTGCACCGACCCTCTGCCCACCAAGTGGCCTAGGTACACCACCGACCCCTGCCCGATCTGACACTTGCTGGCCTTGATTGTCAAGCCAGCCTGTTGCAGGGCATGAAGAACAGCTTGCAAATGTTGCAAATGGTCCCCCCAGCTGCTACTGAAGACAGCAATGTCGTCCAGGTAAGCAGCAGAAAAAGCTTCCATACCAGAAAGGACCTTGTTCACCAGCCGCTGAAAAGTGGCAGGGGCGTTCTTAACCACTTGGCTGCTAAGGCATTATTTTAGTTTGTATTTAATTTCCATTGAAATCAATATAAAGTCCATGACGAGTTACCCTTGTCATTAGCGGCGAAGAGGTTAAGCCCAAAGGGCATCACACAGAACTGGTAGTGTCCCTGAGGCGTGGAGAAGGCTGACCTTTCCTTCGCCCCCTCAGAAAGGGAAATCTGCCAGTACCCTGAAGTAAGGTCAAAGGTACTCAAGTATTGGGCAGCTCCCAGCCGGTCGATGAGTTCATCCGCCCTGGGGATGGGATGAGCATCAGTCTTGGTTACTGAATTTAGTCCTCGGTAGTCCACACAGAATCTCAATTCAGGTGTGGTGCCCGGCGGGGCAGCTTTTGGTACCAAAACCACCGGACTAGACCAAGGGCTACTAGAAGGTTCAATCACTCCTAGCTCCAGCATCTTAGCGACTTCACTCTTGATGCTGGCCTTCACCTTGTCCGACAGCCGGTAGATCTTAGACTTCACAGGTGGGCTGTCTCCTGTGTCCACATCATGGGTACACAGGTGGGTCCTACCCGGGATAAGGGAGAACAGTGAAGAAAATTGCTCCAGGATCTGGCGGCAATCTCTCTGCTGTTCCGGAGTCAGGGATGGTGAGAGAATCACTCCCTCCACCGACCCATCCTTTTCTTGAGACGAGAGAAGATCAGGGAGAGGTTTGCTTTTCTCTTCCTCTGCTCCATCGGTCACCATCATTAAGACAACCTCGGGCCTCTCATGGTGTGGCTTGAGGCGATTGGCATGCA